>NC_059362.1:25656825-26001825 GCF_019703515.2 Myxocyprinus asiaticus
CATTAAATCTTTTGACATCACCTCAAACTGATATTGTATTTTCTTTCTTTCATCTCTGTGCTTCATACTGTAAATACTTTATAACACAGACAGACTTAAGCTACGTCCACATTATCCCGGATAAATTTGAAAAACGTTTTTGAAATGCTCTCCGTCAACACTGCTGTTTTCAAACATTTTCCAGAAGTTTCTTGTCCACACTGAAACATTTGAAAATGCTTAAATAACCTAACTGCGCATGTAAGAAAAAAAAAATGTAAGCATGGCCCTGCGTCATTTCCATTTATGGTCTGAAACACAATTGCCCCCGTGTTCCGCCACCAGACAGCAATTCCGAGTACACTTCCCATTGCCTTTAAAGGAATGCAATGTGAAGGTTGTAAAAAGTAACATTTATCTATAACAATGCTATCAAAGTGAATAACAGGCACAACAACGGCACTACAACATGGGCAGCCACCTTGATTGTTTTGAGTTGAATGGATCACATGATACGTCATCGTTTTCTAATATATCTGTTTTCCCTGTCCACACTACAACGAAGACATTGTTTTCAAATTTATCCACTTGGGAGAGCATTTACAAAAAGCTCAGTTTTTGCTGACAAAAACGCCATCTGTGTGGACGGAAGGCCAAAACGTAGAGAAAAAGATGCATTTTCAAACTACAATGTATTAGTGTGGACGTGGCCTGAATCCCTAAATTGGTTTATTTGTAAGTGGAGGCGACTTACAAAGCTAGCATGATTTGCATTATAAAAAAATTCTTACACAGATTTTGATTATTCGTTTGATCAGAGTCGTTAAGATCATCTTCAGTGACCCCTGACACATCCATCTGCAAGTGGTGGAAATAAAAAAATATATATAATAAAAACCAAGAAAGTAAAAAGGTCAGTTTTGGATGGTCAAATGGTACATTTTCAATGTAACATAATACCAGAATACTGGTCTATATTCAGGGTTGTACACAATTCATGGAATGACAAAAAAATGGACTAGTTTGGCATTGAGTGCCGTTTTCTACTTTAATCGCAAATACAGTTTTCTTATTACTACCTGATCATCATCATCATCCTGGTCCACAAACTCTAGAAAATACAGGAACAGAATAAGATTAAACATATGGAAATTGTCTTGGTTAAACACAAATAAGTTTATCCTGATTACTTAAAAAATACAAAAGGATGCTGATATCTCTTACCCCTCATTGAATGGTCTTTGAGTCTAGTCTGCATGAAAAAAATAGAAAATTAAATGCTACCCCAATACAACTGTGGTGCAATGCAGACATGTGGGATAACAAATATGCCCATAGTTTATATAATTTAATACCTGTGTATTAACTGATCACTACTGATCTATCACTATTACATGTACAACTAAAAAGCACCAATACACACATGGGGATCATGCAATTATATTTAAATGAGGGAATTATTATGTCCTTGACTGAAGTAAATAAATACAAACATGTAAAGAAAAGAACACAAATCAAATGTTTAAGGGGGTACATGAGTCTTATCCAAATATATTTCATGGGTTAGGCTTGAGATTGACCATGTGATGCCTCTCACCTTCAGGGCTTCCAATTCACGTTCACCCTCTGCACTGTCAATTGGCACAGGACCTGAAGACAGACACACACACACACACACACACACACACACATACAGATTTATATATATATGTTACACAAACTCAGACACAAATCTAGGTAACACTACACAAAGTGTGGTTTTAGCAGAAATTATTAGATATCTGTTTTCTATATTTATCCTACCTCTTTCAGTTCTGCAGGTCATTGTTTTCAGACAGACTTCTATTCCAGGATCATTAAGACTGGAATACTTTAAAGGACACAGTAAACATACTCTGTGTTAATGTTAGCGTTGTCTAAGTTAGACATTTGTTCTTAGACAAATCACATTAGGTAAGACCTGTACCAAACTGACTCCTGCATAAAGTAAAAAAACACACACCTACCTTCTGAAAAATAGCTTCCATCGTGTTTCTGAACTCATCGTCATTTCTCTTAAACTGATCTACATTTGAAAGTTTTGCAGACATGTTGCCTGTGCCGAAATCTATTGCAAACTAATAAACTGCAAATTAATTTTAACTGGGATTTTACACACTCCACTCAGTCAACGGCGCGGCAGAATTTTCAAATTTCTCCCCCCAGAGAACACCTCGAGCTATGATTGGACGTTTTCTAAAGCAGCACTGAAACGTCATCTTCAAGCGCCACTCCTTTAGTTTGAGTCGCGTAAACACTGGTACATGTAGTTTACCAATTTGATCGGAACCATGACTCAACATATTTTTTGCTCATACTTTCTTTCTCGTTTATTATGTTAGTCACTGTCTAGTTTTGTTTCTGTTTTGAGCTATGGTGTTGGTGAAATTTTTTCTTTAACTATTCTTTATATTGCTGTTATTCTTAATACTTATTGTTGTGTTCTAATTTTGTTGTACCACACTGTAAACTGAATGTTCAAATAAAGCATAATATATATATATATATATTATGCTTTATATATATAATTATTTATTTATTTAAAAAGATCTGCTCAGATATGGCAGCAAAATCCCTTCACGGACTGGCGCGCGAGGCGGCGCTCGCTTATGGAGATATAACAGCTGTTAGGTTCGACAGCAGCGTTGCAGCGCGTGTGTCTATGACATATGATGAATTAATTAACTGAACACCTGCGCGACTCTGTCCAAAAACACGATGGCGTTATAGGGTTAATCTGTCATACAGATGTCTTCCTTCCTGTCTGGATTATTGGGTACGATAGCTATACATATTTACTGTTTTATTTTAGTACTTTATCACCCTCGCGTGACTTAATATGCACAGTTCTTGTTCACTGCATGTAGTTTACCATTTCTGAACAGTGTTTTGCAGTTTCCTGCTGCATATGTACTCCTTGATCCTGCATCACCAGCTTCATGCACCCTGAGAACGATAAACAAGTGCAGTCTGAACTTCTGCTTGATACAGAGTGACTTGCTTCATGTGGGTTTAATACAGTTGCCAGTTTTACAACATTCTATTCTATTAAATTCTGTTCTGTTATATGAAACCAACAGCCATTCCAGAATGCATTTTCCAGACTGCTATCCCTGGAGGTATAGTCAACACTGCCGTCACATAAACTTACTCTAACAGAGATACAAAGAGAACAGGATGCAAACATTCAGCTGACAGAGGTTGAACATCAGCATTCCAACTCTGCTATAACTAAAGACATCCACCAGAGAGAGCCGTTGGCTTATGTTTTGCACACATCTGGAACAACGGGGCTACCAAAGATAGTGGCGGTCCCACACAGGTGTATTGTGCCTAATATACATCTAAGATAATGATGGGCATATTATACCCTTTCTTTGTCTTTGCGCATATTTTATCATTTGATGTGATATATAACACTGTTCATGTAAAGGATGTGAGATAATAGGTGTTTTTCTCTACAGATCTCTATTTAAGATGACTGCAGAAGATACCGTGTTCCTTTCCTCTCCGCATTTGATCCGTCTGTGGTAGAGATGTTTTTGGCCCTGTCTTCTGGAGCATGTCTCCTCATTGTTCCCACTGCTGTTAAAAAGATGCCACGCCGACTTGCACACGTGTTGTTCAAACAAAACACAACAACAGTCTTACAGGCAAGTGACTTTGATTCTTAAAGGGATAGTTTGCCCCAAAATGAATAAAAGAATGAAATGAAAATCCCCTTCATGATGTTCCAAAGCCATATGACTCTGTTTCCTCCATGGAACACAAAAGAAGATGTTACACAGAATGTAACCCTCAGTCACCATTCACTTTCATTGTATGGAACAAAGATATCATTTTAATTTTTGTCTGAACTATCATTTTAAGCTCCGGAGCTATCAGTCACGAGGCCTGTTTGTGACAGCCTTTAATTCGAGATTTTAACAATCAAAACACTTTATAACTTCATTTATTTGCTTGGCAGGTGCTTTCTTAAAAACAAACACATGCTGTGTTGCTGAGATAATGATGCTGTAATCAACTTGGGTAGAGGAAGCAGTCAATTGAAATTGGTGCATTATGCAGATTACAGAGATAATGAGTGGCTTCTGTGGCAGTGTTTATTTATGCCCATCAACAGTTTGTTTTTGATAGTTTGTTTAAAGGTATAGTTCACCCAAAAAATGAAAATTCTCAGCATTTTCTTACCATTAGGGGTGGGCAATATGACCAAAATCTTGTATCACGATATGAATAATATGAAATCACAATAACAATATATATATATATATATATATCACATTATTGTCATTTTTTTCCTGTAAAATCAATAAAAATAGGTTTATATAACCACATTGTAATGCCTATTTTTGATAATCCAGGCAGTGAATTAAATACTTTATAAATTAAAACTTCTAACTCTTAGATAATTTTCTCCTTACTCGGAACTTGAAAAACATAGTTAAAAAACAAACAAACAAACACTCAACTTAATTTTAAAGGTGCACTCAGTAATATTTCTAAACTTCTAAAGACATGAATTGTAATTTTGCAATATCTGTAGGAAATCATGACCACTTACATTAAAATGAAAGACATCAGTCATATCAGTAACCTTATAAAAGCTGTTTTATTCTACATTTAGAAGGTCCGATCATGGGGGCTGCCATGTTAGAATCACATGACCAGCCAAATACTACTCGCATAATCTCAGTAAGCATCCTGTTATTTGACACTTTCATTAATAGATTAAAGTAATCATGGCTGACTGTGAATAATACTGCTACAATGGCATCTGAAACTGAAAACTATTGATTTTAAATGATGCTGCTTCCAAGCCGCTAGGTGTCAGTGTAAGTCCAAGATGACACAAAGACAAAAGTTATTGAGTGCCCCTTTAAAACCCAGTTACCATAATGCTAAATTTCACATGGCACATTTCAGTCTGATATGTTTATGACCTGTATTATTATAATTATAAACTTTCCTTAAGAAACTCAACATCAAGTTTAATGTTATTAAAATGAATTGTATTCTAAAATTTAACTACCTGCTACAATCTCTCTCTGTAGATGTCCCCCTCTCTTATTTCAAGCAATTTGATAGCATAGCGAAGTCCTTCATTTGGAATGGTAAACGTCCTATATTACATTTTAATAAGTTACATAGGCCGATAGACAAAGTTGGGCTAGGCCTACCCAAGATTTTGTTTTATTATTATGCATTCAGTCTCAGACATGTGGCTCATTGGTCGCATCCACCTGAGAGAGCCCCTCCCTGGTTTTGTATTGAACAGGAAGTTCTTGCCCCTTTTTTGCCATTGCAAAGCATTTCTATCAAACTAATCGGAAAAGTTAAGTTACACCCTGTTATCTCGCATTTGCACTCGGTATGGACAAAAATGTCTAGAGTGTTTAATTCGGACATTTATTTAAATGTTGCCTCGAGCATATGGCTGAACCCTAAATTATGTATTGATAAGTCCCCTTTCTGCTGGTCAGAGTGGTGAGGAGGGTTAGTACACTCGTTGACATATGAGAGTGGAGTGTTGAGATCCTTTTAAAATATGGTTCAACATTTTGGGATTCCCAGATCTCAGTTCTTCAGGTATTTACAGCTGTGCCACCTGCGTTGTACAATTTTTGGGAGTAGCATACACCCCCCTAAAGCGGCAGATACTATGGGAGTGGTGATTACTGCTTTTGGAAAAGGTCATGAGGCATCAGTGTATTACTCCCTGCTAATTCAGAGTCTGGGGGACGGAACTTTAACTTCTATCAAGAGATTATGGGAGAAAGATTTAAACTTGGTATTGGGGAGGGAGTGTGGGCTAGGATTCTTTAAATGTCAAGTTTGCATCTAGAGATGCAAGGGTGCGTTTTATGCAATTCAAGATTTTACATAAATTTTATTATATAAACCCATGTTTTTTGGGGGTGTGTTAAGATCCAAGAATTCTGGTTGAAGGTTCAGAGTTGTATGTGTGACGTTTTGGGCACTCAGATTTTACTTTGCCCCAGACTCTGTATTTTGGGTGATGGGGTGGTCATAAATTTGGGGGATAAACACAAAAAATTGGGTTCTGACCAGTATCATGATTGGCAGGCAAATTATTTTAAGGGGATGGAAGTCAGAAGGAGCGCCCTCATTTACGGAGTAGTGTGCAGAGATGGGGAGGGTGGCTGCTTTCGAGGAGGTGGCAAGTAGAAGGCTGGGGTTTTGGGACTTGTTTGTTAGAAAATGGGGCAATTATTTAGCGTTTTTGGGGGACTCTTGGGGAGGGGATGTGGAGAGAGAAGTTTAGTTTAATTATGTATGTTTATTTTATATATATATATATATATATATATATATATATATATATATATATATATATATATATATATATATATATATATATATATATATATATATAGATATATTTGTGTGTGTGTGTGTGTTATGATATGTGACCACAGGGGTGTTCGTTAGGGGTCAGGGTCGGGTTGGTGATTGGGGAGGGATATTAGTGGGGGTTAAGTGTTGATTCGATGTATATGTGTTGTGTTTTTCTTTGTTGTGTATTTAGGAATAATAAAAAAAAAATGTTAATTGGAAGAAACTCAACATCTCAAAGAAATGTGAGAAAGAAAATAATTACTGAAAAAAAAATCCAACGAAAATAAGTAAAACAAAATGCAATGAAAATAAACACTTCATTAGACTTAATGATTTAAGTCATCTCTATAGAGAATATATGAATATCTGAAGGCAAACATAGTGTTTTTTTCTTTCCTAATATTTAACATCATTCAAACAGAATTTTAGTAATTAAGTAATATTTTTGAATTTCGGGCTGTCTAGCCGTTTGAGATGTTTTGCTTCCTCCTATAGGGCTTTAAGGTTAAAAACTTATTATAATTTAAATGAGTCACAAAAGTTTTGTGGTCCGCACCGTGATATCAACAAACCAGATTGAGTAGCGTGAGTGATCTTGCTCTGTGTCTCCTGTCTCTTGAGCAGAAATATCAAACTGGTTTGGAATGGGGGGCTGGGTAGCTCAGTGTTAAAATACGCTTGCTACCACCCCTGGAGTTCGCTAGTTCGAATCCCAGGGCGTGCTGAGTGACTCCAGCCAGGTCTCCTAAGCAACCAAATTGGCCCGGTTGCTAGGGAGGGTAGAGTCACACGGGGTAACCTCCTCGTGGTCGTGATTAGTGGTTCTCGCTCTCAATGGGACGCTTGGTAAGTTGCGTGTGGATCACGGAGAGTAGCATGAGCCTCCACATGCGGAGTCTCCGCAGTGTCATGCACAACGAGCCATGTGATAAGATGCATGGATTGACGGTCTCAGAAGCGGAGGCAACTGAGACTTGTCCTCCGTCACCTGGATTGAGGTGAGCAACCACGCCACCATGAGGACCTACTAATTAGTGGGAATTGGGCATTCCAAATTGGGAGAAAAAAATAAATAAATTAAATATTATTTGTCATGCCATTCTATCCCTGTGCAATATTTTCCAAGTTTTTAAAGCCTAAAAGGAAATCATATATCCCTATTTTAATATATGATGCCAAGTTAAGTTCGAAATAATTGATGACGGACCGTCAAATTACTAAATTATTGAACACATTTAATGTGATGAACCGGTATTTACTTTGCTAGGACACCTGTGTGAATTTAAGGGGAACTGACTTCATAACCCTAACCTAACTCTCACCCTAATCCACTAAAAATTACCTTCACACCAGTTGGTTAAAAGTCAGCAAAACAGTTAAGAAAAGTTTGTTCTGAGAAAAACACCATTTGTTTGAAGATGCCACCTGGTTTGATATTTTGTTAACAATGCAATGACATTTTTACATTTTTAAGTGTAAAAATGCTTGGCATCTCCGAACAATCATCAACTGCTGTCTAAAACATCTAGCAGCAACATATCAATGTCATCATCACCCAATCAGATGGTCACATGTGGGTCACGTGACGGCCATGTTTACTATTTAAATGCTGTTAATGGATCGTTACTATGGAAGTTCCAGACCACAGGCAAGGTTTTCTCTTCTCCATTTGTGTTTAATGGCACTCCATGGGATTTTAGAGCACTAGTTGCTGTGTGCTCTACAGATGGGACAGTGTGGAATTACAGGTGGCACAAATGTTTTTTTAGCACTAATGTTTATGCTTGTTTTGTGCAAACAAAACAGGAATTTCAGATCACAGAGTTCAAACATCTTCCTTTAATTTTCTCTACATATTTCATAACATTTGCGTCACTTTTTCCATAATGGATATTTCTAAAGTAGAACAAAAAGTGCAATTATCAACAAACCATTTTTGTTTCATGTCACATACAACACTGTTTATGCTACACTATTGCACATGACCAATGTAAAAACAAAGTGACGCGACTGCTGTTAAGGAGATCTCCAAAGGAATACAGTCCATTTCATTTCACCTCTATACATACATACATACCTACATACATTACATACACACAACATTACATTATATAGTGGGGTCAGTGGCTCTGCTGAGAGATCAAGGCTTCCATTTAGTAATGTCCATCATTTAGCAGACACTTTTTATCCAGAGTGACTTACAGTTCACCTTCATGTACAGCTTCGCCTACAGCGACAGTCCGCTTGAAGCAACCTGGGGTTAGCTGCCTTGTTCAAGGACATAGAGATGATGTCCGTTAATAGTCCATTCACTCATTGGAAATGCTCCCTTTTTTCTAAAGGACCCTCTCATTGGCTAGACCTCTTGTTCTGACTCCCCTTGGGATGTTTCATTTGAAACAGTGATCTCCCATCACTTAGCCATGTTGCAGGTTTTGCTAAGTAGCGGTAAAAGAGATGCTAGCACACGTAACACCAGTATAGCATTGTTTATGTTACAGCAAGCAAGCAGTTTGTCATCCTAGGCAACCAAATCTAAGGAGACAGGTGGCTATAGACACTGCAAGAAGTAGATTTTTCATCAATTGACAACACGGCTCAAGGGCATATATACTATGCTGTAATGAAAATGTCGTTAAGGAAAAATTCAGAGTTAGTTAATTACGAGTAAACAGTGCTGACATATCATATTAATGATGATTTTTAGCAATAGTTAAAGGACAGTACTCACAGTTGTCACGGACACAGTGAAGATCTTTGTACTTTGCCAAGATATCAAATATAATAAGAAAAAAAGACCATATCTGTCCATCATCAAGGACTAGTGGTGCCAACACATTTGAGTGAATACATGAGAAACCGTACCAGTAAAAATACAAAACTGTTTCTCTGTTTTACATGCTTGTTGGAGTGAGAGAAATTTGTTTAGGATTCACCATCTGTTATTATTAGCCCTTGAATTACTTCCCAGAATTGTCACAAAGCAACAACATTGTGTCTTGTCTTATTTAAAATGTGTTACAGTGTATTGAATTTTGAACAACTCTAGGATCAACAGTTTGTCATGCGTTGTGTATATACACTGAATAAGATCATTTAACTGTGACGACTGTTAAGGTTAGAAGGGCAGTTCTCCTTGACAAAGATTTTAGGTGTTTGATTAGCTGCGACTGAAAATGATTAAATATACTGTTGATGTAGATTATTGCAAAAATCGTTTGTACTGATTGAGAACCAGAAGAAACAAGTGTTGGCTTCTGGAGAAGGTAATACATTTCATCATTGGTTATCTAATCCATCATCGGACAGAATTCTAAATAGAATTCTAAATTCTTAATAGTACAGTTCTATAGGCACAATGTTTTGTCATTATGGCAATACATTTTTAATTCTTAAATACCAATTATTAGAAAATGCCTGGTTGCTTGTAACTTGTAGAATGTTCAGGGCAAAAGTAAAATAGGGACGTGTAAAGTTGTTGCTGTTCAGAGCCAGAGGTGAGTTGGGGTGCAGTGTTGTCTAACTGATGTGGATGAAGGGGATGATACTTATTTGCCTTTAACGCTGGGTCAAAAGTTTGGATCACTTGATGATCTGTGGGCAGTCGCTCCAGGCTTTGGCCTTACGCTTGGCTAGGGCGAGCCAGGCAGGCTCAGTGGAAACCTGGGTAGTGTCACCAGGAGGGAAGCGCTTTGTCACATCCTTCGTTGCTGGCGGAGAGGGTGCAGAGTCTGTTATTTCAACTGTCAAAATAAACAAAATCAACATGGTTGTGATTCACCAAATTGCTGTTTAAAGCATTTGTCATTGTTAGTCACTAGAGTTATTTATTACGTATAGCATTTATTGAGAGCATGTTCTTTTCTATATTTTAGGGGGGTTGAATGTCTTTGTTGTAAAAGCATCAGAACATGAATGGGAAGACCCTTAAAGGGTCATGAAACCCCTTGTTTATGCACAGTTGAGTTCTCATAGCAGATTCAAAAAAATGCCAGGGAGAGTGTGATTGGTCAGCAGTGGAGTGGAGGGGAGAAGGGGGAGAGAACACAACTGTCAGATCCAGTCACTCAGCTTTATTTCATAGCAGTTAACAGCAACAAAAATTCTCACAACTAACAAAATGCACAAATAAATTATACACTTTTTTTTGTAAAGCTTCAACAAGTTTTTTAAGCTCACAATTCATTACACAGAAACACATTGGTCATTTTATATCTGTAATTTAATGTGCACATAAATGCCAATCCATGGTACTCTGTATTGAAGATATGTGAATGCTTTTAAAATTTTAAATAACTTTTTAGAAGCCATGCGGTCTTGAACACTCCCGGCCTGGGATCAACTTACTCACTTACAGTAAGTGCTTAAGACTTAAAAAGTGCTCGTCTTATGAGAATGCCACATGATGAATAATTAATGATAGGGATCTCCCGATACCATTTTTTTAAGAACGAGTACGAGTACCGATACTTCATTTTTGGAACTCGTCGATACCGAGTCCGATACCTGTATTTTTGTTTTATTTTTTCTGAACTTCATATCAACTGTTTATTTTCATTTTATCATTAAAATGGTGTTTAAATAATGAATGAATTCATTAAAACTTTAATCAAATGAAAATATAAAAATTATTTTTAAACATAATGTATTATTTTTTATCACATTAAATGCTTATAAACAAAATCTCACAGCACAATCCAAAACACAGGATTTGAGTTATAATTTGTCAAATAAAGTGCTGTATAACAGAGCACCACAGATGTGAGATATTGCTTAAATATATTACAATTAATATTGATTTCTTATTATCAGTAGTAGTAGTAATAAAGTGAATATTACATAACTTTACAGTAGTGATATACTTCTGTCATACTTTTTTCATTTAAATTGAGCTTTTATTTTGACAGAGCTTTTATTTTGAAGTGTTTCTGTGTGATGACTGTAGCTTTTCAATCTGGAAAAGCAGGTCGCTACATGACTCAAAGTGATTATTAAACCGCAAAAGGCTGCAATTTAATTAAATAAGTATTATGTACTCTGTATATGCCTCATGCTACAATATGAATTTGCACTCTGTTCACTGTCATCTGCTACAAACAGAGCGCGCCATGCTCATAATGGTGTTTTCCCTGTATGAGTCAAGGAGGAGCTTTAAAAAGGTATGTGCAGCCGGTCAGCACAACACTGTCTCCACACATTCACAAGCACTCACAATTGAAGCGTGCCACACATGCAAACTATATATTTATTTCATTAAATCACAGCATTTGTGGTTAATCTCACTAGGACATAATGTGATTTTAATTTGTGTGCTGAATGTTTACGTAATGACATTCATATGTCAGATGGTATCGGTTATTGGTCACATCCTGTGACATTGAAAATAGAGCCAAAAATTCCTAAATCAACCACTTTCTGCTAAAATTTTAATTAATGAATGCTACCATTGTCTTCTATCATGTGCAACACACATACCTGTTAACATCTCAGAAAATGTAGGTTAGTGTTTCATGACCCTTACGTCAATGTTTTAACAACCCCAGTAGACGGCTGCATAAGGGAAACACAATCAAATAGATTTTCACCTGTGACTGAGCTGGGCAAGGTAATGGCTTTCTTCAAGTTCTCACGTCGTTCAAAGCGGGCCAGGAGTGTGTCTGGTCTCTTAATCTCATCTGCTGTTTGAGGCTTGGGGGGAATTGAACTTCCAATGCCTTTATCTTCTGTAGGACTGTCCATTCCAACCTTTCAGAGACAAACAACACCTATGTTTTTCCCAATTGCTACTAAAACATAAGGGTTATTTTAACTCTAGCTTAATTTAACCACATTGAGTACAGCACCAACTGTGTAGCTAGTTGCTATTGTAGCTTGTGTGGCCGTATTTATAATATTTTACATACGCTTTCTCTGTCTCTAGCCTGTTTCTCAGCCAGCTTAGCCTCTCTCTGGCTCTTCCTCTCCTCCCGGTTCTGCAGCTGTTCCCTGAATCCTTTCTGTTTCTGTAGTGCCAGAGTGATCCACAGTGGTCCTGCCTCTTTCTCGTGTGTCCGTGAGCTGTCCAGGGAGTGTCTGGTCTGCAGAGAGGGTTTTTCTGTGAAGTAGAAAGAAATTTAAAAATCTGGGCAAGAAGGGCTAGAATCAGTTTTAGAGCCATCTGTCTCCTAATCTTTTCTAGTACTCTTTACCAGGATAGTATTAATCTCAATAATGCAAAGATCCTGTGGGTATAGGTCTACAGTGCTTGAGTATCTCAGACCTCTTTTAAGGAGTTCTGTTCTGCGATCTGTTTTTTCTCTCCATGGGATGCTGATGGATGGAAAAAATGACTTCTTCTCTTTTTGCTCATCCTCTCCTTTTCTCTGGGATGGTACAGATGCTGAAGTTTCTTCCTTACAGTCACTGCTCTGCTCAGTAGCTACCTGTTCTAGTTCCCCTGTTTCCTTGTCCCCTGAAGTCCTTCTGCCAGGTTTCAGGAGAGGAGAGTGTGGAGGTGTGGCACCTTCAGATGGTTTGGGGGAGGTAGATGGTTTTTGGCAAAGTGGAGGCTTGGGGACAAAGTTGTCACCTTCAGTGTGTGCTGAAGAGAGAGAACTTCTGACAAACTTGATTCGCGATTCTTTACTAGGTGCTGCAGGGGGTTGGTGTCCAGCAGTCTCTTGCTGGGGAGAAGATGGGCTTGACTTTTCAGAGGATGTAGAAATGTCAGAGTTTTGGTCAATGGAGGTAAGGGGCACTGGGACCCCTTCAAAGCTGTCACCTGCACTGTACCTTTTCTTCCTCTTCTCTGCAGACTGTTCATTATGAAAGCAAAGAGAATAGTTGGTTCTTCTCAGCTTGATTCCAAAAGGTGAGGGTCTCTCATTACCACTCAGATCCTTCTGATCCCCTTCATTCTTTGTGTCTGAGTCTTCTGATTCTGTGTAACTTGGGGACCCAGTCTCAGATCTCTGTGATTTGGGGGATCCATGTGGCGGATTAGGAACAAGAAAGGAAGGGAGGTCTTTGGCAAACTTGCATTCTTCAGCACTATCTGCAATACGGACAACCTTACTTCCCCTGCTCTTGGTACCTATAGAGGGCAACTCTACCTTTTGGACAGAATGAGTTTCTAGAGGTGCCAATTCTGTTTTCTCACCCTCTCTTTCTTCCTGACTGAAAATCTCTGAGTTCCTGTTAGAATCAGCAAATTTCTTTCTTGCTGGGGTAATGGAAAACTTAGCACTGACTGACAAGGTTTTTCTGAGGTTAGTGTGAGAGAATGGCACTGTATGTATATCCTCACTTATTGGTCTGCTCTTGGATTGCTTGCGACTCTGATCTGGATACACATCGTATTTTCCATCTTCAGCACCTTTAAAAATTTTAGATCGGATACTTGCCCATTCCGCTAGTACTTCAGCATTGGATTGGTCTGCAGATACGGAAGACTCAAATAAGGATTTGGTTTTTCCAGATTTAAGTTCTGTGGATGTTTTGCTCTTGGTTGGTGGAGTGCCCATAGCTTTTTTGTCTTCAGAAAGACCAAGAAGGGACATGCATGCTGTATCCTTGATCTGATCAAGATTGACTGCAGTTCCACAAAGCTGGGCTCCTGTCACAAGAATAGCAGTATGAGGGACATAAAGAGATGAAGACAGAGTAGGTGAATCAGCACATCCTGGTGAAAGGCCTTTAGCTCCCTCCCTGGTTTCAGCTGTTGTTTCAATCTGTTGGCCAGTTGCTGGAGTAACAGGGGTGAGGTTGACCTTTTGAAAGAGTATCTGCTTCTCACCTGAGGACACCTTGAAAGTGAAGGGTCTCTGTCTCTCCTCCATCTCTCTCCATCGCAGTTCCTCTGCCTTTCTTATCCATTCTAGGTCAGTGGCTCTAGCCTGCTCCTCAGCTGCTTTCTCTTCTTGCTGTTGCCTCTTTCTATCCTCCTTCCACTTTTTTTCTTCTTGTCTTTTTCTCTCAGCCTCCTCCTCTTGATGGCGAATTTCTTCCTCACAAAGCCAATGCTCTTCCTCATTCTGTCGTTTCCCCTTTAACTCCTGAATCTTACATTTTTCTGCCTCTTCCTTTCTCCTTGTCTCCTCCTGCTCCCTTTTTCTTTCCTCTTCCAGAAGAAAATGCTCTGCCTCAAATTCTCTCCGTCTTCTCTCCTCTTCTGCTCTTCTTTCCTCCTCCTGTTGCTTCTTTCTCTCCTCCTCCTGTCTTAATCTCAGCTCTTCCTCTTCTTTCCTCCTCTGTTCCTCTTCCCTTGCTCTTCTCTCCTCTTCCTCTCGTTGCTTCCTCTCCTCTTCCTCCTTTTGCCTTTGTTCTTCTTCCTGTCTGCGCCGTTTCTCTTCTTCTAGCCTTTGCTCCTCAAATCTCCTCCATTGTTCTTCCCTCTTTCTCTCTTCTTGTTCCATTCTTTGAAGCTCAAGCCGTGCTTGCTCCTCCTCATGAAGTTGCTTTCTAATGGATTTCTCAGTGGGCTCATAATCTTCTTTGATCCTATGCATAATGTTGTAGTCCTCGTTTGACAAATCAAATACTTCATGTTTTTGTGTTTCTGTTTCCTCTTGCATTTCAGAGAGATCCAATTTGTGAAAATCCTGAAATATAATAAGAGTTGTTTTCTTTAACATATCTTCAAATGTCAAAGATATCCAAATAAACACTGTTCCCTGTGTGAAGATCACCTTGCCATTTACCTGTGTGAACCTTCTGTGTTTGCGAGACACCCTCTGGTTCTTCGGCTTGACAGACAGTTTGTGTTTGGCAGCAGTGTTGTCCAAGCGTGGGACAGACTGAGGAACAGCATCTAGATTGATGGACTCAATTGTACCAGGTGGAGGTGGGCGCTTAGTGCGTGGGGATTTGACTGGAGTTCTGTGCTGGACCAAATCATGGCTAACAGCCTAATTATAAAGCAAAAACACACAAAATGAAGTCAATGGGAAAGCAAGCTTTGATAAAGGTTATAAGTCTATGGAATCGGTGTATTGATAGTCTAACAGTATATTATAATTTCTGCAAGTGAGGAAAACTTATACTACCACATTATTCTGTAAAACAGAACATTCAACTTAAACTGACTGATTTTCCACAGATGACTGTTCAAAAAATCACATAGATGGTCTAAGCTTGTATTTAAACTGAAACTGACATAAGACATTGTGACTATATGTGAAGAATTAGGGATGCGCGATATGTTGGCCGATGATATATTATTGGCTGATAACGGGGGAAAATCTAAATATTATTACCGCGCAGATAGTGGAATTACCGCAGATATTTTCACTGATAATTTGTTACGATTTATTTGCTTGCAGCTAAGAATATCTGACTGCCTGCAGCTTCTTTCCTTCAGGTAGGCACTCGGGCAGCCTTAAGCAGCAGTGCATATGCGCACACACAGTGTGTCTGACAGTGAGACCCAGGCTGTGATTATTTCAACATCTCTGCACCTTGTTACATACTGTAGTTTTGGGACTGGTTTTAATCAGGATCATCAGCCATAAGTAAATACATGCCTTTTCCCATATTCTGTTTGTTTAATGAAGCAATAAATGAAAACGCTACAAAAAAAATTATGTATGTATTTGGGGGCAATATTTTTCGCCTATTACTTCATGAAACATAAACAGGATATGAAAAATAGCGTATCGTTACTTACAGCAAAGATCGCGATTAAAAATCACAATTAAAACAAGACCAAACAACTATGAAACATGGCGCATAGATCTTGAATTAATCTTCACGGAGTGAGGTGAGATGGCTAAAGACACTAGTTCGTGAATATAAACTAATGTGCTTGTATTTTACAAGTTGAGACATTTTTAACGTTATGACTCATGACTATTTGATCTGTATTATGTTTTTACCTATTCCCGTTATGATTATTCTAATCACATTTCATAAGTTAAACAGTGGAACTGTCACAGAAGAGCACTATAATAAGCGTCTGTAAATGAGATGCAGGTGTGCAAAATGTGTGCACATACACTACCGGTCAAAAGTTTTGAAACACTTACTCATTCTTTAAAAACTATCAAAACTATGGAATAACATAAATGGAACTATGGGAATTATGTTGTGACTAAACAAAATCCAAAATAAATCAAAATTGTGTTATATTTTAGCATCTTCAAAGTAGTCACCCTTCGCCTAGAATTTGCAGAAATGTACTCTTGACATTTTCTCAACCAACTTCTTGAGGTATCACCCTGGGATGCTTTTTAAACAATAATGAAGGAGTTCCCATCTATGTTGGGCACTTATTGGCTGCTTTTCTTTATTATTTGGTCCAAGTCATCAATTTCAAAAATGTTATTTTTTAAATTAAATTTGAGTTTTATAATGAAATAAATTAATATGGTGGCACAATTATATGTTTGTCTACAAATCTAATTTCAAACATTTAAGCATACACCTTCAGATCAAAAGAGTTTTAAGATCATGAGAAACATTTCAGTCAAGTGTTTCAAAACTTTTGACCGGTAGTGAACATCACACACACAAACCACCGTTGCACACACAGTCTGGCTGTTGGCATAAATATTACACCACTTATACAGAGATTAGGGTTTGAGATTGTGCGTTGTTGTTTAATGTTCGTTACATGATGTTTATCGCCTTATTTTGGTATAATACATTAAATCTGTTAGAAGTTCTTTATTTTCTCTCTGTTAGGGCTTGGGTGCTATTGGGGGAGAGATTCATCAAGATTACCCATATAAATGGCACCATACAATTTATGTAAGTGTATTCATTTATATATTTTTATCATTTATTATTTAAGCATGTCATTTATTTCACATTCAGATCAGCATACATCTGTATTATAGGCACATTTCTGGTTCTAGTTACACTCGCCAAACCTTAAATAGCAGCAGTTAAGAGTTGGTCAGATTATCAAATCCAGATTCCAAGCTTTTAAATGATACCTATTTTTATACCAGTAGCTTTTAGTCAATTAGCTAGCAGTTCCAGGTTAAAAGATCATAAATAAATAAATGATCATCAAATTCCATATTGGTGCATCCAATGAAGTATAGTTAATATTTTGGGGATTAATTTACCTTTTCCATGGCTTCAGCTTGCTGTGGCTCACTCTCCACCTGAGCAAGAACCTTCAGTGGACTTTGTGGTACCTCTTCCTCTTCTGAGCTACCTTCATCTCCCTCACTCTTCCTAAGTGAAGTGGGTCTCTGACCAAACTTGATATTATGTCCAATTTGCCTCTATCAACAAAAGCATAGAAACAAAAGTAAACCATGTTTTTGGCCTTACTGTTATTCGAATAAGGCAAAACCTTTATTAGCCCACACATAAAGATACCGACCTTAAACGTTGCTTTATTGTTTTATCATATTCATAAATTATTTTTACTCGGGCATTATTGGTAATCAGTCTTACGCTAATGTCATATTATTATAATGTGTTTGTACACAGTCTCACCTGAATGTTCTTGACTTTGTCTGAAACGTTCTCCTGGGACATTGTCTGCCCTGGATACGCCTTCTCTGAGTCCTCAGGTATAAATACACTCTCGTGTGAAAAAGCTCGAGACCCTAGGGTGTTCTGCTCCCTGTGAACACAGGTATAAGTATGCTCTTTCTGTTACTGTTTTTAATACACAATCCATCAATTAAACAACTCTATGCTCCACCTTTTACTATTGACACAATGTATGATTGATTTTGGGAGCTTTGTCCCCTTATTTCAAGAGAACACATAATCCCATAAATATTAAATCCAGTGGTCAGAAAGTTTCAGGATACTTAACCATGAAGGATAAATATACATGTTACAAATTGCTCATGCTACTTAAAAAAAGTAATACTATTTTGCTAAGCCTCATATTTACTTGCAACAGACCAGTAAACTGCAAATAAAAAAAGATTTTTTTTTTACCTTAGACACTGATCATTCTCTTCAATAACCGAGACCACCCCATTGCAAACATCATTTATGGAATGGCTAGGTTTAAGTTCAGATCCCTCAAACCGTTCTGCTTCCCTCCTTTTCTTCTTCCCAAATAGACGTCGGAATGGCTGGAATTTGCCCTGCCGTCGCCGCTCTGGTAAAAAGTGGGGTCAAGAGGGGGGAAAGAAAGGTGATAAATAGTTATTAAGTAGTCAAAGAAGCTAGTGCTAAACTTATTATGATTATATTTAAATACGTATGTTTTACTGTATGTACAAAAATTCCTGTGGATATTTTTGCAGGAATTTGAATGTGTATTTCAATGCAAATGTAAATGAAAGACAGATGATCAAAACAGATAAGAGGCTATGGAATTAAGTTATATCAGGTGAAAGCCCTTGTCTCGACTAACACCTGTGGTGACCAGATGACCACAAGACCCTAAGAAGCACAATTTTAAATAGGCAGAACAAAGAGAAAGCCAAGAGACAATTACAAGCCAAATGCTAGATAAACACTTTTATATAAAAGCAATCATGTGTAATATAAAGTAGAGACTGCATGGCAACTAATCCGTTTCAGTTTGAGAATAGTCACAGAGGCTTTACACAATAAACTGTATTATAAATAAGTTTGAATTGTCAAACATTCTATTTATATAGCGACTTTTCAAAAGCTCAAGGTCACTTTACAATCAATGTACAATACATTTACAACCATCAAATTACAAACAACAGATTACAACACAACAAACAATATGTGCAAGTATTCGATATAGTATAATAGTTTCTGCATCGTACAAAATATTCATGAGTATCATGACAACCAATTAAAACCCAATGTCTAAAAAGTTTTTAATTCTAAGAAAACAACCCAAAACCATGTACAAAATATATATCAACATACCGATTAAAATTTGCAGCTGCAAAGTTTATCCGACATGACTGAATCACATGGTGAGATGGTTCCCATGTAACAGCATTAAAGAATGATAAGACAAGGGACCTTTGGTTTGTATTGTGTGCCGTGGTGAGGCTGCATTTCCTGAGGCCAGAAAGTTATTATGAATCATAAACACCATTGAGATAAGAGTAACTGGAAAAAGCATGGCTTATGGATGACTGTACAGTACTCATTAAATATACAGCAAATAATTCCAATAAGGTGAGTACCATAACTAAGGGTATGGTTCAAGGCGGTAACTTTCTTTTTGATAATCGGCTACCATAATTCATTTTTCAATTCATTAATCTTCTCTGATATATTGTATACGTGAATTGGGGGATACTGTTTAGTTTACCTCACAATATTGTATCGATATGCTAATGCCAGGAATAGATATTTTAATTACATTTTTAAAGTAATTTTCTTTGAGGAAAAAAGAGATTGACCACTACTGAGGAAAAAATGTACTGCAGCATTATGTCAATGAATAATCAGTTATATTTGTTCAACCTAAATCCAAACTCAGAATGAGCTAAAAGAATGTCATGCTTGTTTTGTAAGGAATGTTCTTGCAGATCCTTCGTACAGCTTGTTTTCATGTGATATTCCCTCATCATTTTTTATTACCATTACTGTCATGTCAGTGCTCTGCATTACTTATTGCTCTACAATAAAGAAACGCAGGAATATCAGCCCTTGCTGTGCAAAGCTCCAAAGTCCAATGAAGATGAATTAGAAATGAGTAAAAAAAAACAATATATCAGTATTGAATCACAATATTATCATATTGCAACCCTGATATCGATATAAATTCGTATCACCAGGTCCTTGATGATTCCCACCTTTAATGTGAATATGCGAATTTCTGTCTGTTTCCATGACAGTATGCAAGTCTTTTCTTGGTATTTCAGAAGGTAAAAAAGTGATTACTTCACTAACCCAGAGCAAAACATCCCCAGACTGTATTTTCTGTGTCTAACAATGTGTTTGTGTGTATACCCAAAGCTCATGAATTTGTGTGAATGTCTTTCTCTCTGTGGTAGCTCCTGGTGAAATGGCTGGGGTGAGAGGGTCACTCTACACCATAGAGTGGATAAATTTAGTGAGAGATCAACATGGATCTGTTACAGGCTAAAAGTGGAAAGTAGTGTTGAGTTACACAGCAAGTGTGATGCTTCTCGAAACACAATGGCAGAATGACAAAGAAAGTAGACATGGTACCTGCTATTGGTGTCTGTTTATGTCGATGTACTGTTGTTTATTCTTTAAGTTATTTTTAGAGCTATATTTAATGCGTTGATTCAGTGAGATTATTTAAAAAATAATGCAGTAAAAAATTATGCAGTTAATTGTGTCCCTGGACCGTAATAGGGAATATTCCTACCATCGAATCAATTTAAGCTTAAAGTACCACCTGTTTTCAGCAGGGGGTAGTAAGCGAAACTCCAGCTGTGTAGAACTTATTCACAGCAGTGCCATCTTTTGATGGGAATGGCAACGAGGCTGTATGAGACAGACGTACATGGGTTGAACAGTTGTTTAACGTGTTTTTGGATCGTTCTGAGGACGAAACAATGAAAAAATATCTTTCCAAGAAATTTCAGCAGACTAAAAAACTCCAGACAACAAGTTGTGGAAAATTAGATTTGATCTAGGAGCTTTTTGCTAGCTTTATAAAGTGCATGTCATTGAAGAGACAATAAGTCTAAACCTCACAGGCTCATTTTCATTCCCGTCAAAAATCTAATATGGCGCTACAAATGCAAGGATCTCGAGATGTGTTTCTCTAAGTTTTAAACTATGTTTAACTTGACACAGCGACCTAAAAAAGGTTTATGACGTGACGCTACCAAAGTGAGATGCTCCAAAAGCATCCATTTGACGCTTGTGTATAATGAAGTGTAATTTGAAAAGCATGTAATATACATTTAATCTGGGACAAATTGACAAATTTAATTGCAAAACCCATTGCTGTGCATCCTAGGCCAATGATAGGCTTATGTTCAATTATATAATTGCCTTCAAAAGCCACTTTTTGTATTGTCTAATCAATGGATTACTTTAATATATTTTATAATTATATTTATAATTATTTAAATATAATTATTTAATCATATATTTAATTATTGTTATTTGGGGGTCTTTTTCAGCAAATATTTATATATGCGATTATTGCGATTAATTAATAATTCATGTAAAATTCTAATCGATTGACAGCCCTAGTTTTCTGCTTTGTGAGCTGGTATGACATTCACTGTGAAATAACATTCACAACACATTTTGCTTCCATAATTTGACAGATTTCCATGTGAATCAAGTTATTCTATGAAAAAAATGTAGGGCGGGACTTTATCTTATCCACTGGGGATTGATTCAGTCATGGAAAGTGCGACGTTATTTTGTGATTGATAGGCCCGCCTATTCTTTGATATATAAAAATACAGTCAAAAAAATTTACATACAGGTGGAATGATTTGATTGAGTATATAACTCAAACATTAGCACAAAATGGAAACAGGATATTGGGGGACTTGTGGCAAGCATTTCTTGAGGGGTAGTTTATTTTTACTTCTGTTTTTTTGTTGCTCTTTGGTTCAAAGTATTGAACTTTGTTCTAGTTCTTGATTAAAAATGTAAGGAACTGTGTAACACTAAAGGGAATGGGCAGGACTTGCCCAGATAAGGGGTAAACAGAAGATAATTTGCTCAGAAAAATGTGGGGAAATACACTCACTGAGCACTTTATTAGGAACACTATGGTCCTTATAAAGTGCCGACATGGTCTTCTGCTGTTGTAGCTCATCCATCTCAAGGTTCAACGTGTTTATCCAAGTTACTGTAGCCTTTCTGTCAGCTCGAACCAGTCTGGCCATTCTCTGTTGATCTCTCTCATCAACAAGGCGTTTCCATCTGCAGAACTGCTGCTCAATGGATGTTTTTTGTTTTTGGCACCATTCTGAGTAAACTCTAGAGACTGTTGTGTGTGAAAATCCCAGGAGTTCAGCAGTTACAGAAATACTCAAACCAGCCCATCTGGTACCAACTATTATGCCACTTTTGAAATCACAGAGATCTAATTTTTTCCCCATTCTGATGGTTGTTGTGAACATTAACTGAAGCTCCTGAATAATATCTGAATGATTTAATGCATTGCACTACTGCCACACGACTGACTGATTAGATAATCACATTAATAATTAGGTGTACAGTTGTTCCTAATAAAGTGCTAAGTGAGTGTATTTCAATAATATATAAATATATATATATATATATATATATATATATATATACACTATATTGCCAAAAGTATTCGCTCACCCATCCAAATAATTGAATTCAGGTGTTCCAATCACTTCCATGGCCACAGGTGTATAAAATGAAGCACCTAGGCATGCAGACTGCTTCTACAAACATTTGTGAAAGAATGGGGCGCTCTCAGGAGCTCAGTGAATTCCAGCGTGGTACTGTGATAGGATGCCACCTGTGCAACAAGTCCAGTCGTGAAATTTCCTCGCTACTAAATATTCCACAGTCAACTGTCAGTGGTATTAGAACAAAGTGGAAGCGATTGGGAATGACAGCAACTCAGCCACGAAGTGGTAGGCCACGTAAAATGACAGAGCGGGGTCAGCGGATGCTGAGGCGCATAGTGCGCAGAGGTCGCCAACTTTCTGCAGAGTCAATCGCTACAGACCTCCAAAGTTCATGTGGCCTTCAGATTAGCTCAAGAACAGTGCGTAGAGAGCTTCATGGAATGGGTTTCCATGGCCGAGCAGCTGCATCCAAGCCATATATCACCAAGTCCAATGAAAAGCGTCGGATGCAGTGGTGTAAAGCACGCCGCCACTGGACTCTAGAGCAGTGGAGACGCGTTCTCTGGAGTGACTAATCACGCTTCTCCATCTGGCAATCTGATGGACGAATCTGGGTTGCCAGGAGAACGGTACTTGTCTGACTGCATTGTGCCAACTGTGAAGTTTGGTGGAGGGGGGATTATGGTGTGGGGTTGTTTTTCAGGAGCTGGGCTTGGCCCCTTAGTTCCAGTGAAAGGAACTCTGAATGCTTCAGCATACCAAGAGATTTTGGACAATTCCATGCTCCCAACTTTGTGGGAACAGTTTGGGGATGGCCCCTTCCTGTTCCAACATGACTGCGCACCAGTGCACAAAGCAAGGTCCATAAAGACATGGATGAGCGAGTTTGGTGTGGAAGAACTTGACTGGCCTGCACAGAGTCCTGACCTCAACCCGATAGAGCACCTTTGGGATGAATTAGAGCGAAGACTGCGAGCCAGGCCTTCTCGTCCAACATCAGTGTCTGACCTCACAAATGCGCTTCTGGAAGAATGGTCAAAAATTCCAGTAAACACACTCCTAAACCTTGTGGAAAGCCTTCCCAGAAGAGTTGAAGCTGTTATAGCTGCAAAGGGTGGGCCGACATCATATTAAACCCTATGGATTAAGAATGGGATGTCACTTAAGTTCATATGCGTCTAAAGGCAGATGAGCGAATACTTTTGGCAATATAGTGTATATTGGCTATTTGCTAACATAAAGTGCCATCAGCGGAAAAGTAACTATATTTTGACAAAAGATTACGAAGAAAAACTATTTTGGTGTGCGAATAACAAACAATGGATCTATCACAATAAGCCAAGAAACTTGCATTTGGAAACTAAATAGGGTCAATTTTGATTTGATTTCATAGTTCACCGATTTTTCGATTTCTCTCCCACATTTACATACCGTATGTTCGCACCTTTACTTCAAGAAAGATGTTTTGTCTCGTCATGTCCCCTTCAAAGCTTTGTCCAAGTCGCATTCTATCCCCAGCTGCTGCTACCCCATTTCACTGGCTCACAATACAGTGCTGCAGGCATCCTCAATCACTAAGGCATATGATGTGAGTGGATACCACTCAGCTAGAGATACAGCACTGAGTAGTCCTCAATGTGTCTCCCTTGTACTCCTCCATACTACAACCACTATACAAAAACATGCCCTTCCCATTCCTATCAGTGTCAGTGCTGCTAAATCAATTCACTCAGAACCGACTGTGCTTCTCAGTCATAAGTCATACACGAGCTATAACACACACCTGTCCAGTTTAACATAATAATACTCAACCCTACACGTCACACTCAAACCTGCCAATACAGTTATTTTATACAATATTGACTTACAAGGGCAAAACGCAGTAACTACATGTTAGAATTGCCTTATGAAATCGGGTCTCTTAGAACATGATTTGTCCTGTGCAGTGTTGGGTAAGTTAATTAAAAATAGTAATCTACAAAAAATTACTAATTATTTATCTAAAATTGTAATCACATTACTTTTTAAGTTACTTTCTAAAACACTTTTCCGCTCAACAAATTCAAATTAATGTCTAAATTTCATTCTTATTCATTGTTACACACAAGTCATACACAGCATTAGGGATGTCATAAAATATCGATATATAGATTATTGATCAGCATGTTATTTTATCAATACATTATTAAGGCATCAATATATTAACATCAACCGACATTTAAATTAGAAGCCTAATTTTTGTGCTTAGCCTTACGTAATAGCTTTGGGAGACCACAAGGGGGCGATTATAACATTTACTGAAGTGGCTCGCGGCATGGACAAGGCACAGATACGAGCTGATGGCAGTCCAAAGTTACAAAGGTTTTTGTACTTCTTCAAGAATTAATGAAATGACATTGAGGAGTGTGCAGCTTAGAGTATGAAACTGGTGTAACCGTGCAAACTGAACGATTAGAAATGCAGAGGTTTATTATGCAGTTTCCCACTAAGGTATATGAAAGATTCATATGAACAATATATCATCCAGTGATGACTAGACTAAATAATGCATGTCCTTTGATAATGATTTGGGTCTAATTTAATGGAAAACTATGCGAGTTGAGCTCCTTGGCCCTGTAAAATTTTTATGTACCTTCATAAAGTGGAGTTACTGGTGCCCCCTAGGGTAAGATGGTGCCCCCCTAGGGAGTTGGTGCCCTATGCAGACTGCGTAATATGCGTATAGGGAGTGGCCGTACAGCCTGCCACTCACACTTTACCACAGTTGTGTTGATGAATATGTTTGAAAAGACAAAGACTACTGTGCAGCGAGCAACCCTATTTATATATGAAAAAAATCACGATATATATCGATAATCACCTGGAAAATCTTCGTATTATCTATGCGTGAAAACGGCATCTATCCCAAGCCTACTCAGCACCTCACAATTCTCCTTCACAATGACTCATTACGGGGCCATAATTAATGTATTCTACATAAATACTATATTACAAATATGCATAACCCTATACTGTACTAAAGAGTAATTTAATTAATTGAAAGTCAGTAACTGTAATCTGGTTACAAGAATTGAAAGTGTAATAAATTACACTACTTTTTTTACTAAAAAAGTAATTCAATTACAATAACTAATGACTTTGTAATTGGATTACACCCAACACCTGTCCTGTGACAGACGGGTCTGGCTCAACTATGCTCAGATTATAAGAACACTGAGTGAGAATATTTTATAAACCTGTATAGTTGGCTGTATAGTTAAAAAAAAAAATCCGTTTTTCTCAGTTTCATTCTTGGCGTAGTTACTGCGTTTTGGCTATATATGGCAGAATACTCCTCGATAGTACATTCGTATTTATCAACATAATTCTACTGCACACCTGAACCTATCAGCCCACTCCTAATCAAAATCTCAGCATCAGTGCATGATTCATTGCAACATATATCATAAATAACAATGTAATTGTCACTTATGTCTTTATGCCAGCTTTCTGTTTGTTTGCCTAACATTAGCTACATGGCCATAAAAACATCTAGAAACAAGTGCTGCTCAAACTATAATAAAGCACACCACATGCACAGTCACTCTTATTGAGAAAGAATTACATTACTCACAGGCAGAAATGTAATGGTTAAACATGGTTATAAAAATTTTAGGGGTCAAGGTTCAATTTGGAAAGTTGTGTGTAATCCCTTGGCAGCAACAGTAACATAGTGATAAAGTCATATTTAAACACACATGCATGCACATTGCACACAGCACAACATTTTTGAAGTTTTTATGAACTCAAACTCATCCACACCACACAGTTCTTAAAGAGACGATGCTGACAATGTATCAGAAGGACAAAAAATAGCTTGATGCAATTAGTTGATCCATTGATGCAGTGCACTGTCCCTTTAAGAGCAAGCCCTCGGAAAGTTCCTCACTCTGTTTTTGTGTTTACCTGGGCCTTCAGATACTGTTACCTCTACCCGTGCGTCAAGCTTAGCCTCCTTACAATCCGTCGCCATGGTAACAATGTCTGCGGGGGTAAATGTGAACACAGAGGTATTTTCCTCATTGATGTATTTGTGTGTGCAAGTCTGAAAAGAAAATGGAAGGAGGAGATGGAAATATGAATAAGATATAAAGGCTTTCAGAGATCATAAGACACTTGTATTTCTTTTTCTTTCATTCCTTCTTGAGCCTCAACACTTTTCATGAAACTGGTTTTGTTTTTCAATATTTCTCTCCAACAATTTTTCTTCCTCTACTCCTTGCCATCTTTTGGTTCCAAATAGCAGGACCTTCCCTCTTTCTTTCTAAGTGCGTGTATGCACATTTATGCAAGTTGAATGCAAGTTTCATGTCATAGTAATGTGTGTGAGTGTATGCATAACAGTGTATAATTGCAGTGCATTGTTTCTGTGAAGAGCATCACAGTTATTTTGTGCACTCTTCCTTTCACAGCCTGTAGAGTACAACTGCATCAGATATATGGGTAACACTTTACAATAAGATTCCATTTGTTAACATTATTTAACAAAATAAGTTAACATGAACTAACAATGAACAATACTTTTAGCATTTATTAATCTTAGTTAATGTTAACTTCAGCATATACAGTACTTAATACAGTTTTAATATCAAAAGTTGTATTAGTTAACATTAGTTAATGCACTATGAACTAACTGAACTAACAATGAACAATTATATTTTTCTAACAATGAACAATTGTATTTTATTAACTAACATTAACAAAGATGACTAAATTATGTAATAAATATATAGTTCATTGTTAGTTCATGTTACCTAATGCATTAACTAATGTTAACGAATGGAATCTCGTAAAGTGTTACCGATATATGCCTGGTCAGCAGTCTGTTCATAACTGAAATTAATGGCTACTTTGAAAGTACTTTTTCTACCAGTAGCATCTTGTGTAAATGGCATCCCCACACAAGTTATGCTGGAAAAAACAAAAATGGCAAACTTTTTGATAACAGCTTAAGACAGAATCTGATCAAATTTCCTATGGATAATGCACACAATATAATTCCTATTATAGGTAGCACACAAGGTTTTGAAGCACAGCCTGTGTTTCTCCCGAATATTCAGAACACCATTATCAAAAATTCCAAATGCCATTTTTGTTGTTGATTTACAAAACAAATTGCCTCAAAACCTACATCCATTTTGGCAGACAAAAACCATTTGTCAAAGCAGCATTGTGATAGCAGATGGGTTAAACAGAGGAAACTGTAAATGATTAGAGTCTTACGTCATCCTTCTGTGTCTGTTGTTTTTCTTTTTATGAGAAGACAATGTCCTGTAATGATTCACAGGGTCATCCTGAAAGTCTTACTGTCAGAACAGACTCAGCTGTGAGAAAAAAGCTTTGTGTGTGTGTCTGTTTGGGATTCTGGTCCAGATGTGGTTGTGCACCTGTGACAAAACTGTTACTGCATTTATGTGTATTTGTCATATTTTGGGACACATGTAAGTTAAATAAATTGCTTGTGTTGTGCATATTTAAGAATCTCCAGATGACATGATGACAGCGCAAGTAACAGCCACATGCACACTTTTTGACAAATTAATTTCTTTAACTTTTCCATTACATTCCAGTCATACTGGAAAAGGATTTTTAAAAATCATTAAAGGAATATTCCGGGTTCAATACAATTTAGGGGTAACACTTTACATAAGGTTCCATTTGTTAACATTAGTTAACAACATTAGTTAACATGAACTAACAATTAACAATACTTATTAAGCATTTATAAATCTTAGTTAAGGTTAATTTGAACATATACTAATACATTTTTAAAATCAAAAGTTGTATTTGTTAACTAGTTAATGCACCATGAACTAACAATAAACAATTGTATTTTTATTAACTAACATTAACAAAGATTAATAAATGCTGTAAAAAATGTATTGTTAATTGTTTGTTCACTATACATAATACATTAACTAAGTTATGCTCAATCGACAGCATTTGTGGCTAAATATTGATTACCACAAAAGTTCATTTCGACTCCCCCCTCCTTTTCTTTAAAAAAAAGCAAAAATCTCAAGCAGGTATAGCTGCAGGCCGGAGAACACTAAGTCAGGTCAGAATCTCCAGAAGAGAGAGGGGTTACTACAAACAAGGGTGGGGTTACTCCAAAAGGGGGTTGCGCCAACTCCAAAAGGGTTAAGGTTAGGGAAACGGTTAGGTTAGGGGCTCCCTATATCTTTAATGGCAATTTAGAGCTCACGCCACTTTTTGGAGCTATGCCTGCAGCTATATCCTTCTCAAAAATCTGGGTTCCAGTGAGGCACTTACAATGGAAGTCAGTGGTGCCAATTCATAAGCATTAAAGGTGCAGTATGTAACAATTTTCATGTAATATTTGCCTTTTTTTTGCCAATGTGTGAACGGCTTGTAACGCAACTTAAAAAATTAGCCCTTCCTGGACTTCCTAGGTTGCCTATTAAAGCCTGTAGACTGATTTTCATGTGAAGGGTCGGTTTTGCCAGGAAAATCCAAAGGATGTGACGTTTATGCGCGCTCCCTTGAGCCTTGCCTCAGACAGTAGCTTCTCTTCCGTTATTCAACAGCGTCAACAGACAGTCTGCGACACTATGTAACGTTATCTTTGAGATGGAATCCAGCAAACGTCTGGCTCCCAGCAAAACACCGACTCCTAAACAAACTCAGAGTAAGCCAAAAAAACTAAACAAAAAATGTATCTACTGAATCCCGTCTGGCTAAGTGGGAACATGATCGTGGTCGTGCAAAAACTAGAGTGAACATCGGCAGGGCATTTGATTCCTGGAGGGAACTTCATTCGGTTTTGGGGATCAAAACCAACCCTGAATTGGCATTCTTCTTATTGGACAGGTAAGCTTATATAACTGCAAAGCATGTGAAATATAGTGCCATAAGGATTGATCTGTGTAATTTTAGCTAACTTGATCTTGCCTGCACAGTAACTGTCATAAACAATGTTAATCTGTAATTATTCAGCAAGGTAAACTACAATAATACATTAAATGAATGCTAGACAATGTTCAGGATAATGCAAAAAGCTCCATTTATTAGTGTAATGTAACTTGGTTATACACAAAATTTATACAATCTGTTATTATAAAACAATAACGCATTGATATATCAAAATGACAGTTGTGATGGAATCACATCAATACTGAATTGTGTCAACAAATTTATAATGTACAGTCTATTTTATAAACAGCTACTGTCATCATCCATCAAATTTAGCTAACAGCTATTGATAAAGCAGGCTAGCTAACTAACGCCAACATTGGCTATCGTATGAATGCAGTCAATGTATCATGCAAAGAAAAGTGATTACTTCAAACTATAGTCTCGCATAGTCAGACCTATATCCACACTTTGTTTTAGCCCTGTTCCAGCACTGGAGAGTCAAATATAATATGCAGTCTCAAAGTTTGTAGTAAAACAATCATAACTGTGTAATTTTAATTATGCTACCTCATCTGTCAGCATGATGTCGGTGAATCACGTTCAGTCTCTTTGTACGTTACGTCACTGTTTTGGCCGATGCTCGCTCGTGTCCCTATGGAGTGTGTGCGCGAGCACGAGCAACAGGTAGCTGGCTGCAGTTCACTTAACGGCCACAGGTGTCATTAATAACAAGGGTTTCTAAATCTTACATACTGCACCTTTAAAATACTAACTATTTCAAAAGTATAGTGACAAGACAAAAACAGTATGTGTGTTTACATAATTTTAGTGTGATAAAATCGCTTACTAACCTTTTCTGTGTAAAGTTATAGGCAATTTTACAACTTTGTTGTCATGAAGATGTAATGTCAACAAACCCTAAAATGACTGTAAAAATAACATTTAAACATCCTTACAGCTCAAATAATACACAAGTTTCAACAGAAGAATTAATGTATGTGCTTTTATACAATTATAAGCTTCACATTTCTGACTTTAAAAAACTGGCCCCATTAACTTCCATTGTAAGTGCCTCACTGTAACCCAGATTTTTGTTTTTAAAGAAAAGGAGGGACGAGTCTAAATAATTTTTTGTGGTAATCAACATTATGGCACAAATACTGTCGATTGAGCTTAACTTGTATTGAACCAGGAATATTCCTTTAAGATTCAGAGCAATTCGCTCCTGAATCATTTAGACTGATTTTGACTGATTCCTCAAAAGAATGATTCGCTCATAAATTGGACAACACTAGTGCTTGCAAGCAAGTTTTACTGTACGCAAACAATTTCTAGCCAATGAAATATTTTAGAGTAAAGTGTAACTAGAAAAATGTATATTCCAAATAGAAATATCCATGACTTGTAAGGTTTTAGTAATTTCCATGACTTTTCCAGGTCTGCAAAACACAATTTAAAAATTGCCATACTTTTCAAAATTTTAAATGATATTTCCATGTTTCCTATGGACATGGGAACCCTGCAAGAAATACCCCAGATGAACATAAACTGCAGAAACACTAATTAAAGGCAGCAGAGCTACAGCAAATTACCCCACTCCTCTAGCTGCACAGTGCTAATTTCACCCAATGCCAAAAATGTAATGGTAAAAACCAGTACTTCTGACCTTCCCGCTAACCTCAAAACTAAGCAATAACACCAAGAGAAGCTCTAACCATTGTTACAGGCATTTCAAGCTCAGACTTGCTTGTTTGACCAACCAGAAATGGACTGCAAGTGGATTCTTGGAACAGTGTCCCTGTGACTCCTGAACCTAAAAATCAATGTATCTAATAGCTACATTACTCATTATAAGTCATAAGATATCCTATAATAACCTTCACAAAGTGACTGAGCCAAGATGACACACCCTATAGAGTGGTCTTGAATATTGCAGTAAAATTCATGCAAGATGAGGATGCACTAGTGATATTGCTGCAGTGGATATGGTCAGGTAAAGTGCCACATGGATAAGCTGCTTTTGATATACCTTTTGTAAAGGAAAGCTTGACCATGTGCTATACCTGAGTGCCAGGCCTTCCAGATAAGATGCTGCTGCTGTCCTAGGCCAAACAGCATTCACTTCAATACAATAATACATACATTTCAAGGTTTTGAAAAGTTGTTTTAAAGAGCTTTGAATAAGCCATCTTTACACTACAAACATGCACAGCATATACGCCATGAAAAATAAAAGCATTAACGCAAATGTTTTAATGAACCACAAAAAGGTGGCATAAAAGTATTCACACAGAAATCACAATCTCACACCCACCCACTGAAAAAATTTGAAGTGGGGTTTACTTTTTTAAAAAACAACAACCTAGGAAACAATTTACACACAAAAATTGCAAGTAAATTTCACACCATATTTTTAATTAAAGGCTACACACAATACTTGGTGGCTTTAATGAGAAATTCTCAAGTAAAGATTTACTTTACTTAGATCCAGAGGTGTACACGCAGACGTGAACACGGTGCAAAGCACGTTGACTAACAATCAACAGATCAATTTTTTTTTATCATGAACGGGTCATTTTGAGTAGAAAATTAACTCAAGACTTCACAATTGTTACTACATGTAACAATAAAAGTTAAGTAAAATTTAGTAAAAAGGTTTTTGATACAAGATTATTAAGAAACAAAATCAGAATTAATATTTACTTTTAAGCTAGAGCATTAATTTTTACATTTAAATTGAGTACAAATGTAGAATTTACCTAATATTTTCCAATTTCACGCTAATTCTAATTAAAAACTAAAACTAATTCAATGTAAAGAACTTAATGTTTTTCTACTATATTTACTTGCCAAAATGTAGCCTTCTGTGTTGATTCTTGTGCACGCTGGTCAGATTCAGTCATCTGGTCTCTCAGCCTAACCAGCTGACATGTGCCCCAAACCCCTCTAAAACCAGCCAAAACAAGCCTGACCAGGCTGGGAGACCAGCTAAGACTAGTACACCAGCTGAGTTAGAATTGGAATGCTGCACAAACGCCACCTAAGAGCCACCCTAACCTACACATGGCAGTGTAAAGATGATTTTAGTGAAGCTAATGTTGTATATGATGAAACAAAAAATGATATAACTAAGTACAATATTAAGCAAAAACACCACAGCTTCTCATTGCTTCATTTATGTCATTGTAGCCTTAATATGAAACAGCACACAGAACTGCCAGTATTGACTACACATTAAGCATAGCACACAGAGCCTTCACTGAATGTGTTAAGTAAAAATGGTGAAATGATGTTGCTATGCAAAGAGCCATATAAGGTATACATTATCATGATGGCAAGCTAGTTGTTCAATGGGGCAGCTTAAAGGAACAGCTAGAAATCACTGAAGTGAAATGGGATGGCTGACTGCACAGCGTATTGCAAAGCTGGTCTAGCTGCCTCTGCTTACAGAGCACAAAAGCACACTTTTACCTAGTTCAGCAGCACAGCTAGAAAGAGCTGCACACCACTGAAGAAAAACCTTAGGGAACATGGATTGAACCTTCTGCACCTTGATTTACAACTCTCTGTTGCTGCTCCTTGGCGCTTTAGGAGAAAATATAACAACACCATTGAATCAGAGCTTATATATGTCTATTGAAACTAGCAATAATAACATGTTTTATCTTAATAGTGTTATTTCAAAAATGAAGGTTGATACATCTAACTGGATTATGATTCAGGATGAATGATGGTGGTTGGTTATAGAGATCAGATAAACAGACTTTTCATCAAATGGCCGAAAGACCACAATGGATGTCACGGTTGCCTTTCATCACTATGAACCAGGAAATTCTCATCCAAATCTTACTTTTATGAACTGAACCCTGTGGCAGTGTAAATGACAGTAATGTAAATATAATATAGCATATATATTAAATATATAATATATATGGCAAAAAAGGCAAATCATTGTTAAGTTTTTATTGATCTTCAACAGCAGATCTTCAACAGAGTGCTTCTAATACTAAATAATAGACCTCCGTCCTTACAAAAGAAAAAAGATTTTTGATACAACTCCATAATGCTGTATTTTCACCTGGTACTTTGTCTGCAGTCCCATGAGCAAGCTCTTGAGTCAGCCCAGTCTCTTTTTTTCTAAGTCATTTGTATAAGATTGCAACAAACTGTGCAGAAGTCTGTGTGAATCTGCAAGGGGCTGGGCTGGTGTAGATTGAGTAACCTTTACCCAGAAAAACAGAGAGCCAGAATTTTCCTGTGGTCTAAACTTGTTTTTGCATATAAATGTATATAAATACATCCATACAAAGGATCCAAAAAATAGGATAAGATATATAGAAGATATAAAAAGGTATAAAGATGGGTTTGAAATAACATTAAAAAAAGGATAGTTGTCCTGCAGGAGAACGGAGAAATAGGGAAAGATCAGGGGAAGAGTTGTACAGTAATCATGTTATCATAGATACAGTTTACATACAGTACATGCATAATCACACTCACAAATCACAATACATTTCTTGGCCTCTGACATATACTAACAAATATTAGGATGGAACTGTGTGACAACTGAAAGTAGGTAGAAAAGCTCCATTTAATGAAGTAAATTATATTTTACAATAACAATAAATGGTTGTATTCAAAATACTGTAAACAACTAAAAAGCAATGTTCTTGATTCTAACACATGGTTATCACTGAATGTGCGCTTACATAAATTTTAATTACAATAAATACGACAGGAAAGGCACAATGTCCCTTTGAGGATGTGGGACTGTCGAGAGATAAAGACAATTTCATGAACAGAAGCCTACTGTGTTTTAACACTGTCATACCACATGCATTACACAAAGAAGGCTTGATTACATACACTGTATGGTTGAGGGAGTACTAAAGAATAAAGACTTACCTGCTTGTCGATTTATCTGGGTAAGAAGGTAGTATGTATGCTTGTATGCAGTGTGGCTGTTCCACCTGCCTGCTGTTACTGTGGAGCTGGGGTATTACCTAGAGTCAGGTGTCACATTTCACAGATGCAAAGAGAGCTCAAGAATGCTTATAGTGGTGTGTGTGTGTGTGTGTGTGTTGCTGTGTGCAAAAAAGGATGATTATACTGTATATTTGTTTCTTCATGTACACACATTTTGTAACTTACAAATGATGAAAAACTCACAAATGTCCCTATTAAAACTAGGAATGAACCGATCCGATACCTGGATCGATATCTGCTGTGATATGGATATTTTAAACTGGATCGGATATTGATTTGACGAGCCTGTTTCAAATCCGATACCACTCATGTTAGTAATGGTCATTATTGTTAAGCTCAAGAAAATGACATTAAAGAACCATAAAAGCACAATTAAAGTAGTCCATATTACTCATGCATTTTATTCAGATTCTAGAAATGTGAATCACAAAAGATTAATAAAATGTTTAATAAATAAATATACAGTCTGCATGCGCAGCGCGCTGGTCTGTTGGCACAAACTCAAAGCACAGGTGGGGCTTATGACCCTGATAACACACCTACATCACCAAGACGTCTATTTGATCTGTGTGTTTACATCTGGAAGACGTATTTTTTAGGTTCATCTGCAATACGTCTTTAAGACATTCAGCAGATGTCTTTGAGACATTTATAATTTAGAATGCTTGTAAATCTGATCATTTTAAGATTTGTAGCAGATGTTAATTAGATTGTAATGCTTTCCAGATGAAACACTCTAAAACGGACATCTCTGAGATGTACGTGTGCTACCTGGAGATGTGCTGCTATTTTTTGGCTTTAAAGGGGTCATGGCATACTCTTTTTTTTTTTATTATTATTATTATCTTCCCTGAGGTCCACTTATAATGTTAGTAAAGTTGTTTTTTTGTTTTTTTGTTTGCACCAAACAGTCATAATTTAATCATATATAATAATTTTCCACCCTGTCTCTGGCCCTCTGTCTGAAATGCTCGGTTTTAAGCTATCTGGTCCTTTAAGACTTCAATGTAAACGCCCACTGTTGTGATTGGCTAACACCGTGCAGCCCTTCCAATACAGGCATTTTTTTTTAACGCAATCCAAAGAAATTGAACAAACACCACATAACATTTTAAAACTACATTTCAGGGTTTGCACCTAATGTACACCCAACACATTTCATCTAAATGTATCAAACTGTTCACTCAAGGAGTACCATAAACTGTCAAACTGTCATGACATTTAAAAAACATTAGTGAATGGAACTGGTTACGGTTTTTCTTTCAACAGTCAAACTTTAACTGCCCCATCTTTCAATAATAGTTCCTTTGCAAAGCTTGAATCATATTGTGACTGTTTCACAAGCAATCGACGCTGAAATGTTCTGAATACACAAATGTAATACAATGCACAGTGATGTTGTGTGCTTAAACCAGCTTCAACAGGCCAAATCAGAGATGCTGATCTTCACATTTTACATCTTCCGTGTTTGTTTACACACAGGACTGCATGTGTTTCTCCCAGTCAGTGGCAGCAGCAGAATGAGACGCATTTTTAAAAGTTGCACACGTCCCGCTCTTAAAACGTGGCACACATCACCATAAACACATCAAAACGATGAAAGACTTCCATGTAGACACAGATGGGTGCAAAAACGGTCCAGGACGCCTTCAAAACAGCACAACAGCAAGATAGTGCAGCTTATTGAAACACAATGGGAGATCCTTTTTAGAGTTATAACTTGACACCTCGTCTTTTAAAAGCAGTGCGAGATGTATGATAATGGTCAAAGCCGTGCAAGTTTATGTAGAAAAACATTTAAATCCAGACAGGCACATGAAGGTGTCCTGTGTAAGTCGACTTTGGATGAATCTCCCATGACAGGCCTCCTCTCTCCTCTTCACCTGTGTGACTGACTGAGCACCAATGGGCGGGGCCAAGGGTACAATGACGGAAAAATAGGCATTGCATATGCAGATGTATTTCCATGAAGTTCCACGAATTCCAAACGAGCCGTTTTTGCAGCTTGGTTTAAATAAATGCTCTTTTTCTATTAAGGAGGAAGTTTTCAGTTCTGAAACTTACAGTATGTTTTTATATTACAATGACCTCTTATATGTCAATAGATCAAGGGAACTTTTATTCCTCATGTCATGACCCCTTTAAACATGAACTCCATCTCAGATGTAGATGCTTGATAGTTCAGTTGGCTTGTAACATCCATTGTGAATGACACGAAAACAAAAAATGCAATGAGAGCTTCTTTTCTGCTGAAGACTTTCACTGAAATTACTGCTAATTTTGCTGCTTCATTATCCAGTAGACTAGTTAACAACGTTTTTCTTAATAGGCTACACATTTTTATCTAACTGTTTTTTTAATATATTTTATAAAAAAATAATGTGTAGTTAGAGGTTCGTGTTTCTTTACACATAAATTACCACCCAATAATTTCCACAAAGTGAAGTATAGATCTAAATGGATTAAGGAAAACACTACAGTGGCATCGGATCGGGAATCCCTAATTAAAATTGAATATAGTGTGAAAAAAGATGATATGCTAATTTGTATTGCCATAAAACTTTGGGCACTTAAGCCACACTTATAATTGTTTCTTTAAAAGCCACTAGGTTTGATAATTTGTTATATAATGTAAAGGCATTTATATATTTTTAAGTGCTGCTTATGTGTCCAAATACTTTTTGGGGTCGATGTTGGTTTTGTGTGTTTGCAGGATGTCTTATGTGAGATGTGTTTACACACATGACAGAAAACAATACATGAATGTCTGTATGTGTCCAAGAGAGGAGAAAGTGGGTGATGATGGTGAGGGAGTGTGCTGGTTCATACTGCCGTCTCTGTTACTACTCACATAATGCCACTTTGTTCATCGGCCAGCTTACCAGGGCAGAAAGAACAGACATGCATTGATCATTTCAAACTGCCCAACACACACAAAGACAAGACTGTGACTGTAAGCTTGTTTGTGAATGTATGTGTGTATTGTGTTCAGGAAATTTCAAAAATATAGGTCTCCATTAACTGAATAAAGACTTTTGGTGGATCAATATTGGCAAAAACAGCTACCTGTCACTCATGTGATAGTCTAACTACATAGATGAAAATATGGATTGCCTAGGTAGAGTGAACATCCCTTATGGCTACTCCAATGTAATTACAAATCTCTTTAGGGTAATATGCAGTTTCAAAGGACAAGAACAATTAAGCAGTAAGCATAAACAATTATACCTGTCACTTTTGCTGTCTTCAGCACCACTGAAGGTCATGTTCACTGAGCATTAACATGATGGACTTGTTTATTACTAATAAACAATGAACATGAAATGAAAAGGGGGGGGGGAGGTATTTATAGTAATATATATGCAGCAGAACATTTTTAATTTGTCTTCTTTAGATTCTGAATTCATGACGCTAATGCACTAACACGTTATACGCGGCCATAATATGCGCTGAATACACTCTGTTATTGTAATTTATGATGACACTGATACAACTGCAAAGATGGGTGTATAAAACAGTAATTTTAGGCAAAATACAGACAAAAGAATGGTGATAGGCATATCTTACTTTGGGCAGATGTGTGAATGGCTTTTGCTGCAGATGGCACATGAGTGAATGGCACTTGAGAATATTTGAGTAGATGACAAATAGTCTTACATCCCGATGTGTTCACATTGAATATTGACTGACAAATGTAAACAAAGTAGAAGGTGGAGCTTCAGGTCACACCTACCAATGACGTGGAACAATGGCAGCAAGGTGTTTAGCAGTCAGTTATAGTCAGAATTTTTCCTAAAAGTTCACCCAGACGAGCTGTTACGAACATGGAAACAAATGCAAAAACACCTTCTTTTTTGCCCGATTTAGTTCTAAATGACATCATACCCATTCGTTCTTTGATTTCGTATGAAGTATATCTGGACCTTAACTGGGAAACCTATCCGGAAACAGTCATTATTCCAATGCCCCATTGGCAAAGAAATTACAAGCTGTGGCTTTAACCATGATATTTCCAACCATTTGTGTTCTGTTCTAAAAAGAAAGTTTATCTCACTGGTATTTCTAGTACTGTAACAGTGTTAAAATAAGATTAAAAATCTATTGCACTAGAAGGCTGAGTGTTCCTTGGATGTGGTAAACTTCAAAGACTGTGGTGACTCTGTGGCCTCACACTGGCAGCAAATACTGGCATTTAATAAAAACTCCCACAGAACAGACACAGAAAGGAATCATGGTGGAACAGATTCAATCTAAAACATTATATTTCAAGATCTGTAGGAGAAACATATCAAGGCAAGCAGCCCACTTCAGTAAAGCACATTTCCCCAGTAAAAAGTGCACAAAATGAATTCACTGAGCTCAACTTTTGTAGTCTTAAATTTGATTTTGTTGAAAATTTGATTTCTAGTCAGTCATTAACCAATTCTCACAACAAGGCCAACAAAAGTTTTCTTTCTTTCTTTCTTTCGCACGCTCCCACTAAACTCAGCAAGTGCTCAACGTGCTGCTGCAGCTGCACGTGAGAGAAAGGGATAGAGAGTGGATTTACTCGTGCATTTTTGGAATAAAAGTTTGATAGAAAAACAAGTTTATTGATTTGATTTGTTCATCTATATCTATTGTTTTAATAATTCGCAGCAGCACTGTAAAGTGAATAAAAGTGTGCGGGAGTTTCCCGCATTATAAACGTGGAACTTGCGGGAATTTCAATTTTTTCCCCCTCTTGTCATATACTGCAAGGCGGCTCAAATCAAAGGTCACCATGGGCAAACTTTGGCCCACAGGCCCCAGTTTGGGCATCTCTGCCCTAGAGTGTTTGCATGAACTAAAGGTAAACACTGACCATGTTTACATGCACTTGAGAAAATTGTTTATTCCAGGGTTTTTGTAGAAAGCGGTGTTCTGAAACTTCATGTAAACAAGAATGGTGCTTTCCTTACACTGTTTAAGGGATCAAGAGAAAGCGGTTTAACATACCCAGGTTTCTCCCAGAAAACACGGCTTATGTGGTCATGTAAACGCATAAGCGGTATTATTACAGGTTTTTGAATAGTGCGCATGTGCATGAACAGACAGGATAACAAAACGTCATAGGATGGAGCCCAACAACGTGTCAAAAAAACGGGAAGTATTCAACATTTCTGGGAGTATAGTGGGAAAAGCACATACACTATAAACTATACCCATTTATACACACCAGTGTAAAATACTGATGGTCCCTCACGTTCACATATATGAGCTGGTACATTGGGGTAATCCCAGAGTTTTACATAAGAGGAAATCCCACTATTGCAGCGCCAATCCGCTGCAGTTTGCGGTAGAAAGTTAAGGATACAAACACAGCAACAACTCAGGAATATCTAGAAATAAAGTAAAGCAATGAAGAATAAAATAGTGAAGTCTTCCTCGGATATCATGTTTGTTATTTACACAAACGTTGAGGGGAAATAATGTTGCTGTGGAGAAAGCTGCTTACTGACCGAGATGCATGTTAACGGGAGTAAAGAGTATGCCGCTTACACAGTGCATGTAAAAGGGAACACTACTTTCTCGCAATATGCCACTTTCTGGTGTTCATGTAAACGTAGTCACTGTCAGCAAGGCATGATACATCAGTGGTAATTGAATGGTAATGGTGTCAACTTGGCTGTGAGAAAACATTTTCGTGTTGCACAAGCAACATGCTATGCTTGGGTTATGGTCCCGTGGAAACCAGGAAGTAATCGCGTTCACACAAACAATGTTGATTAATTTGATACCAATGGTGGTAATTTTTTTACTCCACTAACTTTAAGGTTTAGGGTTGGGGTTTGGGGGTACAGTTAATAAAATATGCATTCCTGTTGACTGAATTATAACATTTTACAACTAAAAATACGATTTTGGCGCCACTCTGTGGATATTTCATTCGGAAACTGCAGTTCACATATGTCCATACATTTAACAACACTTACAGCTTTGGACACTGGGGGCAGTGATTCGAAAATGGGTAAGAACAGACTGATTTCAGCAGCAAAACTTTCAACCTGCTGTTGCTGAATTCACAGTGTGATCAGTCTTGTGCTGGTGTTTCATGCTTATAAACCGGCAACACTTTCTTTGTCAACCAGCTTCACTTCACAAGTGCTTGTAAACAGCCTGGCTTCAGGTTCATCAGCTACACCAGCCCCAAACCAGTATTATTAAGCAGCTTTTCCTAGCATAAATATTAATGCTGGTCTAAGCAGAAATTTTTTAGCAGGGTTGCCATTGTATTACTATCCGATGTCAAAGATATGTGTACTCAAGGACCAACCTGTGTTTTGGTTATGGATTTTCTGTACAACATGACTTTATGGTTTCTGTGAAATTAGATGCTATATTTTTACAATTTTTACAATTATTTATAGCATCATTGTATAATAGTGCTGTGTTAGCAGAGAGAGACTAAAATGTCTTACTTACAGTACCAACTTGCTGATTAAAATGAGAGGAGAAATTGGGTTGAACCAGGTACTGTAATTACAGTGTGTTCCCTAACAGACATACATTTGTTATGTCTCTAGTTGCTGTCTCTCTCTCTCTCTCACTCCCTCTTTCAAACACACCCAAAATGTCCTTCTCTAACTCAGTACAAACAGTTGTACATACAGCCTTTTTTGTGTGCGTCTCAGAGAAACACAGTCGGCAGTCTCACTTACTCCTCTTTTCTTAGTCCTAAATCTTTAAAAGCATTTCTCCCTCTTTTCATACAAACTGCTACTGCAGTATCATTGTTGATAGTGGTCTGCACTGATTGTGTTTGGCTACTGAAGATCTGCATCAATGATTTGAAAGGTATCATTCTGCCTTATCTATTTTTAGTTTGTGTGTGTGTGCCCTGCTTCACTATTTATCACAAAAGCCTTAGTAAAAGCAATAACCATTCAGATGAATTATTAAACATTCATAAATAATTAATTATGAAATATTAATAATTCTTGTAGTATTTGAGTTTGTTGCAAAAACGTAAAAATATAAAATACCAGCATACTGTGCAACATCTTTGTGTTTGCACTAAATGAATGTACATAAAATAAACACATAAAGGCCTTGTTTACACTAATGAGGACACAAAACCAACTGAACTCTGACCTCAACTGCATGTGAATCACCACTTGCCCCAGACTAATGGACTGACCTATATGTCAGAGTGTTCTAGTGTAAAGGCAGCATTTGCCCAGTTTCCATACATACACTCAATCAGTGCCATATTGCTAAGTGAATGTAATTTTCTCAGTCAGTAGATAGTATCTAAGTTCTACTTAGATTGCCTTTAATATCCCTCACCATTCAGTGAAAACATACAGTATGGCCACATTTTATTTAATGTGCTATTCTTAAGTGTACATCTCTGCTCATAAAAGATCTTAGAGATTTTATCATTTTCTAATTATACAAATGTACAGCTCGTGTTACCTTATACTGTATATAAGGTTTGTGTTTTCAGTGGCTATTTATACAATGTTTAATAGTGCCTATCTACATACAGAATGTCTATGAATGTGTATACACTATCTATTTGAATATCTGCAGCCTAGGGCAATATGAATTCCCCTAGTGATCAGTGGTGGAGTATATATTTGTATTATCTGTCTGTGTCATAATAACAGACCAGAGAGCAACGTTATACCACGTTTTAGGGACAATGGCATATTTATCACATCAAATCTGTGAGTATAATAAAGTGGGATTAATTGTGATGGAAAATAACATACTTCTAGTCCAGCATGCTTAAGGCACACCCATTGCTCTGTGTAACCTTATTCAGATTATGCTGTGGGATCGTCTGTCTCACCAACAAAAGCATAAACACTCAGGTCAAACACACAGGGTCTTTCCCCTTCACTGGTCATCTTGTATTGATGCAGTACTTTTTATGGATTAATATTAATGGGCCTTTTCATGAATTATTTATGGTGGGAGTAAGCCTCAGGAAAAGTCTCTCTGGTTTCCTCTACTAGAATGCACAAACCTCCAGGGTGTTTCAGGGAAACATGCCCCCAAATCGAGGTCGGTAGTGGGAACTTCTGGGGCTGTTTCCAGTTTTGAAAATGGACATTTTTAGCCTTCAAATGGCAAGCCTGAGGATGTACAACTGAATGAGCAGTGTTTCTTGTGCTATTTTTAAGAGGACAGAACCCAATGTATGTTGTCAAATTTTTCTCTTATTAATTTTCTCTTATTGATCTATTACACTTTAAATACTATCTCAAATTGTAATTGTTTTTTATATTTATTTTATTTTTTTATTGGACTTAAGTTTAATTTTTACTATTCTTACTAGTTTTAATTAAGTTATCGTTACTCTCCAAACCCTAAAAACATGTAATTTGTCCTAATTAAACAGTACTTTTTGGAATCATAACTCAAAAATATACATTCTTTAAACTTTGACTTAGAGTACAACTAACTCAAAATTATTAAGTAAAAAATTCCAGATGTGTGCAATATCTACTGTGCTTGAATAAATTATGTATGTTTGATCAAAACAAGGGATGATTATTGTTGTTGTTTTGTTGTAGCTGGTTGATAGTTGTGGTTTGTGTGAAGTCACCATTAGGGTGAGTAGTGTTACCTCTGATGAACTTGGAGCCTGTAACTTTTAGGCCATTTTTCTTTACTCAGTTGTAATTTACTAAAGTGCAGATTTATGTGCACTACGAAGTACTGTGGAGAATCCAATGTGATGAATGGAGATCCCAGTCATAATTTACCTTACACTGTAAAATATATTATAAAAACAATGATACTTTAATCACACATTAGTTAAGTTTACTTGTAACTAGTTAACATTACTCATAAAAATTAAGTTCAGTTTACTTGAGTCAAATGAGTACTTAAAAAAAGCATGCAAACCGATTGCTTTAAAAAATCTAAGTAAGGTCAGCTAATTAGATTTTATAGTGTGATATGTTATGGTTGTCACCTTTAATGTGCGATTCAAATTTTTCATTAAGGATTCATGACCTTACATTTACATGATGATTTATTAACTGAGTTTTCATGAGGAATAATAAAAGGATTTGGGAGCTTATAATTAGCCTAATGTTTTTGTGCTTTGGTCAAATTTGATTTGGTCAAACATTTTAGAAGCCTAAGACCCAAGAAATTCAGAATGATGGTGGTGTGCTTCAGGTCACATGTTTCTATGAAATAAACACAACATAATTAAAGCTGAGAAGTACATGTATGTCTCTACATCTACTAAAAATCCATCCAAATTATATAACACAAATTCATGTGTTATATGAAGTGGACCGTGAGAGGAAATCACAACCTTATATTAAATAGTATAGTAAATGTAGGGGTTTTCTGCATGCTATTAGTAATTGGTGTTACCATTTTTACATCACATCCTCAATATTTGAGTATTGATAGATGCGCAATAAACAACTCAATGCATGCAGGATCACCATATATCAGTTTAGGGTGTTTATATAGTGGATCTTGGAATCAAATACAGACAAAGAAACACATTTCCGTAATTTAATGTACAGTTATGCATTACATCATCGTTACGTCATGGTGAAAGAAGAATTGGGCCAGACGCTGTCAATAAAAAATAAATAAATAAAAAACACTGGTATTCTGATTATAAACCTATATCTTGTATGTAATAAGCCTATTAGTGCGATATTAAAGCGTTTCGTTATTTCTATTTGACTTATCTGTGTATAGAGTGTTCAGTCATGTCCTTTGTAGGACCGGGCAATTCTATCGATAACATATATGGCCACAAAAGCATGCATTATGGCAGGTATGCATCGTGAGAGAAAATGACACCATTGCTTCAGGGCACCATCAATTGCCTGCACCAGTTACCATAAGCATATTATGAATGCCCGGCGATTTATGATGTATTCATAATTCAAATGTTCAACGATTTGCAGACATCCCCGAGAAATTCATACCTTCGCTTAATCAAAACTACTGTCATTCATAAATAAGCTAATAAAAGGTAAGATGTGGAGGGGGTAGAACAGACCAGGCGTATTCTCAAGAATGATGTGATGATGTCAAGGTATCGACGGCGTTTTCTACTGAATGACAATTTCTAGCATGCATTTCAACGCGAAAACAGCGTTGAACATACAGCGTTCATGCCCCCCCAGCTGCGCACACATCTGTGAAGAATGGTAGATTTTGGGAGATGAGCTACACGACAAGGTCAGTATCACTGACAAAGCTATGCAGTTTAAACAAATGTATGATAGTCTGCAGAAATCTCCTACCTCTCCCTTGTATGACACAGCACAACGATTAGTTCCTATGCTTCCTTTATTGTGTCTCGCGGCACTCGGTTATCTCCCATTCAAGTCGCAGCACGCGAGCTGACCTCTTTGTGTATGTGTGTGTGTGTGTGTGTAGGTGTATGTGTGTGTGTGTGTGTTGCTGATGCTGCGAGTGCTCGCCCTCCACCACGAGACAGATCCGTACGCATTCAGTGCGCGCGGAGGCGCTGCTTTCACAGCTGCACGTGAAACACGAGGGTGTGGCAGAGGCCGTTCACACAATAAAAACAGCTAGCATCCTTCCCTTACATTTCGGTTTCTAAACCCAGGAAGTTTTTTACCCTGCAGGACACACAATCTTAAGTATTCACAGAGATTAATTAGTGAACGATCTCTTTGTCCAAGCGCCGACAATTGTGGGCCGAAAGGAAACTGCTGAACTACTCTCCAAACAGAACATTAGCCTCAACTGCCTGTCACAAGAGTGCTGAATACCACTTAGATAAATATTTTAATGTATTGTTAATTTTATGAATAAAAAATATATATATCCCAGATTTGTATGACTTTCTTTTTTCTGCTGAACACAAATGGAAATTTTTAGAAGAATATTTCACCTCTGTAGGTCAATACAATGCAAGTTAATAGTGGCCAGAACTTTGAAGGTCCAGAAAGCACATATTGGCAGCATAAAAGTAATCTATACGACTCTAGTGATTAAATCTATGTCTTTAGAAGGGATATGATAGGTGTGGGTGAAAATTTTATCAATATTTAAGTCCTTTTTTACTATAAATCTATAGTAAAATAAATTTATAGTAAAAAAGGATTTAAATATTGATCTGTTTCTCACCCAAAGTGATTGCATCACTTTAGAAGACATATATTAAACCACTGGAGTCATATGGATTACTATTATGCTGCCAATATCTGCTTTTTGGAGCTGGAAAGTTCTGGCCACCATTCACTTGCATTGTATGACCTACAGAGCTGAAATATTTTTTAAAAATGTCAGTTTGTTATCAGAAGAAAGAAAGTCAAACACATCTTGGATGACATGAGAGTGATTAAACAATGAGAGAATTTTCATTTTTGGGTGAAGTGTCCCTTTAAATATACACATACACTTAATCCCTTGATTAAAATAATGTAATCATTTTAAAACCGTTATTTTGTTAAAAGAAAAAATGCTATTGAACAAATATTGGTAACATTTTACAAGAAGGTTTCATCTGTTAACATAAGTTAACAACATTAATTAACATGACCTAACAATGAACAATACTTTTACAGCATTTATTAATCTTGCTAATTTCAACATATTGTAATACATTCTTTAAATCAAAAGTTGTATTTGTTAACGTTAGTTAGTTAATGCACTATTAACTAACATGAACTAACAAAAGGCAATTGTATTTTTTATTACCTAACATTAACAAAGATTTATAAATGCTGTAAAAATATATATTGTTCATTGTTATTTTATGATACCTAATGTATTAACTAATTTTAACGAATGGAACCTTATTGTAAAGAGTTTCCCAGAGTTATATTTGTGACTTTACTCTTTGCTCCTATCTCATCTCGTCTCACTCTGCTGTGTTTCATCCAATGTCCAATAGATGGCGCTGTTTCATTGACTCGAGTTTCAGCACGACTGGTCTTTCTTTCACTTCGGCGCCATTTTCAAACAGTGTACCGCCACCGGAAGACCGTGCATCCATCGCGGGGAGGGGAGGAAATCTGCATTAGACACTGATGATTAGCAAACCTCAAGGCAGTTTCACACTATGGTAGCACTGAGAAGTACCCAAATCACAACAAGCAGACAGATCCCTCTTGATGAGTTGCTACAGTTAGCGTTGCAGAATGAAGACTGAGGCAAATACAGCAAACTGCCCTCTGACGACAGGCTGAAAGTTTGCTAAGAGACAGTAGATAAACAAACACAAGCGTCCAAGTAAGTATAATTTTTTAATTTTATGAATTTATTTTAGATTGCTTGCTTAAACTCTATGGCTATGTCTAAAATACTAGAAAGCTGATTGCATAGACAGCAGTCGAACGTTCGTAACGCGCAAATTGCCCAAAAATGCTGTCTAGGTTGGCAACTCACTAGGTTTTGGGAAACAACCTTTCAATTTCTGTTCAAGTCTGTTTAATGAGAGTGGTATAAAGCCAGCAAGAACGTTGAACGTTTTCATATTTGATAAAGCCTTTGTAAAATCTGTGACGAGAGTCGGTTGTTGACATTTGTTCATTGTTTTGCATATATAGCGGAGTGTTTACTTGTGTCGAAAATGACTACCAGCGCAGAGCGGAAGTTCATCAATCTGCGGAAGCGTTTGGATCAGCTGGGCTACAGACAGCCGCTGGCCATTGAATGCCTGCCATTGGTCGAGAAACTGTTCAGGTGAAAATTACATGATATGAATGTGCTATATTAATTATCAAGTGTTATTCATAGTCTAGTATACCGTATATTATCTGTATATTATCTAATATTAGTCATGTCATTTTTATTTGTATAGCGCTTTTCACAACACACATCGTTTCAAAGCAACTTTACAGGAAATCATGCCTAAAAAAAAAGAAACTGTAATATCTGGAATGTTTTACAGTGGTCATTGTGTAGTTTGTGTATTATATGCCTAGATCCTCAAATGTGTGCATCACAGTGAAACATCATATAAATTGTGTAAATTATTATATGAAACTTGACAAAAGCAAATTATTCTCACTGTGATTGAAAACCTGGAAAAAATTATGGAATTTCAAAACTATAATTTCCAGGCCTGGAAAAAGTTTTAATTCATGGACAATTCTATAATTAACCCTTATATTTTGTTCCGGTCAAAACCGACCCTTTTTTTCTTCTTCTTTTTTTCTGAAAACTATAGTTTATTTCATCAGTTGGAATAAAATGCCATGACTTTGTTCACACAGGGCATCTGAAGAGAACATTTTTGAGAGAATTTTCATAACATTTTATTGGTTTTGTTTCACCTGTGGTGTTCCCAGTCTAAAGTGACCAGCCATTAAAAATACAGAAATGTTTAGTGTTCAGGAGCATCCTAATCCTTTAGATGAGCACATATCTGGAAGTGTGTTTGCACAAACAAAGTCCTCATCCATGTGCGCGCACACTGTCACACACACAATATGTGTTGAGCACCCTTTTGTGCATCGTCTTTCCAAATTCCATGTACACTCTTCGACAGGGGCAGACAGGGAAGAAAATTCAGCCTGGGATTTTACATAGAAACTGGCCCAAAAGTTGTTGGGGGTGGGTTGCTGTCCTTTTCTGCATATCACAGAGCCGTTTTGTGGCGTGTTCTGCATAATGCTGCGGCCCCATTTCATAGCCGGCCCACCGGGAAAAGTCCCGGATCTCCCAATGGCCAGTCCACCACTGCTCTTCGAGGAATATTTCAGGATCTACTTATCATATTATGTTGTGTTTGGGCTTGCTTGAATCGGGATAGTCTACTGTAAGTTACGATATGTCATTGTCTATGGTTTATGTATGTTTCAGAAAGTAATAAGGAAAAACTTGACAAAAAGACACTCCTGTTTATTATGTTTATGTGTCTCAGTGGGAATTTCATACACACACTGCAGTTTGGTCTCTGAGTGAAACAAATTTGCTCATTGCATTCAACTAATGGAGACTTTTCCAACGATATATAACACATGACTATCTCATGTTCTCTTATTATAATTGCTGTGATAACAAATTGGCATATTATGAGAACAAAACAGGTCTTATTTTTCAGCAAATTAAAATGCATTATTTAAGTATTGGTAGGATCAGCTATATGCATTGTAAAGTCCAGATTCTAAAATTACACCTATTTGTTTTAGATCAAGCAAGTGGTTATAAATTTATTACATTATTATTATTATTATTATTATTATTCTGCAGGGAGTGCCCCCCACTAGCCCGGTATAAGCTCAGTTCAATGAATCCTTCTATCAATATATATATATATATATATATATATATATATATATATATATATATATATACAGGTGCATCTCAATAAATTAGAATGTCGTGGAAAAGTTCATTTATTTCAGTAATTCAACTCAAATTGTGAAACTCGTGTATTAAATTCAATGCACACAGACTGAAGTAGTTTAAGTCTTTGGTTCTTTTAATTGTGATGATTTTGGCTCACATTTAACAAAAACCCACCAATTCACTATCTCAAAAAATTAGAATACATCATAAGACCAATAAAAAAACATTTTTAGTGAATTGTTGGTCTTCTGGAAAGTATGTTCATTTACTGTATATGTACTCAATACTTGGTAGGGGCTCCTTTTGCTTTAATTACTGCCTCAATTCGGCGTGGCATGGAGGTGATCAGTTTGTGGCACTGCCAAGGTGGTATGGAAGCCCAGGTTTCTTTGACAGTGGCCTTCAGCTCATCTGCATTTTTTGGTCTCTTGTTTCTCATTTTCCTCTTGACAATACCCCATAGATTCTCTATGGGGTTCAGGTCTGGTGAGTTTACTGGCCAGTCAAGCACACCAACACCATGGTCATTTAACCAACTTTTGGTGCTTTTGGCAGTGTGGGCAGGTGCCAAATCCTGCTGGAAAATGAAATCAGCATCTTTAAAAAGCTGGTCAGCAGAAGGAAGCATGAAGTGCTCCAAAATTTCTTGGTAAACGGGTGCAGTGACTTTGGTTTTCAAAAAACACAATGGACCAACACCAGCAGATGACATTGCACCCCAAATCATCACAGACTGTGGAAACTTAACACTGGACTTCAAGCAACTTGGGCTATGAGCTTCTCCACCCTTCCTCCAGACTCTATGACCTTGGTTTCCAAATGAAATACAAAACTTGCTCTCATCTGAAAAGAGGACTTTGGACCACTGGGCAACAGTCCAGTTCTTCTTCTCCTTAGCCCAGGTAAGACGCCTCTGATGTTGTCTGTGGTTCAGGAGTGGCTTAACAAGAGGAATACGACAACTGTAGCCAAATTCTTTGACATGTCTGTGTGTGGTGGCTCTTGATGCCTTGACCCCAGCCTCAGTCCATTCCTTGTGAAGTTCACCCAAATTCTTGAATCGATTTTGCTTGACAATCCTCATAAGGCTGCGGTTTTCTCGGTTGGTTGTGCATCTTTTTCTTCCACACTTTTTCCTTCCACTCAACTTTCTGTTAACATGCTTGGATACAGCACTCTGTGAACAGCCAGCTTCTTTGGCAATGAATGTTTGTGGCTTACCCTCCTTGTGAAGGGTGTCAATGATTGTCTTCTGGACAACTGTCAGATCAGCAGATTGTGTAGCCTAGTGAACCAAACTGAGAGACCATTTTGAAGGCTCAGGAAACCTTTGCAGGTGTTTTGAGTTGATTAGCTGATTGGCATGTCACCATATTCTAATTTTTTGAGATAGTGAATTGGTGGGTTTTTGTTAAATGTGAGCCAAAATCATCACAATTAAAAGAACCAAAGACTTAAACTACTTCAGTCTGTGTGCATTGAATTTATTTAATACACGAGTTTCACAATTTGAGTTGAATTACTGAAATAAATGAACTTTTCCACGACATTCTAATTTATTGAGATGCACCTGTATATAATATATATAATGTTCAAAAAAGAAAGAAGTTGACAAAAAGACCTAATGCAATATCTTGGGATAATATATGCATTATGAGAGATTTATTAACAATCTTAGTGGGCCGGTCATTTTTTGACTGAGAACACAAAAGGTGTTAGCACACAAACACAACACAAGATTAATATAAGTTGTTCTAGTTATGCTCAGCTTTAAAATATGTCATCAGCTAGAAATAGCTTTTTGTGAGTGCAATCTCTATGAAATGATTTTTAAAAATACTTATGCAGTTATTACAAATTACTGGAAAATTCATTTAAACTCATTGGTGAAAAGGTTTGGGGAGATTGGCATGGTTTACAATATTTGCATAATCAAACTTCTTTCATTTAATATCTCAGTGACCTGGTCCACACCACTGAGAGTCTCAGGAATGCCAAGCTAGCTGCAGGAAAGACAGAAAAGGAGAGTCGGAATGTGGATGCTGTTCTGGAGCCATATAAAGCTGAAAATGGCCGTCTTGTCAGAGAGAATAACGAGCTACACCTTGGGCTACTAAAACTGAGAGAGGAGAAGGATCAGATCAGCAGAGGTAGTATTTGGGTATAATGCATCAAATCATATAGTCTACAAATAGATTTTAACTTTCTAAAGGAAATGTTTACAATAACCACCTTGCTTCTATTAACAGAGTTGAAGGCGTACATCAGGAAACTAGACCATGAAACCTCAGATCTGAAATTCCTCAATAATCAGTATGTGCACAAAGTTCGGTCCCTTGAGAAAGACAGCAATGCCAAGACTGCGCGTATCCTACAGCTCCAGGAGAAGAACATGCAAGCTGTTGTTCAGACACCAGGTTGGTAGACTTGTTTTATCTAATATTGCAGCTATGATATTGACCTTCGTACAGACTGTTTATGTTGCTATTAGGACATTTTATGGTCAATAACTAACCCAATAATGTGATTAGGTGGAAAGAAGCGATCAATTCCATTCAGACGCCAGCGGATGCAGATAGATGAACTCCTCCCACCCTCCTGTGGCCCCACCCCTCCATCTGTGGCACAGCCAGATGATCCCTACATCGCTGACCTGCTTCAGGTGGCTGATGACAGGTGTGAAGGAGCAAACATAACATATAACAAATACCTTAAATTAGCGGTTCTCAACTAGTGTGTTGTTCCCCAAAAAATGGGTCCCAGGTTGTTTTGATAGGGTCATGAACAGCTTGGAAAAACAATTCTAAATGCAAATAACATAATGCAACTTACCATATAAACATATATTGTGTTAATATAGCAAAATAAATAGTCTTATCAACCATGACCAATACTACAGAAGGTAAAAGAAAATACAGTCCAGACTACATTAAATCTAGGTTTACTTGCAACATGGATTAAGATGTAAAAATAATGTGTCTTGTGCGGTGAATAATTAGCTGCTGAGAGCATAAAAACATTGAAATTCAACTTTGTACAATGAACAGTTTTTGGTACTGCGTTGGGTTGCCATTGGATGTCCTATGTACAATCTGGGTCCTAAAGCAAAACAAGTTGAGAACCACTTCCGTAGATTAACGTAATAGTTAAAGGCTTATAATAGTTGTTAGTTATATAAAAAAAAAAAAAAAATCTTATGATTAATAAAAATGCTATTAATCTTTGTGTTAGGATCCAGGAGCTTCAAAAGGAGGTGGCACAACTGAAGCTTGACCTGGAGAGAGCACAAGCAGGAATCAAACATCTCAACACTCAGGTGAAAGCACACACTTAAATTTATCTTATTTATAGTCTAAATCAGGGTTCCCACACTCCTTGAAAGTACTTGAATTTCAGACAATAGATTCAAGGACTGGAAAATCTGAGAAAATAGACTTGGTCCTTGAAAGTGCTTGAATTAGGGCTGAAACAGGGACTGAAAAATTAATTGAAATAAAATCAAAAACATTTTTAATACAACATTTTAACACAAAGCACAAGCTGAATTGTCTGTTAAGAGATTTTTTATTATTTCTTTTCACCCCAATTTGGAATGCCCAATTCCCAATGCGCTCTAGGTCCTAGTGGTGGTGTAGTGACTCGCCTCAAACCGGCTGGCGGAGGACGAATCTCAGTTGCGTCTGAGACCGTCAATCCACGCATCTTATCACGTGGCTTGTTGAGCACATTACCGCGGAGACATAGCGCGTGTGGAGGCTTCACGCTATTGTCCGCAGCATCCAAGCACAACTCACCACGCGCCCCACCGAGAGCGAGAACCACATTATAGCGAACACGAAGAGGTTACCCCATGTGACTCTACCCTACCTAGCAACCGGGCCAATTTGACTGTTTAGGGGAGTCACTCAGCACACTCTGTATTCGAACTTGCGACTCCAGGGGTGGTAGTCAGCATCTTTACTCGCTGAGCTACCCAGGCCAAGAGATATTTATTAATCGTTGCAATAATCGCCCAAATAGTCAATTAATTATTCTATTAATTGTTAGATTAGGCGCAGCCTTAGTGGCCTAGAGCCCATATTTACGTGTATCAATGTTTCACACGCACTCTTACAAATTTGCCTTTTGCTTTGTGGACAGGTAGGAGAGCGAGATAAAGAGATTGAGCGTCTGAATAGAGCTCTGGATGGAGGTCGACCCAATGATGTCATCTCTCTAGAGGCACAGAACAACAGCAATGAAAAGCTTATTGCTCATCTGAACCTACAGGTATACTGGATATTCCACTTATCTATAATTACACTGGCAGCCAAACGTTTGGAATAATGTACAGATTTTGGAAATTGGTACTTTAATTCAACAAAATGGCATTCAACTGGTCACAAAGTATAGTCAGGACATTACTGATGTAAAAAACAGCACCATCACTATTTGAAAAAAGTCATTTTAGAGAGGCCCCCATTTCCAGCAGCCATCACTCCAACACCTTATCCTTGAGTAATCATGCTAAATTTCTAATTTGATACTAGAAAATCCCTTGCCATTATATCAAACAAGTTATTTAAGCTGTTTGGTTCGTTAAATAAAGCTTAACATTGTCTTTGTATTTGTTTTTGAGTTGCCACAGTATGCAATAGTCTTGCATGTCTTAAGGTCAATATTAGGTCAAAAATGGCAAAAAAGAAACTGCTTTCTCTAGAAACTCGTCAGTCAATCATTGTTTTGAGGAGTGAAGGCTATACCATGCTTGAAATTGCCAAACAACTGAAGATTTCATACAAAGGTGTACACTACAGTCTTCAAAGACAAAGAACAACTGGCTCTATCAAGGACAGAAAGAGATGTGGAAGGCCAGATGTACAGCTAAACAAGGGGATAAGTACATCAGAGTCTCTAGTTTGAGAAATAGATGCCTCACATGTCCTCAGCTGACAGCTTCACTGAATTCTACCCGCTCAACATCAGTTTCATGTACAACAGTAAAGAGAAGACTCAGGGTTGCAGGCCTTATGGGAAGAATTGCAAAGAAAAAGCCACTTTTGAAACAGAAAAACAAAAATAAAAGGATAGAGTGGGCAAAGAAACACAGACATTGGACAACAGATAATTGGAAAAGAGTGTTATGGATCTTAACCCCATTGAGCTTTTGTGGGATCAGCTAGACTGTAAGGTGCGTGTCAAGACAGCCACATCTATAGCAAGTGCTACAGGAAGCGTGGGGTGAAATGTCACCTGAGTATCTGGACAAACGGACAGCTAGAATGCCAAGGATCTGCAAAGCTGTCATTGCTGCACGTGGAGGATTTTTTGATGAGAACTCTTTGTAGTAGTTTAAGAAGTTCTGAGCATTTTTTTCAAATTGTAATAGCAATTTTTACGTTATTAATGTCCTGACTATACATTGTGATCAGTTGAATGCCACTTTGGTGAATATAAGTACCAATTTCTTTCCATAAGAGCAAAATCTGTACATTATTCCAAACTTTTGGCTGCCAGTGTAGATCTATTCCATCTTGTCTGGCAAATTGTTTGATGATATACATTGCCAACTAGGGATGCACCGATGTATCGCCTATGGATATTAATTGGTCTTTATTGACCAAATTTAAACCATCAGCAAATCGGTTTAAGCATGAAAACAGCGATATGAAAAAATGCTTTAATTATAACTAATTATCATTACGCTTTTTTAAAACTGTGAATTCAAATGCACAATCCAGAAATAATGATAGCCACAGACTGTTGAAGGGTTGGCATTCCTAAAAACATGTAATATAACATTTTATTAATTCTCGTTCTCACATCAATGAGAAAAAATTTGTTACAGATGTGACAGTTGTGAAAGCAGCAATTACCCATACATGATGAGGTAAAACCATCCAAAACGCTTTGAAACCAGCAAACTTTGACATTGGTATGGTATACAATAAGGCTGCACCATTGATTTGAGTTAAGATTGAAATCAAAATATGGTCTTGCGCAATTACTAAACCTTGAAAGCTTAAAAATAGACTGCGTTCAGCGATTCATTCAGCACTTCAGTCAGTATTGTGCAAGCGGCACCCTCTAGCAGTGTATATGGCATTATCCATTATATCACAATAGAACTTAAAAGGGTGTTTTGTTCCTTTGCTAACTAACTTGCTTTGCCCAACATTTGTTATGTACAGTAAAAACATGTGAAATGTGAGTTTTGTTGTTTGGTACAATGTTGTGAGTACAAAAGAATATTTTCACAGCAATCATCATGCTTTGATATTTAGTTTTAGATATTAGATTTTTTTTTTATCTTTTATTGTGGCTCTCTTTAAAATTTTGGCCTGTCATGTGTTCAACAGATGCTATCCATATTCAATGAAAATTATTTATTTTTAGAACAATAAAAAGCTTTGGTACCTCTTTGTAAATTTTTAAAACATAATTTCTGAGCAAAACATTGATCTGATGACAAAATAATGTAAGTGGCAAAATATCGGTATCGGCCAATTGTTTTTTTTTTTTTTTTTTTTGGTATCAGCCAAAAATTTTCATAACAGAGCATCTCTACTGGGAAGCACTTGCCAAGCACATAGCCTCAGTATCAGGAGTTCACACTGATGTCTATCACCTCTTTCTGTTTACTCTCCTATGTTTGCATCTACAGGTAGACACTAACTGTAAACCTCTTGTAATAGTCAGTGCATTCCCTCTTTCAGATAGAGTATCTGCAGGAGACAAATAGATCCCTGGAACAGAAAATTGAAGGACTGCAGCAGAGAAAGAAGACCGTGTCCAGTGAGGTGGCTGACCTGAGCGCTCGAAATCAAGAGCTATGTCAGGAACTCACTCAGATAGACCAACTCGCACAGCAGCTGGAAAAAGATAAAGAGATGGTTCTTGAGACTGCTGACACAGAGCTGCAAGAGGCCAAGGTGACCGCAAAAGGGCTCTATACTTGCTCAAATGTGTAAATTCTGCACCACTATAGTCACCAAACTGAATTGAGAAATTAATTTAAAATAGTTTTTTTCAATATTTTGTTTATATAGTAATTAGTTGTAACTTTTACACTCGCTCTGTCGCTCACAGAAGGAGATTCAGCGTCAGCAGCAGGAGATAGAGAACCTGGAGGAGGTCATCTCTAAATTACGGCGGGTATGTTTATGGTCCAAGAGTGCACTGCTGTCCACACAGGAGCTTGTGAAATTTGGTGTTAAATTAACCATTTGGTTCAGAACAGCACATTTATCCTGTCTGACCTAACATGACATGGATTGCTTAACCCCTTAAACTCTATGGGGGGCGCTATATCATGAGAAAAGTTTACGCTTAAAATGTTAAAGTCTCCATTAAAACGTTAAAATCTTTTGAAAGCTTAGAATCTGAAATTTTCAGAGATAAAAATCACTTCTGTATTTGGTACTTAAAATAAAAAGATTATGCCTCAAAACATTCGCATTTTCGTTGAAAATATGTGCCCCCAGTGGTAATGGGGTATAAATATTTATATACAAATAAAAGTCCTTCACATAGCACATAAATGGACAAGTCATATATCAAATGAAAGCTCTCGGGAATGTGACTGTATAGTTTTGAATTTTGTTTTGTTCTTTTGAAAGATTTTCAAAAGAATCTCAAAGTGAAATATGATTTCTGTAAGTCATCAAATACAGATATTAATTTTTTGCTCCAGTAACTGCTGCTGAATGCCCCAAATAGCTAAAAACTTTATATCTGCTTTTACCTATTGTTTACTTTTCTGTGAGCTTTCTTGGCTGAATAATCCATTGTTATATCTTAGATGTCCAGAACAAAATATGCCACCCAGAAGAAAAAGCTTGCAACACAAATCATTAGAAAATGTTTTTGACTATTGATTATAAAATGTTAATTATATAAATGTTTTATATCATCGCAAAGGGGAGGATCTCAGCTTTCTAATGACACCTAGATTGAGTGTCAAGTTCACTCAGAGGCTAAAATATTCAATAAAACAACAAGGGTGGTGCTTGAACTAAGAATTAGACTTAATGTCTATGGACGTTTAGTGAGGGCTAAAATGTGTTAGAGTGCCACCTACATTTCAGATCTGTATATTGTGATGGAATGTGATAGAGAGAAAAAAAAAATCTTTTTTCTAGTGCTTTCTGCCACCTAGTGAGAAGTAAGGTAGAGTGAACAAAACCAGAATTACATGTTTACAAAGTTAGGACAATGAAAAAAAGTTTTTGATTTTGCTTTTTAAATAAAAAAATAAAATAAAAAAATCTGTTTATCATAAGAATATTAACACATTTATGAATAATTGGAGTCTTTTTTTATTTTTTATTTAGTGGTTTTCTGAAAAATTAGACCAATTTTTTTCAATTAGTCCACAGTATGTGTGAATGGTGAGCTTTTAAATTTGAGTGTGAAAAATTGCGGGCGGCAGCCCAAAAATGCACCAGAGTTTAAGGGGTTTTAATAAAGCTCCTGGATTTGAGGCTAATATACATTAGATTACTATCTTTGTATAAATAGATTAAAAGTCCTATTACAAGATTTCTGGGTCTAAGGAAATACTTTGTTGATGCTGTTGAAAAAAGTTTATGACTGTTTAGCCTTTCAAATGTTTTACACATTATTACTAATTACTGACGCTAACAGTGCTTTGATAGTGGTAATGCTTTGTTACCGTACATTAGGCTCTATTCTAGAGCTTTATGCAACTTAATTGGCTGTTTAGATTGTCAGTAAATTGTGTAAAATCTGTGATGATTTGTTACAGGATATGGCAGAGGGAGACCATGAGAAAGACCGTCTGAGGGATCAGCTGCTTGAGCTTCAAGAACAGAATGAGAAAATGGAGGGCCTCATGAACTTTTTGGAGGAAGAGAAGAAGAGGCTTCAGGACAAAGTAGAAAGAATGACACAGGCTGGTAAGATGTAACACTATCTTTGTTTTATGTGCCTGCGAATGAACAGAGTAGTCAATAAGTAAGTAAGCCAATGCGTATTCAGTGTTAATCATAAAGATTAATATACAAAACTGGAGATCAATTCTACATTTAATCAAATCATCTACAGTCACATGAGATAAAGGCTCAAGTCATATCAGTGGCCTTAAAAAAAGGTTTTTTTTACATAGCGGGACACTATATGGGCATTGCCATGTTGATATCAGAACCATATGTATAATACTCTATTTATTTCTGCACCCCCTGGTTTTCAGACACATTCACACTTTCAGAATAAATGAATCATGGCTGATTGGCACCAGTAATGGAGCGCTATTGCTTTTGTAAGATGCTGCATTAACAACAATAGGTGTCAGTGTTCATTCAAGACAACTACCATGTTGGTCAGTTCAGTGTAACAAAACAATACTTAGTCTACCTTTTATTTAAATCAATCATGAAATGTTAAAAATATATATTTTTTTGGTGTTATAGCATGCAGATTACATAATATGTTGAGTCTGGTCTGTCACTCAAGCTTTATTAATTGTTGGATTGTATTTGTTTCAGATAAGGAGGTGATTCTGGAATTGGAGCGAATGCGTGCAAGGCATGGGATGTGTGGGAAAGATCACTCTCCATCCCGTCTGGATGCCTTTGTGAAAAGTTTAGAGGAGGAAAGGGATTACTACAGACAGGAGGTGGAGCGATACCGTAGGGTAAGGGGCAGGGCAGACAAAAGCCCCACCCCTAGCCCAGGTAGAGGAAGGAGTCCTAGAGGTAGAGGCAGCTTGCATGGGAAGGTGAGATCTGACAGTTGCTTCTGTTAAAGGAATAGTTCACCCAAAAATGAAAATTCTGACATTATTCTTACCCTCATATGATAGCTTTTTGAGAGGAATAGACCAGAACTGTTCCGCCCAGATCAGCGAGCCAGTACAAGTTCTCTGTGTTGAATAGCAAGTTTTTGTGTTTCCAGAGAGATTATGGAGATACAGAACTCTCACGCATAGTAAAGGAAAGGGATGAGCTACAGTCAGTGCTGCTGGGCTTTGAGAAACACATGGAGGACATCCAGACAAGAGTTAAACTACTGACTGCAGAGAGAGACCAGCTCAGCACTCAGTACCAGCAGGTGAGACTCTATCCAATGGATGGATGACTTTGAGGCAGATACTTGGTGATAAACAAATCTTTTCATAGCTGTTTTCTATTGACACATATTTTTGTGTGTAGGCTCAGGAAGAGCTGAGACATGTCCATAGAGAGCTTGAGTCCTCTGAACTTCAGCACAGGATCAGAGAGGACAGTCACCAGACTCAAGCTGAACTCCAGAGAATCATTGCAGAGAGAGACATGCTCAGAGAAAGACTCAAGGTGTGTGCATTTCCATTAGATTGCACCTTTAAAAACAATCTGTAATTTTTCCTTATTAATAATGTTTAACAGTTTAAACTTAAGTTTAACTTGTTGGGGGAAACAGCTGGTTCCCCAATATGAAAATTGAGGAATAAAAACTCAGAGTCAGGTTTGCAATCAATTGAGAGAGAGTTTACTGATTGTTCTCTGCAGTTCCAATAAGCATCACAAGTCAATGGGATCCAGTAGTTCAGAAAGACAGAAGGAGAAGCAAAAAGAGAGAGAGGAAAAAAAAGTACCCATTAAAAAACCTTTACAAGCAATAATAGTCATATACAAATTGAATTAGAGGTGTCAGTACAACAATTTCTAAGATTCTGATAGGTCAGTTACTTTTTAGCACTTTACAAATATGGTCTGTTTCCACCTTCGTGCAAACAATAATTAGTTAGCCATAACATTTATCAAATTCCCATCATTGGTTTTACAGAACTTATGTGCAGATGTCATGGGTTAGCTATCAGTTATGACTACTCTTTCTCTACATCAAGAAGGTACCAAGGAGAGCCATTAAAATCCTTTGAGGTTTTTGACTATGGCAAAGTCACATGCACCATAACCAATCTAAACACTGAATGAGTTAGACATTGCAACGAGTAGGTGTTATCTACTTCCCAGGACTAGAGACCTTCTCCCTCACATTGGTGGAATTCAGAGCCTCACCATCTGTGGAAAAGTAGGACAGAGCACAGAGAAAGACAAAGAGCACACACACACACAAGGCCTAATAAGGCACATAGTCATCTAATATGACAATAAAGTCAAAGAAATTCAATGTTTCAGTTCAATGATTACATGAGGTAGATATGTTGTATGCAATGGTTACTTTTACGAACCATATAAAAAATGGATAATAATAAGATCATAACTAAAATCTCTCTCTTATTCAGGTAATAATGATTGAATTAAAATAAAATCAAATGGTTATAAAATAGTTGATTAATTATGTAATAATTATAACAGATATATATTGTGAATAAATGCAGTACAATATAAATGCATATTCTCCGGGAGCCGGGCTAAATGAATAATCACTGTTATTGCATTTCTGGCATGGGCCAGACCCTCAGTCACCCCTCAGATGATATGCATGTTATTTGCACCTTATTGTAAAAGGAAAATAGAACATTGATTAATATAATAAGAATAAATGAGGATGATAAAAGATGAGATATAACTTGTAAGAGTAAATGGGAATTGAATATTCACCCCTTCAAACTCAAACCCTTCAACCTAAAAACATGAATTGTAATTTTGCAATATATCTAGGAAATCATGACCACGCATTAAAATGAAGACTCCAGTCATATCAGTAACAATAAAAGCTGTTTTATTCTACATGGAGAGGGTCTGCACATGGAGGATGCCATGTTAGAATCTCTTGACCAGCTGAAAACTACTTGCTGAATACTACTCTATATTTGTAAAGTGCTAAAAAGTAAGTGACCTATCAGAATCTTAGAAAGTGTTGTACTGTGACACCTCTAATTCAATTTGCATATGACTATAATTGCTTGTGAATGTTTGTGATGTTTGTGTACTTTTTTTTTCACTCTCTTTTTGCTTCTCCTTCTGTCTTTCTGAACTACTGGATCCCACTGACTTGCTTATTGGAACTGCAGAGAACAATCATTAAACACTCTCTCAATTGATTGCAAACCTGACTGAGTTTTTATTCCTCAATTTTCATACTGGGGACCCAGATGTTTCCCCCAACAAGTTAAACTGTCTTGTTATTTGACACTTTCACTCATTGATTAAACTAATCATGGCTGACTGTGAATATTAAATTGCTGCAATAGCATCTGAAACTGAAAACGATTGATTTTTTTTTTTTTTTTTTTTTTTTCCAGTTAACACTTTTTATTGATTCACACACTTGACACAGAAAAGCAAAACATATATTCACAGAATCAACATTTAACCCCCATTATTCCCTTTCCCCCTCCCAATCCCCAACCCCACCCTGACCCTCAACAAATATCCCTGTGGTCACATTTGAGTATACACACACAAAAAAATAAACATATATAAAATAATCACACACATTTAAAACTAAATTTCTCCCTCCACTGCCCCTCCCCGAGAGCCCTCCAAAAAGGCCAAGTAGCTGCCCCGTTTTTTATTAAATAAATCTAAGTTGCCTAGCCTTCTACATAACATTTCCTCGAATGCCACTACCATTCCCATATCTGTGTACCACTCTTGAAATGAGGGCACTCCAGCCGACTTCCATCCCCTAAGAATAATCTGTCTGCCGATCATAACACTGGATAGGACCCAATTTTTTATGCATTTATCCCCTATATTAATGACCGCCCCATCACCTGAAATACAGAGTCTGGGTCAAAATGAAATTTGAGTGCCCAATACATCACACATAAAACTCTGAACCCTCAACCAAAATTCTTGGATCTTAACACACCACCAAAAAACATGGGTTGTGTCCCAGTCTTCTGATTGGCATCGCCAGCAGGTGGGTGTGTTTAAGACCAAGCCTATACAATCTAGAGGGGGTCCAATAGAATCTATGTAAAATCTTAAATTGCATAAGGTGCACCCTTGCATCTCTAGATGTAGACTTGATGTTTTTTAGAACTTCGCCTCCATGTCAGTGATCGATCGACGCACCACAGCAAGATCCTCCAAGTCAGCAACAACCTTCGTCAGCATTGCCGACATGTTCAGCACTTCCTACACCTCTCTGACCAAATCGACTCCCAGGCTTGCAGCCTGCTCAGGGGTGTCAGCTTGAGCACTTAAGTGACTTTTAATGTCTCCGGAGCCCGAAGATTTTGAATTCATTGACATACTGTCCCCTTAGAACAGCCATGGAACAGAGTGAATTGAATCTCACCGGTTTGTCATAAAATGCATCAAAACAAGCAAAGTGCGCAGAGCTCACCGTTCATATGTCCAATACGCGCATGGTGCCATGCGACTCCGCCGAAAACGACTGATTTTAAATTATGCTGCATCCAAGCTGCTAGGTGTCCGTGTAAGTCCAAGATGACACAAAGACTAAAGTTACTGAGTGCACCTTTAAGCGGACCATAAATATATGTTAAGTAGGTGCAAGCAGGTTTCTGCATTTTGAGTATGAAATTTCGCAAAACACTTCTAAACTGTAGTCTACTTGAAGGCCGACGGGTATGGATGTGTTAAAGGGAGTTTTGCCAAGAAAAGTTGTGCCAATGTTCTCTCTCTCTCTCTCTCTCTTTCTCTCTCTCTCAGGTTGCTCAGACCACAGCTCTAACAGACAGAGAACAGGAGGAGTTTAGAATTCTTGACCTGGAGAACACAATTCAGATGGTACAACTCCCTGATAATTTTTATTAAAAAATATTCCATGTTTAATACAATTTAAGCTCATTTGACAGCATCTGTTGCATAATATTGATTACCACAACAATTACTTTGGACTTGCCCTTCCTTTCTTTAAAAAAATAAAAATCTTGATTACAGTGAAGAGAAAAAATGTATGTGAATTTAAGTGAATTTATACAATTATAAGCTTCACATTTCTCCCTTAACACCCTCCAAAAATTGGCCCCAATCTCTTCCATTGAAAGTGCCGCACTGTAACCTTGATTTTTGCTTTTTTATTAAAGAAATGGAGGTTGAAATATTTTTTGTGGTAATCAACATTATGCCACAAATGCTGTCGATTGAGCTTTACTTCTATTGAACCCGGAATATTCCTTTAAGATTAATGGATATTTCACTGTTTATAGTTTCACAACTAATGTTGTTACAATTATGATTATTAATAGTTGCAGTTATCTAGGCTGTTAGTTATTGTCATTCTTGTCTGGATAATTACTGTGGACTAAAAAAAAATATATAGCACAAAGCTTAAGCCAGACTTAAAAATGTATGAATGTCTTTGCATTAGATAGCAAAATATCCAACCAAGTGGCAATATTTTTAAAAGTGATATAGCACAAACACACTTTTCATGCACACTATTTCACAAAAAGAAGTTTGTTAGGTTTCAAATAAAAAAACATATGTATACAGTGTATGTATACAGAAAGTATTCAGACACCTTCATTTTTTCACATTTTGTTATGTTGCAGCCTTATGCTAAAATGCTTTAAATTATTAATTTTTTTCATATCAATCTACTCTTTCTACATAATGACAAAGCAAAAATCAGATATTTGATAACTTAATAAGCAAATTTATATAAAAAAAGAAAAAAAAGAAAACTGAAATATCAAGTTGACATTAGTATTCAGACCCTTAAATCAGTACTTAGTTGAAGCACCTTTGGCAGCGTTTACAGCCTCAAGTCGTTTTGGGTATGATGCGACAAGTTTTGCACACCTGGATTTGTGGATTTTCTGCCGTTCTTCTCTGCAGTTCCTCTCAAGCTCTGTCAGGTTGGATGGGGACCGTCAGAGGACAGACATTTTCAGGTCTCTAGTCCGGGCTCTGGCTGGGCCACTCAAGGACATTTACAGATTTGTCCCTAAGCCACTCTTGCATTGTCTTGGCTGTTTGCTTAGGGTCATTTTCCTGTTGGAAGGTGAACCTTTGGCCCAGTCTGAGGTCCTGAGTGCTGTGGACCAGGTTTTCATTAAGGATAACTCTGTATTTAGCTGCGTTCAGCTTTTTTCATCCCTGACCAGTCCCTGCCGCTAAAAAACAACCCCACACCATGATGCTACCACCACCATGCTTCACCGTTGGGATGATATTGCGCAGGTGATGAGCGGTGCCTGGTTTCCTCTAGACGTGACACTTTGAATTGAGGCCAAACAGTTAAATCTTCGTTTCATCAGACCAGAGAATCTTGTTTCTCACAGTCTGAGAATCCTTTAGGTGCTTTTTTGCAAATTCCAAGTGGGCTTTCATGTGTCATGCACTGAGGAGAGGCTTGGCCACTCTGCCATAAAGCCCAGATCGGTGGAGTGTTGCAGTGATGGTTGTCCTTCTGCAAGTTTCTTTCATCTCCACACATGATCTTTCCCCGGGTTGCTCAGTTTGGCCAGGCGGCCACCTCTAGGATGTGTCTTGGTTGTTCCAAACATTTTCCATTTTAGAATTATGGAGGCCACTGTGCTCTTGGGAACCTTCAATGCAGTCGTAATTTTTTTTTTGCCTTCCCCAGCTCTGTGCCTCGACGCAGTCCTGTCTCTGAGCTCTGCGGGCAGTTCCTTTGACCTCATGGCTTGGTTTTTGCTCTGATATGCATTTTGAGCTGTGAGACCATATATAGACAGGTGTGTGCCTTTCCAAATCATGTCCAATCAATTGAATTTGCCACAGGTGGATTCCAATCAAAGTGTAGAAACATCTCAAAGATGATCCTAAATTGAGCTAAATTTCAAGTGTCACAGAAAAGGGTCTGAATACTTATGTGATATTTCAGTTTTTTTTCTTTTTATTAAATTAGCAAAGTTATCAAAAATCTGCTTCTTGCTTTGTCATTATGGGATATGGAGTGAAGATTGATGTGAAAAAAAATAATTTAAAGCATTTTAGCATAAGGCTGCAACACAAAAAAATATTTTCTGAATGCACTGTATATTTTTTAGTATTAACTGTCACTGTATGTGTGGTAGTTAGTTTTGGTTGAGGTAATTATTTCTAGCTATCTAAGTGAACATAAATTGTGTAGCCCTGTAAATGTATTATGATGAGTGTTTTGTGTGTGTGTGTGTGTGTGTGTGTGTGTGTGTGTAGCTGGAGAGAGAGAAGGCTGATCTGCGCACTCAGGTGGCTGTGCTGAAAGAGAATCGTGTTGCTGTTGAGAAAGAGCTGAAGGCTCAGTCAGCAGTGCTGGTGCAGAATGTAGAGGAGACCACACAGCAAAGAGCCGAGTGCAGCGCACTAAGGTATAGTCAATCAATCATCAATCAATTTATTTTTATATAGCACATTTAAAAACAACTTTGTTGACCAAAGTGCTTCACAATCAAGAATCTAGAAACAGTTAAGAGATTAAGAATGATGGAAACATCACCACACATAACATAAAAATAAACAATATAAATTCAACAGGAAAGACTATATATGAAAAAGGACAGTGTATGTGCATATAACTCCAGCTTAAGATTACCTAGATTCAAAAGCAAGAGATAAGAGATAAGTTTTCAATTGAGACTTGAAGACCTCAACAGATGGGGCCAAACGAGCATGAAGGGGAAGATAATTCCGTAGTTTAGGGGCAACTACCGAAAAAGCTCGATCCCCTTAGATTTTTGCTTGGACCAAGTGACAACCAACAGCATTTGGTTTGAAGATCTCAGTAGCCTAGAAGATTTGTGGTGGCTTAGGAGATCACTAATGTACTGAGGAGACAAATTGTGTAGTGCTTTAAAAACTAATAATAAAATCTTAAAACCAATTCTGTAGCGCACCGGAAGCCAGTGAAGTAATATGCTCCCTTTTTTTGGTGCCAGTCAGTAGCCTGGCTGCAGCATTCTGCACGAATTACAGACGGGACAGTTGCCGCTGACAGACCCCTGAGTTACAATAGTCTAGTCTCGAGGTAATAAAAGCATGAACAGCTGTCTCTAAATCTTTGAAACTAAGCAAGGGTTTTAGCCTAGAAGTCATTCTGAGCTGGTAAAAGCTGTTTTTAAAAACAGAATTTCTGATTCTCAAAGCTAAGTGCTGAATCAGTTATGACACCGAGATTTCTCACCTTATCTTTCACAGTTATCGCCAAGAGAGCAAGAATACTGGCTCATACTATTGTGTGTGTATACATCATTAGTATAGGCGGACATTTGTGCCTGTTGTTTTATTTGCATTTATTCAGAGACTGGGTGTCTCATTACGAATACTGTTGCTAAGTAGGACGCATCCTCTGAAGGCAGCGGTATACCGAGTGTCCTCAACTTAGAATTAGCTTTGTTTAAACGAGATGGCCTTCGTAGGACAAACGGAAACTGCACGCATCACTCTCAACCAGCACGAGCGCTCTGAGTGAGAAGGGAATCTCTGAGGTAAACCTTAGGAGAGTTATAATGATGTAGAGAGAAAGGAAAATGGGTTTTGCAGCTGTACATTTATATTTACTTTACTTCACATTATATGTTATTATAATTTGACATCTTATATACTGTACACTCATCATTACACAGAACATTACTTGTTTTTATACATCATATTTTCAGGTAAATCCGGGTAATTTTTTCAGAGAAATCATGTACGTTTCAGTTGGCACAAAGAATTGTAGGTTGAGGATACACCTTTCGCATCCTCCAAATTCCTGTGAAAGAAGGTCACATTCAGAGGCTTCATTCGGAGTGTCCTACTTGCTTTTCTGAAACGAGCCTCAGTGACGTATGCAGCTGACAAATGCAAACTCCAGAGCACAGCCTTCGAAATGAGACATAGCTACTGTTGCATCAGGCTGTTCTTCTTAAATATGTGCCAGCAATTGTACCCAATTTAAAGCAGCTTGATATTTCGTGTGTGTGTGTTTAGGCTGCTACAGGAACAGATGGAGCAGTCTCTCTCAGATGTTCAGCACAGATTATCTGTGAAGACCAATGAACTGCAGGCAGCCCACCAACAGATTGACAAACTGGAGGAGAAAATTGGTGCGTCTTTCTCAGTGTTTTGCTGTGTTCTCTTCCTAATTTTATTTATTTATTTATAGTTGTAAAATTCAATATGTAAAAAGAAGATTGTGATCTTTGTGTGTGTGTGTGTGTGTGTGTGTGTGTGTGTGTGTGTGTGTGTGTGGGCGGGTTTGGGTGGTTTACGATGAAATGTTTTAGGTTATAAACTGGTAATTACAAGGGTATTATGCTATAAATGTGGTTTATGAGGACATTTCTAGTGTCCCCATAATTAAAATCGCTTAAAAAAACACAAAAGTAATGTTTTTTTGAAAATTTTATAATGCAGAAAGTTTTCTGTGAGGGTTATGTTTAGGGATAGGGTTAGGGGATAGAATCTATAGTCCGTACAGTATAAAAATCATTATGTCTGTGGAGAGTCCTCATAATGATAGCTGCACTAACGTGTGTGTGTGTGTGTGTGTGTGTGTGTGCATGTTTATACTACATTGTGGGGACCAAATGTCCCCACAAGGATAGTAAAACCTGAGATCACCTACCTTGTGGGGCCCAGCCAGCAGTCCCCATGAGGGAAATGGCTTATTAAACATACTAAACAATGTTTTTTTGAAAATGCAAAAAGGTTTCTGTGAGGGTTAGGGGATAGAAGTTATCGTTAGATCTGTATAAAATGCATGGAAGTCTATGGAGAGTCACCACAGTGATATAAAAACAAGTTTGTGTGTGTGTAGGTGATTTGAGTAGACATGGTTCATCTCAGAAGGATGAAGTAGCAGCTATGCAGAGTGCAATAGCATCTCTAGACCGAGAGAAAGATGCCCTGCAGGATGCAGTCGACCAGAAGACTGAGAGTATGGTGCTGCTTCAGCAGGAGATCCACAGGAAGGTACTGTTAAGTCACACATGATGTACCACTGATTGTATTTAAACCGTTTTATGAATATAGCATTTTTGCTAAAATGTTTTTTCTTATCATATTTGTAGATAAGCATATAATATTATATGCTGAGTCTTTAAGACTGTAAGTGAAATTTTTAAGTTCTCGATAGTTCTATAAATTTTGTTTTGATTGCAGGAAAAGACTTTGGCAGAAGTCCGGCTTACTGTCACAGATTTGGAGAACTCTCTGGAGTAAGTGTCTGTGGTTTTGAATGGGTGTATATTGATATCATCATGATGAGATCATGTCATGTTTAATTGTGTGTAATAGACATTGAATGTTTTGTATGTAATAATTTCAGTCAGCTGAAGGTGGCATTGAGCAGTCGTGAGCGGGAAATAGCTAGTCTGCGCAGACAGCTAGACCAATCACAGGAGGAGCTCTCAAATATCAGTCGAGACAGAGAGGTCGCGCTGAGAGAGAATCGCAGATTACATGACGATCTGGCCACCATGACCAGAGAAAACCAGGTAGACACATTTACACCAATGATCCTCTCCCTTGTTATATGTGTTCTTTTTATTTTTCTCTTCTTTCCACCCTTTCTGACTCTCTTAGCATTTCACTTAGCATTTATTTATTAAATGTCCACAACATTTCATTGAGCATCATTAACTGTTAGGGTGGGAATTGTCACAGACCCCCTGATTTGATATTGCAATGATATTTATATTCCAAATCGATATGTATTGCGATTTTATTTGTTATTATTATTATTTTTTAAATTTTTGTTATTTGATATATTTAACTGTTTAAAACCTTTTTTTTTCCCAGAAAGAAATGTTTATTGAAGAAGCGTTGTGTCTGCCATGACGTTTGTTTCACTCTGTAACACTGAATTTGCATGTAAAAGAAAACCAAAAATTTTCATAATTGACTAGTTGCTGCATTGTCTGAGCTATTAGCCGACTAGTTGGTGTTAAGGAAACCTTGTTAGGTTGCATTGTGTCCATGTGACCTCAATCAGATGTGTTTCCTATATTATTCTCTTGCGACCCCGTGTTACACATGTGTGGACATTGTATTTTGGCTTCGTTATACGCAACGCATAATCTAATTTAAACCGACTGATCTTAGTTCAGGGGAATCTGTGCTGTCAGTAAAGGGTTAAACTTTCGACGTATGGAGTCATATGATAAAACAACATGGCGCCGATCACAGCAGAGTTTGTCTTTGGGAGAAATGCCAACAAAACTACATCTGGTGAGAAAGCTAATTATGTTTTTACATTGAAACCTTTTTGTGTCAAAGATTAGTCACTAGTTTCATCTAACTAAATGTAAACTAATGTGTACAATAGCACAAGGTTTTCATTAGAAATCCCACATTTACTGTGCATTTCCACATTGAGAAAAATGTTGCTTTCAGAGGCTTTATATGGAGTTAGGATGAAAATATGGTGCATTTCAAACTGTTCTGAGACCAGTGCAGACAGACAGCACACTGGAGGTTAATTCATTCACTAAATAGGGAGTAAGAGAGCATCCTATAGCTTTCCTGTGAAGCCAAGTGCATTCAATTCAAACTTCCCATCAAAAGTTCAGTTTCAGGTTGCAGATGATGTTTGGATCACTGAACATGGTTGGAAGGCATGGGACAATGGTAACCAGTACTTAGATTGAGAATTTATTATGTATCATTTTATTTTAACATGGTTGGCAGTGATTGGACGATGCTGGCCATTACTTGTATCAGGATTAATTAGGCTAATTTCTAATTGGTAAAATGCTTCAGCACTGGCTATCACTTGATTGTTTGACAGTGCAAAGAGAGAACATTGAGATTTTGTTTCCAAAGTAGAAAAAAATGTCAAATCAGGTCAAATAATTTTTAGTTGTGTAGTTTTTTTATTTGTGCTTTTCCAGTACACATTGTTCCAAAGCATTTTTATAGAGAATCAGCTATAATGTCTGTAACGTCTCAAAAACATGAATATCTAACTGTCCTGGAAACATAATAAACAGTTTGATAAATAAGAAAAAAGAAAGTTCTATAGTTTTGTATTATTTAAAATTTCACAACATAGTCACGCTGTCCACATATGTGGACATCAGTTTTTAGGAAAACTATTTGATTTTTTTCTTTGCATGTTTATATATATATATATATATATATATATATATATAAAACAGTTAGTTCCGGTCCTCGAATATGATTGGACGAGAGACGTTCCATGAGCACTGATGGTCTCACACCATCAGCACTCAGATGCTTCACTGTGTGTATCAATCCGCTTGTGTTCGTGCCGTTCTAAACTAAAGTGTAAGAGCAGTGTAGATGTGTTAAGAGCTACTGTATGTGTCTGTATGTTAGCCAGCATGTGGTGACAAAAGATAATTTTTGTGTGTAATATGAGCCATGTGACGTGAAGTGAATCCGCGTCAGCCAGTGTTTACATACAACAGCACTACATGATCGCTCGTATTACTACTACACAGAGGTGGGTAGAGTAGCCAAAAACTGTACTCAAGTACAAGTACAATTACTTCAAAAAAAATAATTACTCAAGTAGAAGTAAAAGTACTAACATAAATAATTACTTGAGTAAGAGTAAGAAAGTATCCAGTTATAAGAGTACTCAAGTAGTGAGTAACTCGTTACTTTCACAAATGACATAATAGATGTTTACTCCCATATATTTCATTACATAATACACATTGAACATGTACTACAGAATTATTATTATTATTATTAATGGAAATTCTGTTATCATTCACCATCATGTTGTTCCAAACCCGTATGACTTTCTTCCATGCAACACAATAAGGAGATATTAGACAGAATGTTTGCCTGAGTCACTATTTACTTTCAGTGAATGTTTTTATATATATATATATATATATATATATATATATATATATATATATATATAGAGTGAATGGTGACTGAGACTGTCAGTCCCTAACATTCTGTCTAACATATTTTGTGTTCAACATAATACAAAGCGTCACACTGGTTTGGAACAACATGAGGGTAGAGAAATGATGACAGAATATTAAATTATGGCTGAGCTATCACTTTAAAGAGATAGTTTACCCAAAAATGAACATTCTTTCATCATTTACTCACCCTCATGCCATCCCAGATGTGTATGACTTCCTTTCTTCAGCAGAACACAAATTAAGATTTTTAGAAGAATATTTTAGCTCTGTAGGCCCAAATTTTGATGCTCCAAAAAGCACATAAAGACAGCATAAAAGTAATCCATAAGACTCCAGTGGTTAAATCCATGTATTCAGAAGTGATATGATAGGTGTGGGTGAGAAACAGATCAATATTTGTCATTTTTTGATAGACAGCAGGGGGCGATATGCAGAGAAGAATGTGAATCACCAAAAACACAAGAAGAATGTGAAAGTGATCTGTTTCTCTGTTTTTCATCCATACCTATCACATCGCTTCTGAAGATACTGATTTAACCATTAGAGTCTTATGGATTACTTTTATGCTGACTTATGTTTGTGTGTTTATCTTTAAAATGTTGCCACCCATTCACTTGAATTTTATGGACTTACAGAGCTGAGAAATTCTTCTAAAAATCTTAATTTGAGTTCAGCAGATGAAAGAAAATTATACACATCTGGGATGGCAAGAGGGTGAGTAAATAATGAGAATTGTAATTTTTGGGTGAACTATCCCTTTAAGGGTTCTTGTCAGATCTGGATGAATTTGTCAATGAGAGGAGAGGTTTGGAAACATTTCTAGTAAATATTACGGTGAAAACATGAAAATGTCCCACAAGGACATTATATATAATGCTGAAATATAAACCAAAGCAAAATTATGCTTTATTAATGCCTTCTTTTGCTATTTCATAGCTTTTAAAGTCCTGTGTGGATTCTTATTTCAGTGTAGTTACAGTTTTCAGTGTCAAGAATTTAGATCATTAGTTCTATACAGCAGTATCGCCACTCTCTAAATGCAGAGTACGCAGCCTACGTAGGCACCAACTCCGGTCACGGAACATTCTATCCACTATACAGTGCACTATTTCGAGTGTCCGCTATTTTGTAGGAGTGTCTGAATTCTGAGTGAGCCACTCGTTCCCTACTTTTGTTCACTCATTCTTACCCACAATGCACTCTAATTTCAAGTGTACGTTTGATGTACACTCAACAATGGTTAATTGCCCACAATCCACCATGGGAAAGACGTACGAGCTGGGAGTTTACTGCTTTCTTCACTCCTGCAATGTTTTATTTCATGCTGAATGCAGTAAATTACTTTCTGAGAAATCATTACTTGATTAAAATAACATAATAACATATAGAGTGGCAAAACATACAGATACATTTTAAAATGTACTCTTTATTTGATCAAATGTGCTTACTCTTTATATTAACACACAGTATATATTAAAAATGACAACAGAATGAAGATTTATTGAATTAATATATTATTTAATAAGAACAAGTAAGGCCCAAGTATTTTAAAATTTCATATGTGACGTTGTTTCTACGACAGCCCCAGAGCTCCGACACTCGCGTCCGAATTCACTCATTTCCTTCACTTATCGCTGAGACATAGTGCACTAACTGCCATTCACTATATACACTATATTGCCAAAAGTATTCGCTCATCTGCCTTTAGACGCATATGAACTTAAGTGACATCCCATTCTTAATCCATAGGGTTTAATATGACGTCGGCCCACCCTTTGCAGCTATAACAGCTTCAACTCTTCTGGGAAGGCTTTCCACAAGGTTTAGGAGTGTGTTTATGGGAATTTTTGACCATTCTTCCAGAAGCGCATTTGTGAGGTCAGACACTGATGTTGAACGAGAAGGCCTGGCTCGCAGTCTTCGCTCTAATTCATCCCAAAGGTGCTCTATCGGGTTGAGGTCAGGAATCTGTGCAGGCCAGTCAAGTTCTTCCACACCAAACTCGCTCATCCATGTCTTTATGGACCTTGCTTTGTGCACTGGTGCGCAGTCATGTTGAAACAGGAAGGGGCCATCCCCAAACTGTTTCCACAAAGTTGGGAGCATGGAATTGTCCAAAATCTCTTGGTATGCTGAAGCATTCAGAGTTCCTTTCACTGGAACTAAGGGGCCAAGTCCAGCTCCTGAAAAACAACCCCACACCATAATCCCCCCTCCACCAAACTTCACAGTTGGCACAATGCAGTCAGACAAGTACCGTTCTCCTGGCAACCCAGACTCGTCCATCAGATTGCCAGATGGAGAAGCGTGATTAGTCACTCCAGAGAACGCGTCTCCACTGCTCTAGAGTCCAGTGGCGGCGTGCTTTACACCACTGCATCCGACGCTTTGCATTGCACTTGGTGATGTTTGGCTTGGATGCAGCTGCTCGGCCATGGAAACCCATTCCATGAAGCTCTCTACGCACTGTTCTTGAGCTAATCTGAAGGCCACATGAACTTTGGAGGTCTGTAGCGATTGACTCTGCAGAAAGTTGGCGACCTCTGCGCACTATGCGCCTCAGCATCCGCTGACCCCGCTCTGTCATTTTACGTGGCCTACCACTTCGTGGCTGAGTTGCTGTCATTCCCAATCGCTTCCACTTTGTTCTAATACCACTGACAGTTGACTGTGGAATATTTAGTAGCGAGGAAATTTCACGACTGGACTTGTTGCACAGGTGGCATCCTATCACAGTACCACGCTGGAATTCACTGAGCTCCTGAGAGCGGCCCATTCTTTCACAAATGTTTGTAGAAGCAGTCTGCATGCCTAGGTGCTTCATTTTATACACCTGTGGCCATGCAAGTGATTGGAACACCTGAATTCAATTATTTGGATGGGTGAGTGAATACTTTTGGCAATATAGTGTAGGAAATAGTGAATGAGTGAACGATTGCGGACACAGCCACTCTCTCCGCCATACGATTGCCTCGCACCGCACATCTCATACGCGCGTGCCCCGCACACCTCGCTGTGCACACGCAGAAATGCTGTCTGTTCGCGCTCCAGTTGTCGATCACGCGAATGGCAGTGATTTACACTTAACTTGGATGTTTACATGGATTTTTACAGTTAATCCGCCTGAAGTAGCTGCGATAGTTTCCAGTACCCCCGCGAGGGCGCGGAGTAAATGCATAAATACTGCTTATTACATGCGGGACGCGTGACAAAGCACACTTTTATATTGCTGCACTGATTTAAAAATGTACACTTAAAAACTGATGTTTTTTATCACCCTGAAAATCTCATTACACCGAAAAGCCAATGTTAGGATTAGAGCCAAAATTTACCTCAGCGTGCTGCCTTAAATTGGAGCTGTGATTTTAATCTTGAAATATCAGCTTGTCTTGGTGTTAAATGAAGGCACTGCATGACGAAACTATTCTTTTTTCACTCTGAGGAGCGAAGAAAGTGTTTCACTTTGAAGAGTTTGATGCTGCTGCAGTGATTGAGTGACAGTCTGTGACACCGGCTCAGTGTGCACAGCTGTGTGAACTTCCGCTCTCGTAAAAGTCCCATTCAATAATCTCTCAATAAATTACACATTAATTCAAATTAAACCCAGTAATGTAATGACAGTAACGCCACCCAATGTAAAGAAGTAAAAGTAAAAAAAATTCATTAGAAATTTACTTGAGTGACAGTAAAATGTACCCACTTTTATACCTACTCAAAGTCAATTTATTCCCAAAAAGTTACTCAAGTAAATGTAACGGAGTAAATGTAGCGCATTACTACCCATCTCTGTTACTACACTACTAAAGCTAGACGATAGCTTTAAAAGGCTTTAAACTAACAACTTCAGCATTACGGCTCATCACAGCTGAGAGACACAACAGACTCAAGGCGCTTACCTCTTACCGGACTTTCCACATTGGAGAGGACGTGCTGTTTAAAATGGCAGAGGACATTGCGGTTTCTATAGTGAAAGACTTTTGTGCACCAGCTACCGCGAAATAGGGAGAAATACCCCTGCTTGGACAGCTACTTTTCCACTGAGAAAGCTGATCTTCAGAAAGCTGACAGCATCTCTCCTTGGGAGTGGCAACAGGTGATCGCACATGCTCCATCTCTCTCTCTCTCTCTTTCTCTCTCTCTCTCTCACTCACACACACCCATCCTTGTTTATCCAATAACTTGTTAGAAACAGCACAAGCCGTGATACTATTTCTGAAGTGACATTTTTGAATTACTAACGAAGGCTTGGACGCATCATTTGGTTGAACCAGCAATGGCAGATTCTGATCCGTCACATAAGAAAATAGTTCCATGTACAAATGCGTTTTTTGTGACCGTACTCAGTTTTTCCTAATTTTTTAAAATTTACTTGTTCATTGAACTGTTGTATATAAGCAATATCACACTCGCAGACATGCTATATGGCCCTAAATCAGCACTGCTGTGATTACCTACAGCACTCGGCCTGCGGCCAAATCACAGCAGTGCTGATGTAGGGCCATATCGCACTCTTGCTCATGTGATATTGCTTAAATATATATATATATATATATATATATATATATATATATATATATATATTATAAACATGCAAAAGAAAGTCTAGAGCATATATATAAATACTGTGTGTGTAAAAAAAAAAAAAATATATGCAGTACTGTGCATAAGTCTTAGGCACATAAGATGTTTCACAAAAGCATTTGTCTTAAGATGGTTATTTATATCTTCAGGTTTGGTGTGTCAATAGGAAATATAAATATTAGACTCTCAAACATTACTTTTGCAAATAGAAAAGATTAGAATAGAAGAACAGGGAGCCCTGCAACAGATGTCATGGCCCCCACAAAGCCCTGACATGAACGTTGTGTCAATCTGAGATTACACAAAGAGACAGAAGCAATTGAGACAGCCTAAATAGATGGAAGAACTGTGGCAAATTCTCCAAGAAGCTTGAAACATCCTATCTGCCAACAACCACGAAAAACTGTGTCTAGGTGTACCTAGGAGAATTGGTGCTGTTTTAAAGGCAAAGGTGGTCACACCAAATATTGATTTTAGCTTTTTTATATTTACTGGACTTTGTATGACATTAAGTGATAAATGAAAATGTATGTCATTATTTTTGAAGACATCCTCACTATGCAGCATTTTTCACAAGTGCCTGAAACCTTTGCACAGTACTGTGTGTTTACACACACACACACACACACACACACACACACACTGGCGGCCAAAAGTTTGGAATAATGTACAGATTTTGCTCTTATGGAAAGAAATTGGTACTTTTATTCACCAAAGTGACATTCACACAAAGTATAGTCAGGACATTAATAATGTGAAAAATTACTATTACAATTTGAAAAAAAAAAAATTCAGAACTTCTTAAACTACTTCAAAGAGTTCTCATCAAAAAATCCTCCATGTGCAGCAATGACAGCTTTGCAAATCCTTGGCATTCTAGCTGTCAGTTTGTCCAGACACTCAGGTGACATTTCACCCCACGCTTCCTGTAGCACTTGCCATAGATGTGGATGTCTTGTCAGGCACTTCTCACGCACCTTACAGTCTAGCTGATCCCACAAAAGCTCAATGGGGTTAAGATCCATAACACTCTTTTCCAATTATCTGTTGTTCAATGTCTGTGTTTCTTTGCCCACTCTATCCTTTTCTTTTTGTTTTTCTGTTTCAAAAGTGGCTTTCCTTTGCAATTCTTCCCAAAAGTCTTGTACCCCTGAGTCTTCTCTTTACTGTTGTACATGAAACTGGTGTTGAGCGGGTAGAATTCAATGAAGCTGTCAGCTGAGGACATGTGAGGTGTCTATTTCTCAAACTAGAGACTCTGATGTACTTATCCTCTTGTTTAGTTGTACATCTGGCCTTCCACATCTCTTTCTGTCCTTGTTAGAGCCAGTTGTCCTTTGTCTTTGAAGACTGTAGTGTACACCTTTGTATGAAATCTTCAGTTTTTTGGCATTTTCAAGCATTGTATGGCCTTCATTCCTCAAAACAATGATTGAATGAGTTTCTAGAGAAAGCGGTTTCTTTTTTGCTATTTTTGACCTAATATTGACCATAAGACATGCCAGTCTATTGCATACTGTGGCAACTCAAAAACAAACACAAAGACAATGTTAAAGGTGCAGTATATAAGATTCAGAAACCCTTGTTATTAATGACACCTGTGGCCATTAAGTGAACTGCAGCCAGTTACCTGTTGCTCATGCTCGTACTCGTGCACACACTCCATAGGGACGCGAGCGAGCATTGACCAAAACAGTGACGTAACGTGCAAAGAGGCTGAACGTGATTCACCGACACCGGCTAAAATTACACAGAACAATCCTCATGGCACTGTATTTCACATGCTTTGCAGTTATATATCTTACCTGTCCAATAAGAAGAATGCCAATTCAGGGTCGGTTTTGATCCCCAAAATCGAACGAAGGTCCCTCCAGGAATCAAATGCCCTGCCGATGTTCACTCTAGTTTTCGCTTGACCACGATCACGTTCTCGCTTAGCCAGATGGGATTCAGTAGATAAATTATTATTATTATTTTTTTATTTTTTTTGCCATTTGTGTAGGAGTCTGTGTTGTGCTGGGAGCCAGACGTTTGCTGGATTCCATCTCTAAGATAACGTTACCTAGTGTCGCAGACTGTCTGTTGATGCTGTTGAATAGCGGAAGAGAAGCTACTGTCTGAGGCAAGACTCTCGGGAGCGTGCATATATGTCACATCCTTTGGATTTTCCCTGCAAAAGCGTATGAAAATCAGTCTACAGGCTTTAATAGGCAACCTAGGAAGTCCAGGAAGGACTAATTTTTTAAGTTGTGTTACAAGCCGTTCACACATTGGCAAAAAAACAAAAGGCATATATTACATGAAAAATTTTACATATTGCACCTTTAAGCTTCATTTAATGAACTAAATAGCGTTCAACTATGTTTGATATAATGGCAAGTGATTTTCTAGTACCAAATTAGAAATTTAGCATGATTACTCTAGGATAAGGTGTTGGAGTGTTGGTTGCTGGAATGGGGCCTGTCTGGATTTGATCAAAACTTATTTATTTTTTTCAAATAGTGATGGTGCTGTTTTTTACATCAGTAATGTCCTGACTATACTTTGTGATCAGTTGAATGCCACTTTGGTGAATTAAAGAACCAATTTCCTTCCAAAACAGCAAAATCTGTACATTATTCCAAACTATTGGCCACCAGTGTGATTGGCCCTTTTTCAGAACACTGTATTTTAAAGATCATTTTGTAAAAATCCAAATAACTTTACAGATCTTTATTGTAAAGGTTTTAAACAATGTTTTCCATGCTTGTTCAATGAACCATAAACAATTAATGAACATGCACCCGTGGAACGGTCATTAAGACACTAACAGCTTACAGACGGTAGGCAGTTAAGGTCACAGTTATAAAAATTTAGGACACTAAAGAGACCTTCCTACTGACTCTGGAAAAACACCAAAAGAAAGATGCCCAGAGTCCCTGCTCATCTGCATGAACGTGCCTTAGGCATGCTGCATGGAGGCATGAGGGCTGCAGATGTGGCTACGGCAATAAATTAAAGTGACGCCTAAGACAGCACTACAGAGAGACAGGAAGGACAGATGATCGTCCTCGCATTGGCAGACCATGTGTAACAACACCTGCACAGGATCGGTACATCCGAATATCACACCTGCAGGACAGGTATAGGATGGCAACAACAACTGCCCGAGGTACACCAGGAATGCACAATCTCTCCATCAGTGCTCAGACTGTACGCAATAGGCTGAGAGAGGGCTTGTAGGCCTGTTGTAAGGCAGGTCCTTACCAGACATCTCCGGCAACAATGTCGTCTATGGGCACAAACCCACCTTCGCTGGGCCAGACAGGACTGGCAAAAAGTGCTCTTCATTGACGAGTCACGGTTTTGTCTCACCATGGGTGATGTTCCGACTCACGTTTATCGTCAAAGAATGAGCGTTATACCGAGGCCTGTACTCTGGTGCTGGATCGATTTGGAGGTGGAGGGTTCATCGTGGTCTGGGGCGGTGTGTCACAGCATCATCGGACTGAGCTTGTTGTCATTGCAGGCAGTCTCAACGCTGTGCATTACAGATAAGACATCCTCCTCCCTCATGTGGTACCCTTCCTGCAGGCTCATCCTGACATGACCCTCCAGCATGACAGTGCCACCAGCCATACTGCAAGACAGGAATGTCAGTGTTCTGCCATGGCCAGCGAAGAGCCCGGATCTCAATCCCATTGAGCACATCTGGGACCTGTTGTATCGGAGGGTGAGGGCTAGGGCAGTTCCACCCAGAAATGTCTGGGAACTTGCAAGTGCCTTGGTGGAAGAGTGGGGTAACATCTCACAGCAAGAACTGGCAAATCTGGTGCAGTTCATGAGGAGGAGATGCACTGCAGTACTTAATGCAGCTGGTGGCCACACCAGATACTGACTGTTACTTTTGTTTTTGGCCCCCCCTTTGTTCAGGGACACATTATTCCATTTCTGTTAGTCACATGTCTGTCAAACTTTTTTTTGTCTTAGTTGTTGAATCTTTTTATGTTCATGCAAATATTTACACATGTTAAGTTTGCTGAAAATAAAAGCAGTTGAAAGTGAGAGGACTTTTTTTTTTTTTTTTTTTTTTGCTGAGTTTTATATATATATATATATATATATTAGACACTAATCTCAGCCCTTTAAACAGGACAACTAATATCTGTATTATAACAACTAATTAACTACAACCTCATCACATAAATCAAAGTTTAAACAAGAAAGACTCCCAATACAGAGTGACACAAAGCTGCTTAAGAACATCCCGGATGCGGAATGACATGCTTCAAAAACCTATGTAACCATAGTGCTTGGAGTTACAGAGCGATCATGGCTCTGCATTAAAAAATCTCATAGCTGTTAGATTATGCAGTAAATATTGCGGGGGTGTAACATGTAGTTCACAGCATTCAACAGTTTGATGAGCCTTTTTTTACTGTAACTATTTATGAAGTGTCAGACAGAATCTGCAGAATGACTCCTGAAAAATTCTCCACAACTTCTCACAAATAAACCTGTAAACATGGTACAGATAAACAAATAGTATAATAACAGTACTATTACCCACAGCAGAGGATTTGAAGTGCCGCTTTGATAGCTGGAGTAGCGATGCATTAAAGTACTAAATGTAAAGAATTAAAGAGACAAAACTTCTCTGATCTAGCTATTATTGTATTAGCATATTAAGCTAAATGTTTTTTATGTATTAAATGAAATAAATATATATATATATATATATATATATATATATATAATTTTTTTTATTTTTCCTATTTTAGTGTTGATTTTAAAATCATATGTCTCAAGAATCACGATTTGTGACAGAATAGTTTTTTTTCCCCAACCTTTATAACCAGTGGAAATCATGTACACTCATTCTAACATTTCTGTGACTTTTTCTTCAGGCAGTGCATGAAGAAATGCAAGAAGCTCTGAACGAAAGGGACGAATTGAAGCTCAGAGTTCACTCGTACATCTCAGAGGTGGCTCGGATAGAAAGCATGATGGCTGCCAAGGTATGAGATGGAATCCACCCCCAGCAATTCTAAAACATAAAATGCATTTCTTATCTCATTATCCTGCAAAACCCTTTCTATGATAGTATAATATATTAAGCAATTTGTGTTCATGCTGACACTGTTTATAGGAACAAGAGAACAGGGAAATGCTGGAGCGTTTCCGATCCGTTCACTCTGAGTCAGAGGACAGAGAGCTGAAATTGCAGCAGGCAGAGGGACTGAATAACTCCATCAGACTGGAGCTGCTCTCATCAGACACAGAGCGTAGACACCTTAGAGAGAGAGTCTCACTGCAGGACAGAGAGATACAGGAGGTATGAGTGACAATGGGCATGAGGAATAGAATAACGGTCTCTGCTGTTGTTTAACTTGCCTGTTTTTTCTTTCAGCACTTGAATGCTCTGCAGGCATATGAAGCTCAGGTGTCCTCACTGGCACGAACAATGTCTCGTTTGGAAGAGGAGATCCAGGCAGCTCGAGCTGATAAAGCCTCAGTATTGGCAGACCTGGCTTCTGTCAGAGAACTGTGTGTTAAGCTAGACTCCAGTAAAGAGGTCACAGCTCGCCAACTAACAACTAAGAGCATGGAGCTTGAGAGGGTAAGATGCACCATCCTGCCAGTCAACAGCACTTGTCTCTAGCAAGGGTTTGAAAATGTAATGTAAGTCTAACACCGAAGTCCCTTTTTAAGGGCAAGTCAGTCCACCAATCGCCTACAATTTAGGTAATGTCCCTTGGGCCAATATTTTCTATGTAGGCATTCAGCTTTTATCTCCTTGAATGGGAGAAGACTGAAATCTCATACTGTTTGTCAAGAATATTATGTTTTAACATCGGAAATTGGCAATAATTGGTATCATATTATTTTGCTTTTTTAGTTCAAAAACTATTTTTTCAGGCTGGTCCAGCTAATGCATATGAATGTTCTAAATTAAGAAAACAAGTGATGCCTTTTTTTTATCAGAAAGGCAGTTGACTCTCAAGGCAGGACTTCCATTCCAAACTTGCGATTCCTCCCATTCATATTTGTGTATATTGTATCTGCTAACACTAAACACTAACCTGATCTCTCCATGAAATTGAATCCCAGCTAACAGGTGAACTGGAGGATGTGCGCTCGGAGGCAGAGCTTCTGAAAAAACAGCTGGCCAGTGAGCGGCTCACAGTACGCAATCTGGAGACGCTGCTCTCCACCAATCGGCAGAAGGAGTTTCAGACGCACATGAGTGCCAGCGAGAAAGAGTCTGAACTCAAAGTGCTGAAGGGCCGCTTAACTCTTGCAGACAGTAAAACGTAAGAGAAAATAGAATGAGATTGATGAAAGTCTAGGGAAGGGTTCCCAAACAGGGTTTCTTAAGCCCCTAAATTGGTGAGATTTTGATGAAATTCCAATTAATTAAATTGAATGAATAATGTATAATAATATATAATATACACACACTCACTGAGCACTTTATTTGGGGTGAATATAACAGCTTCAGCATTACTGCCGATCACAGCTTAGAGTCGCGACAGATGGAGAAATCACATATGCTCAGTGTGCCTACCTGATACAAGTTTCAGAGTTAGGAGAAGACATAAACTTTCAACATGATGGAGTAGAGAATGCTTTCTGTATCAGTGTCAAAATAAGAGTTCCCATTGAAATATACAAGAATAAAACTGGTGTCCTCCATATTTTGACAACAAAACACTTGAAATTGCTTGAAATACTCTTAGGATAATTCGATAGCACGTATGGCAGGCATCTCTCCATGATCGGAGCGGATTTCTATCACACTACAGTAGGGCTGGATGATAAGACAATATTATCAGATATTGACGATGTCTTACAAAGATCCCAATGCTGATCGCGACACTCATTGACAGATGATGATCAACAATATAGGGAAATTGCAAAACCATGGATCTTGGAAGTTGCCAGATATATTAAACAGTAGTCCAGGGTGTGAAACTAGCACCTGCAAAATGCTCGCAAGCTCCTCGTCCAAATGTATTTCATGCTCGGGTAATTTTGCTCATCTACCCGCAACAGGCGGGCGACCTGTAAGACACCTCGGAGTGACACATGACAAGAAATGCTGTTAGTCACAAAGACACACGCTTGAAGAAACACACTTTATTATAATTTTAATAAGTCAATGCTTGTGTCTGATTCGCTGTTTGTCCAGAGGCGTGCAGCACGAGACTGTCATGTGGAACACACGCATGTAAAGAGTTTTCACTCTTTTTTTTTTTCTTTTCTTTTTTTTTCTGTTTCATTCGTCTGAAAACTGTTTGCAAGAATAATGTTGTCTATGAGAATGCAGGTTCAGTAATATATATATCTTTGTATTAAAGAAACAAAGACCAAAGTGATTAAATCATAAATAATACAAAACACGTTCACCTTGAACCTAAAATTGAGTTCTGTTTTCTTTTCTTTAGGTAGCATTAACTGTATTACCAAAACGGAGTACAAACACAAATTCGATAAGAACACATGTTTGGCAGCATTATTTTGGGAACACGAGAATTTATTGGGCTTATTTATTATGATTATTATTGTCTTTACGTTTATAATTGTCTTTAGTTTTTAATCTGTAGGCCATTAGTAATTTTCCACCTGGTGTCGTTGACAAATACTTGCCTGATGGCAAATGGATTCATTGGAGACGGTACATGTTTAAATAAGGTGGTTAAATAAGATTTGTTTTTTTTATCACTTCGTTATTTTATTACTTTTTTCGTTTAAAGTGCGATTTGAATTTAGAAATGTTTTTTGTTTGTTTTTCATGTTTTAATAAATTAATTACATTTTAAAAGCAAAATCAATAACGCAAAAAAATTCACCAACCCTCAGCAGGGGGGTTGAAGATGTAATGGTATATCGCAATATGTTTTTAAGGCGATTATCGATAAAATAATTTTTACATGTCGCCCAGCCCTACACTACGGCTGAGGAATAGAGTTAAACTGACAGACGCAGGTGATCACACGCTCAGTCACACACTCTCTCTCTCTCTCTTTCTCAAACACGTCCTTTTTTCTCCAATAACTTATTATAAACAGCCCAAGCTGTTGTTACTAGTTCTAAAGTGATGCTTTCGAATTAGTAATGGAGGGTTGGGCACATCTTTCAAACTAGCAAAGACAGATCCTGAGTCCGTGGCGTAAGAATGTAGTTAATCACAGAAGAGTGTTTTTTTTTAGAGCAGTTCTTAGTTTTTCCCTTATTTATTTACTTGTACATTGAACTGTTGTATAAAAGCAACATCACACTCGCAGTTGTGCTGTATTGTCCATCTATCAGCACGGCTGTGATTACCTGCATCATTTGCCGTGCAGCCTCTTTCTCATGTGATATTGCTTTAAGTAAACATGCAAAGAGTTTAACGGTTAACATAAATATCAGGGATACTTTAAGGGTTCCTGTAGCTCAACTGGAAGAGCATGGCACTAGCAACACCAAGATCATGGGTTAGTTTCCCAGGGAACACCCAAACTGATCAAATGTATAACTTGAATGCACTGTAAATCGCTTTGAATAAAAGCTTCTGCCAAACACATACATGTAATTTGTTATGTAAATAAGTTAGGCCATAGGAGTTCAGCTGACAAAAAAAAATAAAATTGGAACATGAAACAGGCTATTTTAAGGAAAGGAAAATCATTCACAAATGGGAAGAATGTAAGGAGATGATTCAAACACTAATATGGCATTCAATCTAATGTGGAATTGCAGGAAGAGGTCAAATAGGCAGGGGAGGGATCATTGGGAAATGGATGAAGTTACAGAGAAATTTAAGGAAATATTCAGGGAACAAGCCCCACCCAGTCATTTAGAGGGTAACAAACTACATGTTTGTTTTTAGCTGACAATAGAGCCTTACATATTGCACAGATGATCAAGCATACAAATTTGACCTCTTCTTTAATGGAAATTATGCTTTGGTGGATTTCATAGTATAAAAGAAAAACTGTTTTTCTGAATAGTATGCAAAGATAATTATATTATTTTATTTTCATTAAAGTGGCCCAGTTTTATGTGTGCTGTAAATCTGTTGACATTGTTTATATAGTAATTTACAATACACATTTTTACATTTGTCATTTTGAGTCTGGCTTAAGTGGTTGTTTTTGGCTTGGGCAGAGCACTGTCAGTACATAAAATCTCAATTTAATGTTGTTTTCCTCCAAATAAGCAGTTACTCAATTCTGTTGCCTAGTGGAAGTGTGCAGTTGCTGTGGTGATCACTGATAACAGTGTGTGGAACAAACAGACATCCATCAAATAAGGACATCTTAATGCACTCCAGCACAGTTAAAAAGCCATAGATGCTGTATCTAACACTATACTGTATGTGCCACTTTCTTTCGAGATCTTTGAAAAGTCTGTAAATACAGTGTGACTGTTTTTTAATCTTTAGAGCTAGTCATGCTAGAGAGGTTTCTCAGTTGCGTGGAAAAGTGTCTCAGCTACAAACAGAAATGGATGTCCTCAAGAGACAGCTTACCTCTGAGCGCTTTGAAAGGTGAGATTCTGAGTGACCAAAAACACTTAATCATGAACAAAATATCCATTTGGTCTGCTGTCAATGTCTCCTTTTACAACTGATATACGAGCAACATAAATGTCCTTTTAAAGGGATAGTTCACCCCAAATTGTCATCATTTATTCACCCTCGCGTTGTTTTACCAATGTGACTTTCCTTCTTCCGTGGAACACAAAAGATGTTCACTGTCATTGTATGGAAATTTTGGCTGAGTCTGTCAGTCCCTCACACTTTGCCTAACATCTCCTTTGGTGTTCCAATGAAGAAAGTCATACAGGCTTTGAACAACATTAGGTGGTTAAAAGACAGAATGTTCATTTTTAGGTGAACTATACCTTTAAATGATCCATCGTAGCAGTGAAGTGTTACATTTTTGTCAATATGAGGCTTTGTTTTTCTCTGTTAGGGAGAGAGCAGTGCAGGAAATGCGCAGACAAGGCTTGTCTTTCTCCTCTCTGCGTAGCTCCTCCCCTCTCAGTGCCTCTCTCAGTCCTCGGCCTGTTTCTCCTGAGCGCTCCATCCTTCGTATTCCAGAGCGCTCCATAGACAAGACGCCAGAAAAGTGAGTCTCCCATATTAACATTCACTGCAACCTAATTAGGTTTAACTGATACATATCACACTGATATGCGTACAAAGACCAACAATTAAAAAAAATAGCACAAATGGAATATGCAAATGGCCCTTATGACAGATTGATAATTGATTGTAGAATGGGTTGCTGTGGACATAAGGCCAGTAATAGGCTTATGTTCAGTGATTTGGGAATAAAACAATGTTAACATCTACAGCCACTTTTGTCTATTCAATGCTTAACTCATGTGACACAATAATGTCATTGAATTATCTCGATTTGTCAACTTTTCTAAGCAAATATTAAAGGGATAGTTCTCTCAAAAATTCTCTCATCATTTACTCATCCTCATGCCATCCCAGATGTGTGACTATTTTTGCTGAACACAAACGAAGATTTTAGAAGAATATTTCAGCTCTGTAGGTCCATACAATGCAAGTGAATGGGTACCAGAACTTTAAAGGTCCAAAAAGCACATAAAGGCAGCATAAAACTAATCCATGTCTTCAATGTGATAAGTGTGGGTGAGTAACAGATCAATGTTTAAGTAATTTTTTGTAAAAGTTCTCTAGGTGGCAATATGCATGAAGCGAAAGTGGAGGTTTATAGTAAAAAAAGACTTTAATATTGATCTGTTATCATATAATTTCTGAAGATATAGATTTAACCACTGGCCACCATTCACTTGCATTGTGTTGACCTACAGAGCTGAGACATTTTTCAAAACATCTTTGTGTTCAGCAGTATAAAAAAAAAAAAAACGTCATACACATCTGGGATGGCATGATGGGTAAGTAAATGATGAGAATTTTTATGTTTGGGTGAACTATCCCTTCAACATGCAATTTGTGTTAAATACATTTTATTAAAAATGTAAATGACTGACAGCCCTAATTGCATCACGTGCACATGTTTTTAAGTAACCCCCATTTATCTTCCATTTCATCAGAAGTGTGAGCTTTAAGGACTAGCCAGGCTTGAAGTGCAAAAGAAAACGATGGCTTATAACACTGGTCATAATACCTCGAGAGAGCGGCCTGTCACATTTGCACTGTCAAGACATCACATGAATATTTGTGGAAGATTCTTGTGTGTAGCAAATCTTGAAGAAACCTTTTGTTGGACCAGACATGTCTCAGTCCCGACAGTCCTTCCTTTGGCTTTTAAAAACCTTTGTATTTAAGTAAAATGATGCCAAAAAAAAGCCTGTCACTAGAGCTGTCATTTGTCTAATATGTTTTTATTAACTTAAAAGCAATTGTATTGCAGTGGTTGTGGCCCTGTTACATGTTTGTATTGTCTGTGTTTTGCATAGTTTTGTACTTTTTGGAATGAAAAAAAGTAACTTTTTATATCTTTACATTGCAGACTTTTAGCAGGTTAAACTTGAGAGTCTGTGTTTTAAAATGTGAAAGTGTGACCAAATCCTTCAGTCAAATTTAAGTTGATATGGCCATGATACATATGGCTGTATTAATGTCACACTACAGCAAACACTTGCTATCCAAACCCTTTTTTTTTTTTATGTTTACATGTGTATAGTAGATGGTTCTTGTAAACTGATTAACTTATGAATAAACATAATTTTTAAATGACCTGTCTTTATTTGGTATTATATTCATCCTCTTCTGGCCAGTCTGTGTATTGTTTAATATAATTCTTGTTGGTTTATGTGCAGAACATTTTGTAGACCTGAATGTTTTTCATGTTTCATCTTTTTGTACTATTTAAAGCTACACAATGTAACTTTTGGCCCTCTAGCGGTTAAAAAATAAAACCATGCGTCTTGTGGAAGAACATTGTTTTGGTTGTGCTTTGGCTCTGCTCCTCTGCGTGGATGTATGTGGTTCGAGGCATCGGTGTACACATGGATCCAGGACATCTTATCAGAGCGAATGGACAAATAAATAACGAAAGAAAGGAAAAGACGGATATCCGAAACGTGCCATATCTTATGCTGTTGTTTTGACTTATTGGAAACATTAATGTTTTGAAATAAATGACGTTACAAAAGTTAGATAACGTTTTTTAACATTAGACACAATGATTGCTAGTCTGATAAGGTCAAACATTGTAAAGTTTTTATAACTGCAGGATATTCTGGCCAAATAGACCACGATAGCAGCTAATTTATAGATTGTCATTGTTACCAACCAGTGGTCAACATAATTTCAAGACTCACATGTCCTTGGCAAGACTAGGACTAAAGGATTTATTTATATAAATTATTGCCGTTATAAAGAAAAATACACACGTGTGCTAACAAGTGAACATTTCTGCACCGATAACAGTATAATTATGGCATTTCACTACACACACAAACCATATCAATAAAATATATTACCTGATGAGTAAGAAAAAAAGCCATCTCTGGGTCACTTTTAAATACTTTCAGATCTCTGAGATGTCAGCACCTCTGAAAAGACAAGCCGATGTGATTTGGGTTGATTACGGACTCTTGTCACTTTCCATTTTTCTTTGTAGACTCTGCTCTGTTCTGGGTTTTTACAACCGGTGATTTCCCGGAGGTTTGCCATTTTGAATGATCCATGGTCAATTTTTCTCGTTCGTTGTGACAACAAATTTTCATCTTCGCGCTACTCCCACACCATACATGCGCTACAGTAGCCGGAGCTTATTTTCTCTGTGTACAGATATGACAAGAACATGCACGGGTATGCAATTTCCCTCAAAAATCCGTCCCGATAGCTCTAAAATATAAATAATTATTATAGGTTTATCGAAGTGTATTTGGGTAAAGACATGGTTTGGAAGATGGATTGTTTTGCACACTCTCAATAACATTGTTATTTTTTAACAAAAAAAGTTACATAGTGTAGCTTTATGTAAAAATAAAACAAAATAGGCTTCTGCAAACTTTAATATTGCAGTGACAGAAGCTTGTGCTTACTAATATAAAACCCCCATGATAGTCTTGTGCACAGCACAATGTTTTAAAGTAAATGCCCCACTCATGGACATACCACTGCATCTCATGAACACAAAAAATATTTGATAGATCGAGTACTTCTAGTTTTAAATAGTGGTTTGAACTTAAATAGCTCTCAAATACACTGTACTGAGGCTTCAAATATTTTTTCAGTTCTGTACAGGAAAAAAAGAATCAAGTAAAATGTATTATAATATTGACATATTAAAGATTATACACCAAAAAACCAAAGTCTTTGCTAATGCCTACAGTATTCAGTGGTTGTGTTGGGCAAAGCATAGCCGAACAGAGAAAAGTCTAATATATACTTGGGCAGGAGCTCTTTGAGAATCTTCTGTGGCACAGTGCATAAATAATAATGCAATGTTTCCTTGGTAACAGGTTTGTACCATGTTTGTCGTTCAGGAAAACGTACATGTTGAGGTGCCCCGACACGTTCCAACACATATGCCGCATCCCTCTCCAGCCTTTCGTATGTGCCAATGAAATTGTATTCTATAGCACAGGGTTGGCACAGGTTGTAGATGGGCATCCAGTGTTCGTTCATGCGCTCAGGATCTTCGTCTAGCAAATAACGTACAAACTCGGTAAACGTCACATCATTTCCTACTATCTTTTCATCATTTGTATAGCCTTCTCTATACCGTCGTATGATCTCTGCTCCATATTTATGCTGGTACGCCTCAATTTCGCCAAACTTGTTGCGATAGGCAGAAAGCAAGCGGGCCATTGGCTCCCGTACAAACAGGAATTTAAAATAGTGCTGTAGTCGATGGCGAATCTCATCAGGTGAAAATTCAGAAAGGAAGAGCAAGTCAGTGCGGTGATCCATCTTCACTTTGATGTCCACATTGGCCAGAGCACCACTCAGTACTTTCAGTACACGTTTCCAGTTGGAACAGGCTACTTTGGGTACATAGCAGTACAGGAAACGATGCTCGTCATTTACAAGGATGTGCTGAAGGAGAGTCTTCCTCTGCAGGGGACTGAGAGACCAGACACTGTGAGGCATGTTCTTCTGACCACACATTGATCTTATGGTGCGATTACGGATCTCCTGTAAAATCTGGGGAGAAAAAGAGACAAATGTTTAATAACTCCATGGCAACCTAACTGTCAGCCCACCATTAATATAATTTTCTCCTAATGTCCAAGACCAATAAAACATTTACTGTACATGTATAAATAGCAATCTATGTTTCTAAACATCTACCCATCCTCAGGCCAGAAGCAGATGAAATATGAAAATGTTACTAAATAGACAAATATTTACACTGGACATTCCACTGGCTGACCAAATATTCTCTTTTTTTTCTACACAATCTTAATTCAGAAATCGTCTTGATGCTTATACAAAAAAAAAATAAAGTATGCAAAATATGTGACTACATAAAGACATTTATTTACTTTTATCATCATGAGAATATGCCCATTGTCAACTTTCAATTGCAATTCTGAGAACCAAAACTCTTGAATTGTTATCAGTCTCAGATATAGCTAAAATATGTGATTGTAATCTTGTATCTTCTGTGAAGAACACAACAAAGATCCTAACTTGAAAGTATCAAATTTCCATTTCATACCTTGGCGTCAAGGTTTCCACCCATTTAAGATTTTCTGATATGAAATATGGAGTTTCTCTGTTCCCTGAATTTATTTTTTCCACATGCTAATTTTAACTTAAACCATCAAATTGGGAAACAAGATAATCGGATTGTATCTAGTTTTACACATTAAAATTACCATGATGACCATGAAGTATCTAATGAGTAGTGGTTGACCAATATGGTTTTTTTTTTTAATGGCCGATGCAGATATCCAGGGAGCAGGGAGGCCGATAGGCCGATTTATCACATGATTTAATATGGTAAATAACATATACATAAAATTGCTAAAATACACTATATTGCCAAAAGTATTCGCTCATCTGCCTTTAGACGCATATGAACTTAAGTGACATCCCATTCTTAATCCATAGGGTTTAATATGACGTCGGCCCACCCTTTGCAGCTATAACCGCTTCAGCTCTTCTGGGAAGGCTTTCCACAAGGTTTAGGAGTGTGTTTATGGGAATTTTTGACCATTCTTCCAGAAGCGCATTTGTGAGGTCAGACACTGATGTTGAACGAGAAGGCCTGGCTCGCAGTCTTCGTTCTAATTCATCCCAAAGGTGCTCTATCGGGTTGAGGTCAGGACTCTGTGCAGGCCAGTCAAGTTCTTCCACACCAAACTCACTCATCCATGTCTTTATGGACCTTGCTTTGTGCACTGGTGCGCAGTCATGTTGGAACAGGAAGGGGCCATCCCCAAACTGTTCCCACAAAGTTGGGAGCATGGAATTGTCCAAAATCTCTTGGTATGCTGAAGCATTCAGAGTTCCTTTCATTGGAACTAAGGGGCCAAGCCCAGCTCCTGAAAAACAACCCCACACCATAATCCCCCCTCCACCAAACTTAACAGTTGGCACAACGCAGTCAGACAAGTACCGTTCTCCTGGCAACCGCCAAACCTAGACTCGTCCATCAGATTGCCAGATGGAGAAGCGTGATTAGTCACTCCAGAGAACGCGTCTCCACTGCTCTAGAGTCCAGTGGCGGCGTGCTTTACACCACTGCATCCGACGCTTTTCATTGGACTTGGTGATATATGGCTTGGATGCAGCTGCTCGGCCATGGAAACCCATTCCATGAAGCTCTCTACGCACTGTTCTTGAGCTAATCTGAAGGCCACATGAACTTTGGAGGTCTGTAGCGATTGACTCTGCAGAAAGTTGGCGACCTCTGCGCACTATGCGCCTCAGCATCCGCTGACCCCGCTCTGTCATTTTACGTGGCCTACCACTTCGTGGCTGAGTTGCTGTCATTCCCAATCGCTTCCACTTTGTTCTAATACCACTGACAGTTGACTGTGGAATATTTAGTAGCGAGGAAATTTCACGACTGGACTTGTTGCACAGGTGGCATCCTATCACAGTACCACGCTGGAATTCACTGAGCTCCTGAGAGCGGCCCATTCTTTCACAAATGTTTGTAGAAGCAGTCTGCATGCCTAGGTGCTTCATTTTATACACCTGTGGCCATGGAAGTGATTGGAACACCTGAATTCAATTATTTGGATGGGTGAGCGAATACTTTTGGCAATATAGTGTAGCATTATGTTTACTCAAAATTTCACACAAAAATTTAACTTTGTAAACATTGTATAAGATTTTATTTTTTAAGGGAATGCAAACTATTCAGGGCTCCAGACTAAAAAATGACTTGGGAGCCACTGGCTCCTAAACGGAAACATTAAGGAGCCAAATGGCTGTTTGTAGTAGCCAAATCACAGATTTTCTCTATTTATTTAGATTGCTGTTCAGAAACAAGATAGAAAGCCGAAGAAAAGGAAGTCAGCTGATAACCCATTTATTGAAGGTTAAAACAGTATATATAGTTAAGATAAGTTTGCATTCCCTTTTGTCTCAAAAATGTTCAAACCCCTTTCATAATTTATACTAATTATTTTTATTTAGTACTGCCCTTCAGAATCTACATTACTGATAATTACATAAAGTATAGTAGGCATATAGTAGTGTGTTGTCTTCTTTAGCATCAATGAATGTTTGCACCTTGTGTAATAGTTGTGTACAAGTCCCTCAATTGTCCTGTGTGTCAAAAGCTTGATTTTATTATATATACACAGGTGCATCTCAATAAATTAGAATGTCATGGAAAAGTTCATTTATTTCAGTAATTCAACTCAAATTGTGAAACTTGTGTATTAAAAAATTTCAATGCACACAGACTGAAGTAGTTTAAGTCTTCGGTTCTTTTAATTGTGATGATTTTGGCTCACATTTAACAAAAACCCACCAATTCACTATCTCAAAAAATTAGAATATGGTGACATGCCATCAGCTAATCAACTCAAAACACCTGCAAAGGTTTCCTGAGCCTTCAAAATGGTCTCTCAGTTTGGTTCACTAGGCTACACAATCATGGGGAAGACTGCTGATCTGACAGTTTGTCCAGAAGACAATCATTGACACCCTTCACAAGGAGGGTAAGCCACAAACATTCATTGCCAAAGAAGCTGGCTGTTCACAGAGTGCTGTATCCAAGCATGTTAACAGAAAGTTGAGTGGAAGGAAAAAGTGTGGAAGAAAAAGATGCACAACCAACCGAGAGTACCGCAGCCTTATGATTGTCCAGCAAAATCGATTCAAGAATTTGGGTGAACTTCACAAGGAATGGACTGAGGCTGGGGTCAAGGGATCAAGAGCCACCACACACAGACATGTCAAGGAATTTGGCTACAGTTGTCGTATTCCTCTTGTTAAGCCACTCCTGAACCACAGACAACATCAGAGGCGTCTTACCTGGGCTAAGGAGAAGAAGAACTGGACTGTTGCCCAGTGTTCCAAAGTCCTCTTTTCAGATGAGAGCAAGTTTTGTATTTCATTTGGAAACCAAGGTCCTAGAGTCTGGAGGAAGGGTGGAGAAGCTCATAGCCCAAGTTGCTTGAAGTCCAGTGTTAAGTTTCCACAGTCTGTGATGATTTGGGGTGCAATGTCATCTGCTGGTGTTGGTCCATTGTGTTTTTTGAAAACCAAAGTCACTGCACCCATTTACCAAGAAATTTTGGAGCACTTCAGGCTTCCTTCTGCTGACCAGCTTTTTAAAGATGCTGATTTCATTTTCCAGCAGGATTTGGCACCTGCCCACACTGCCAAAAGCACCAAAAGTTGGTTAAATGACCATGGTGTTGGTGTGCTTGACTGGCCAGCAAACTCACCAGACCTGAACCCCATAGAGAATCTATGGGGTATTGTCAAGAGGAAAATGAGAAACAAGAGACCAAAAAATGCAGATGAGCTGAAGGCCACTGTCAAAGAAACCTGGGCTTCCATACCACCTCAGCAGTGCCACAAACTGATCACCTCCACGCCACGCCGAATTGAGGCAGTAATTAAAGCAAAAGGAGCCCCTACCAAGTATTGAGTACATATACAGTAAATGAACATACTTTCCAGAAGGCCAACAATTCACTAAAAATGTTTTTTTTATTGGTCTTATATATTCTAATTTTTTGAGATAGTAAATTGGTGGGTTTTTGTTAAATGTGAGCCAAAATCATCACAATTAAAAGAACCAAAGACTTAAACTACTTCAGTCTGTGTGCATTGAATTTATTTAATACACGAGTTTCACAATTTGAGTTGAATTACTGAAATAAATGAACTTTTCCATGACATTCTAATTTATTGAGATGCACCTGTATACACACACACACACACACACACACACACACACAACCGGTCAAAAGTTTTGAAACACTTGACTGAAATGTTTCTCATGATCTTAAAAATCTTTTGATCTGAAGGCGTATGCTTAAATGTTTGAAATTAGTTTTGTAGACAAAAATATAATTGTGCCAACATATTAATTTAATTCATTATAAAACTAAAATTTAATTTAAAAAAAAGTTTTTTTAAATGGATGACTTGGACCAAATAATAAAGAAAAGCAGCCAATAAGTGCCCAACATACATGGGAACTCCTTCAATACTGTTTGAAAAGCATCCCAGGGTGATACCTCAAGAAGCTGGTTGATATATATATATATATATATATTTTTTTTAAATGTCTGCACTCCCAGTTGTGAGCTCACTGATGGCTGATTCGCTGAGAAAGTGAATCTGATTCAAACCCGAGCTCCTGAGTTCAAACCCTCAGTTCTTTTCGGGTGATTCATGAAAAAGATCCGGTTCAAAAGAGTCATTTGTTCACGACTCTCTTGCGCTGGGTTTGTTATTGCATGCGGTGCAGCGAACAGAACAGGTGAAAAGCAGCGCGAGACACTGGTTGTGCGCGTTATAAAAATATATTCAATAACTCAAAAGATGATATCTGATGAAACCACATGAACGCACACAACCCGACTGTCGCCAGTGGCAACTAGATTTTTAATTATTGTCATAATCAATTATTTTTGGTCACATTTGCAACCATTTTAGTTACAGTCTGGAGCCCAGCTATTGTGAGGGCACACAAAACTTATTGCGATGGCATGCAAACTATTGCAAGGGAACGCAAAACTTATTGCGAGGGCACGCAAACGATTGCGAGGGCACGCAAACGATTGCGAGGGCACGCAAACGATTGCGAGGGCACACAAACTCGGGCTCAACCGTTGGTGTTGAAATAGCAAGCTCTTGGGGGGCCTGGGTAGCTTAGCGAGTATTGACGCTGACTACCACCCCTGGAGTCATGAGTTCGAATCCAGGGTGTGCTGAATGACTCCAACCAGGTCTCCTAAGCAACCAAATTGGCCCGGTTGCTAGGGAGGGTAGAGTCACATGGGGTAACCTCCTTGTGGTCGCTATAATGTGTGGTTTTCGCTCTCGGTGGGGCGCGTGTTGTGTTGTGCGTTGATGCGGAGGACGAATCTCAGTTGCCTCCTCGTCCGAGATGGTCAATCTCACACGCTACGACTCCACGGTAACACGCTCGACAAGCCACATGATAAGATGCGCGGATTGACCATCTCGGACGAGGAGGCAACTGAGATTCGTCCTCCACCACCTAGATTGAGGCGAGTCACTACGCCACCACGAGGACCTAGAATGCATTCGGAATTCCAAATTGGGGAGAAAAGAAAAAAAAAAAAGAAATAGCAAGCTCTCTAGACAGAGAAGACTTGCGAAGCGATGGACGCCACACCTAGGTTATAAAACTTCGCGAACATGTTCTGCGAAGGCCAACATGCTGCAAGGCATATATCCTGTAGGGATACACCGTTTGTCCATGCCCATGAAGATGCTATGCCTCTGGTTGAATGCACTTTCGCACCAATAGGGCATCTCACGTCCTGTGATTCATGAGCAAGAGCGATCGCATCAACGATCCAGTGAGAGAGCCTTTGATTGGAGATGGACATGCCTGTTGTGCATCCTCCATAACAAACGAAGAACTGATTTGACAGTCTAAACTGCCAGGTGCAGGGTGTAATGCTCGCACGGGGCATAATAAACACATTAAGTGCACCTCATCTGAATTAGACGGTGGGGGAGCGAAGGCTTGTAGGTGGACTACCTAGGCCCTACAGGGCATGGAAAACACCTTAGGCATATAGCTTTTTTGGTCTTGATGGTGGCTTTTGAAAGCCCCGGTCCGGTGAACTTTCAACCGACAGTGCCTGCATATCACCCACCCATTTAACTGAGGCCAGAGCCACTACGAATGCGGTCTTAGAGAAAGCACACGCAACTCAACCAATTCCAATGGTTTGAATGGGGGGCTCGTGAGCGCCTTCAACACCAGGTTCAAATCCCAAGCTGGGACTGTAGCAGGGCGAGGGGCTTTAGGCGCCTGGCCCCCTTGAGAAACTGAAAAATAGAACATGTCTGCCCATGGAGGAGCCAGCCTCCAGGGCGTGGTATGTCGACATAGTTGCTACCTAAGCGTCTATGCGGTGAGATCCGCATCCAGCCGCTCTTGGAGGAGCGCAAGGATCTCAGCTATGGAGCAGGTCACCGAGTCTTCACCACGTGAAGAGCACCCATTTGTAAACACATGTCACTTAGCACAGAGGCATCTCGCAGACAGCGCTGTAGCTTGCAGAATGACATTCACCCCAACGGGGCACGACACTTATGTAAGCTACCACTGTCATGTTGTCCTATCGAATCAGAAAGTATTTCCAGACAACTGAAGTGCTAGGTGCCGAAGGCTGGGAGCCCGCCGCATGGTGCACCTCAGCCTGCGCTGAACATATCCGTGATTACCACCATTTGCCAGAAGACCTGACCCAGCATGATGCTATTAAAATGTTGGAGCTGTCCAAAGTGCTAGAGCAGCCAAACAGCTGCGAGTTATGCCAATGCGCATGCGCCCAGATTCATTGAAGTATGAAAACCAATATAAGCAGCACTCCACTCCGATCATGTCATGTTTTTTTGCAGGTATCTTGTCTTGTTATCATTATTTCTCTGCTAGAACCACTGTTGTGATGATTTGATGATTGATTTAGTCTTAAATCTGCTCTGATGTCTCTCAAACACACAAAAACATGTATCAAGCATATGGTCGACTGCAGCCGCAGTGCTCTTCTTTCGGCTTCTATTTGTGTCGGTTGGAATGCGATTAAAAGAAAAAAATCAGTTCCGGGTTTTTTGGCTTTGTAAAAAAACTACACAACAGCTTTTTGTCATGTTTTTCGTTGTTAAAATAGCCAAATCTATTGGATATTTATCCTCGTTTTTCTCATATAGATGAATGAGTACCTATGGTAACGGGGCTTTGCTTTCCCCCACGCTAAACTACGCCCCCAGTGTATGAGGCGTTGCTGAGTGTATTTATGCAGATTATTTAAAAAATAGCAAATATCACATGATTTATTAGCCTCAGTGATATATTGGCCGACCAAGGGTTCAGCACAAGGACATAAATCTTGCTATATTGCCAAAGGAAGAGTGTAGTTGACTGGAAGGATTATATACTGACTAAATTTTTTCTTATTCCCCATAGTGCACCTTTGAAAATTATAGTTCACAAAAAATGCATTTATATGCATATTTTTGAAACACTTGTTAGAAAATTATTGTTGTTCACAAAAAATTTATTTATAGGCAAGCTAATAAAGATTAAAAGTATATGTGATGTATAGTAGCTGTTCTGGAAGCCCAAACGTCATCTGTGTCTCAAAACCAAGTGAGCTGCCTAGCCAGAAAGCAACGGAATGCTTGAAAAGCGCATATGATGACCAAAATGCTGCCTAGATAGGCAGCTCAAAAGGTTTTGTATGGGATGAATATAGTATCAAAGTATCAAAATTATTCACACATGTGTAAACACTTGTACATCAATTCGATAAATGTCATACTTGCATCTTACTATCCACACACAAATGCCATTCAACTTGTGTCTGTGAAATTCAAATAAAATGAATGTAGACATATTTGTGAATACACATGTTCCCTTTTGTATAAATGTAACACAGTTTGCGTCTAACCACAGAAAGACATTCCAAATTAAACACAAAATGGCCTTGTGAAGCATTGAACGGGCATTTTTGGAACAAGTGATGCATGCATTCATTGACGTTTTTGTGTCTATTCTAGGGATGTGCAAGACTAGTCGACTAAACGGTTCTGATGTGGCTAGTCGACACTGAAATTACTAGTCGGTTAATATTTCCATCCATTAAACTGATCAACATTTTTACACATTTATGTTTTTCTTTATATTTTTTACAGAGGCTGCACTTGAGACAAGCAGACTCGGCAAAGTAGATGAAATCACTTCGGTGGTGGTGTAGCAATCAGATTTCCAAACGTTTGAAAGTCCCTAAGGATGTTTTCACATTTGAGTCTTCTTTAAATCTGTGTGTGCTTGTACATTATTGTGCAGGCTTTTTCAAGCGCAGGATAGACTCCTCAGGTGAGTCAAGTCTCGTATTTCACCAGACCATGTCGACACGTTAATTTTGCTCATCAAAAAATGTATGCTTTTGAGTAAGTAGCCTAGAAAATGACTGTTTTAGGCTATGTATGCCATTTTTTAAATCTGCTGATTAATCTTTAGAATACATTGTTTATTGTAGGCTACATCACAGGCCTATTTTTCTATCCTATAGCTATTTTTTTTTTTTTTTTTTTACATCGTAACTGTTATTGGTTAACGTTCTTTAACGAACAGCTGTCATATTAATGGCTAATGCACATTCATTCAATTGTTTTCAATAAATATGCCTGTTAAATATTCACTAATGTTGATTCAGTGAATGCATGTCATGTTCTTTATTTAATGTACAATGATCATAATGCAAGGCAAACACGTTGCAGATAAATGCACCTTTTCAGTGGAATTTTGTGTTGGATTTGGATTCTTTTTAGACTAGTTGACTTCTAAATTTTCATTTAAACATCAGTGAAATTTGTCATTCCACACATCCCTAGTCTATTCTGTTTTATTTATTTTAATTTTGAGACTTTTGTTTCGCTGTTTTTACCATGACAGACCCACACACAAACAACTACCAATATGAATAAGTCCTAAATTCATCCATAAATGTGGACAAATCTACCCACCAATTTGGGAAAAATTCACAAATGTGTGTTATTAGACTTATACAAATGTCTTTTTACTTGTGTCTGTGAAATTCCAAATTAAATGAATGTGCAGCTATTTGTACAAATAGAGACATATTTGTTAATAGAAATGTTCCCTTTTGTATAAATGTAACAATTCGCATGTTTAACCAAAGGAAAACGTTCCAAATTAAACACAAAATGGCCTTCTGAAATATTGAATTTGCATTTGTGGATCAAGTGACGCATGATTTCATTGACGTCTTTTTGTGTGTTTTCTGCTGGTTTTGCCTTGCACAATCCACACGTAACTTTGTGTAATAAAAGCAGCTACCACTAAATGGCGGTCTCATTTTACAGATGTACCATCAGGAGGGGCATGGTTTATTCACAAGGTCACTCGCATGCGCAGTTTACAAGTGCCACTTCAAACAAACAGCGTCTGAGATGAGCAGAAAGAATCAAAGGTTTGTCACAATTTTTCTCATATACAACCAAGGGGGCTTCCCGGCCTGAGAGAAGGAGGGTGGAATGTGGCAGCGCGGAGGGCGGGGCCGGGTCGTGATTCCGCACACCCGACCCCTAATAAGAATGATTAAGCCCGAGAGGGATAAAGCCAACCGGAGACGGCAGTGCGAGAGAGAGAGAGTTACAGACAGCTGTCCGACACCTGTGTGTGGTTGTCTTTTTGGTTATTAAAATATTATTTATATTGTCAAGCCGGTTCTCGCCTCCTCCTTTCCATTGAACTGTGTTACACAAACATTTTGCAGAGACAGGTGTTCAAAACACGGTTAATTACACTCTCTTTTGATTATCATAACGGTTGCATTTCAGCATCATTTATCAGTTTGGTTGCTATGAGATGTCTCTGACAATCAATGTACCCCTTCAAAACCACAACCTAATCAATCTCAAAATTAAAAATAAGCTCACTTTTTGACACGTTTGTGTTTAGTTGTAAGGTAATTGTCACTGAATTTCGAATTAAGCGAAAAGTCACATCATGCGTGATCACCATCGATCATCGTTTTCATGATCGATCATTGCTGCCACGTCCGAGTACCCGAGTACTCGTGCCCATATTTATGGATGAATTGAGGACTTATTCATTGGTAGTTGTCTGTGTGTGGGTCGGCCATGGTAAAAACAGCTAAACAAGTTTCAAAATTCAAAGAAATAAAACAGAATAGACACAAAAACATGTCAATGAATGCACAAGTGTCACTTGATCCACAAATGCATGTTCATTGCTTCACAAGGCCATTTTGTGTTCAATTTGGAACGGCTTCCTTTGGTTAGACACACAAATTGTGTTACATTTATACAAAAGGGAACATTTGTATTCATAAATGTCTCTGTTTGTACAAATAGGTGCACATTCATTTAATTTGGAATTTCACAGACACAAGTTGAAAGGCATTTGTTGGTGGATAGTAAGATGCAAGTATGACTTTTATCGAATTGATTGATGTTTACACATTTGTGAATAATTTCGATACTACATTCATCCCATAGTTTTGAGAGAGCCCAGTTATCAAATTCCTTGATGATGCACAGCCTCGCCAAACTCATGAGTTCTGATAGTCACATGCAGTCATATCAAAATCTTCGCAACAGTTGCGGCTTTACAAACGTGAAATATACACATTTATTTACTATTTAACAAACTTGTATCTCTATTCACATTACCTGAGATTCCTGATCCACATCTGGGTCGTTGTTTCTGGCTCGGTAGTCCACTTTATTCCCGTTGGCCCGTGGCGGCGGAGTCTCCACGCTGTTAAGCATTCCCTTCTCTATCATGACCAACAGGCCACCGGATGCCACGATAACGGCGAACATCAGCACCGAAGGCACGACGGCGTTGTGTCGACGCCGGGAGGTCGCGCTCACAGGCGGTGTGAAGTGCATCAGTGGTCCGCTTCTAGTACCGCTCGATCGTTTAATGCCATACTCCTGCTTGCGAGGCGTCATTGTGAATTAGATGCATAAAAGAGTTGGTATGTTTTCTTTTTTTAGTCTAAACGACTCTTGAAACGACGAAATACGAAAAAATCAACACACATCCTTCGCTTCTGTGAACCAACCAACCAACCAACTTCTGATTTCAGTGCTTTCGGTGGTGGTGGGGGGTGTTTTTAGAGAGAGCATGATGGGAAATGAAGTATTGAGCAATGGGGGTGGAGAGAAAGATTTCGGGGGGGACAAGTTATAACTTCTCTAGTCATTGAAGAAATGGTGCAAGACACCGAGGGTTTTGCGAGTCTTTCAGAGACACCCAAACAGTAGCCTACTGAATCCATGAGGTAACTGGTTCTAGCATCTCCAACTAACGAAAAAGTGGATGAAGAACAAGTGGACAAAGTAACTGGAATAAATCAACCTCCTTAAAGGGATAGTTCGCTCCAAAATGAAAATTCTCATCATTTACTCACCCTCATGCCATCCCAGATGTGTATATCTTTCTTCTGCTGAACTCAAACGAAGATTTTTAGAGTAATATATCAGCTCTGAAGGTCCATACAAGCAGGGGCATAGATCCCCCCCTTTTGTGTTCTGCAGAAGACAGAAAGTCATACACATCTGGGATGGCATGAGGGTGAGTAAATGATGAGAGAATTTTCATTTTTGGAGCTATATGGTAATACTACATATTCAACAGTTTATCTTATTACAAAGAGAAAAGGCTCAAAAAATTATTATTTCTAAGATGCCAGGCAGTTTATTTTATTTTACATAATGTGTTGATACCCACCAGCACAGAAGTGCATGGAAGATCAGACAAAAGTAAAGCACATTTGTAGTGTTGAAGCTTTTGGAGAAACGCTGAGAAGTTTCAGTCATTTAAGCATTGTTTCATTTTCATTTACCATGATTAAATATATATATATATATATATATATATAAACAGTTTTCAACAAAGCTCATGGAATCAGCAACAATAAGATCTTACTAAACAAATTTCAAATCATGTTACAAATAAGGTTCCAGTGTTGTTGCTTAGTTTAGATCACTTGAGTGGCACAAAAATTACTAGCAAAAATCTAAATGCATTGTAGTGTACTTTATATACAATTTATGCTTTGGTGCATCTGTTCATTCTCTCTCCATCACTCACACTCCCACCACATTCCCTCTCACTTGAAAATACTCTCACTATCATTCACCATTCAACTTTAGTGGGACTGAGCGATACTGGAGAAGTACTCCAACATGTCTTGAATGGTGAACTCCATGGTGATTCCAGACCCAGGGTAGCAGCGGTTTATAAGGCCCTCAAAGTGCTTGTATTGCCGAATGAACTCATCCTGCATGGAGTGCCACACCACCTAGTGGACATAACACAGTTTAAATTCAAAGTGATGTTCTGAACAATATGCATCATGCATAAAGTCATTAGACAGAGTGCCAGAAGAGAAGCCATTTAGCATTAGTTTTTTTTTTTTTTTTAGTTTTTTTTACCTGTAAAAGATTCTCTTCCTCACACAGGTGCTTATCCACTTTCTTGTAGAGGTTGTCGAGGCCCTTTTTTACTTCCTTGCCAGGGTATTCTTTAATGACCTTACGCAGTTCCTGTTTATTAAAGGCCAGCTGGTAGCTCACCTCCTCTTCACGCACACCCTGAGCTACACGTGCCTCTACTCCCTCAAAGAAGTGCTGCAAGATGGGAAGAAAATTAAGCATGCTTGTCAATCTTGTATCCAAGGCTCTTATTAAACTCAAATGCAAAGATTAAAGGTATAGTTTGGATGGCATCCCAGATGTGTGTGACTTTCTTCTGCAGAACACAAACAAAGATTTTTAGAAGATTTCAGCTCTGTAGGTCCATACAATGCAAATGAATGGGGTCCTAAACTTTGAAGCTCCACAAAGCACATAAATGCAGCATAAAAGTAATCCACAAGACTCCAGTGGTTATATCCATGTCTTCTGAAGTGATCTAATCGATTTTGGGTGAGAACAGGCCAAAATGTAACTAATTTTATACTGCACATCTTGTCATTGCAGTCTCTAGGTACAATCATGATTTCAAGCATGATTTTACTTCCTAGCGCTTGACGCATGTGCAGAGCTCTAGATCACACTAGGAAGTGTAATCAAGCTTGAAATCATTATCAACAAGGAGACTGATGATGTCAACATTTATAGTGAAAAAGGAGCTATATGTTGATCTGTTCTCACTCAAAACCGATTGGATCGCTTCAGAAGACATGGATTAAACCACTGGAGTTTTATGGATTACTTTTATACTGCCTTTATGTGCTTTTTGGAGCTTCAATATTTTGGACCCCATTCCCTTGCATTGTATGGATCTACAGAGCTGAGATATTCGTCTAAAAATATTTGCATGTGTTCAGCAGAAAAAAGTAAGTCATAAACATCTGGGATGGCGAGTAAATGGTGAGAATTTTCATTTATGGGTGAACTATCCCTTTAAGGCAAAACTACCAATTTCTTAGTACAGGGGTTTTTAATCTTTACAGACTCAGGGACCTCTCAGCCAACCGAGGGACCACCAATATAAAAGTGAGATTTTCTTGGTAATACATAATAATAGCTTTATTTTAAAACAATTCTAATTATTATTACATTATATAATGCTAATTAAATTATTAGTTATTTTTCATTCAAATTATTCGACGTCATTCATATTTTTATTTATAAAATGCTCTGTGGAGCCCTGCAGTACTGTCATCCATGTTCTTTAAGTGAATTAAGTTTTATGTCTTTATTTTCTTGTTGACGCTAAGAAGTCAAGAATTCAATTACAATTATATCTATAATTTAAATGCATTTCAGTTTTATTTCTTATAAGTCTACATGGATATTCTACTGGCACAATCCTGATTTCAAGTTTCCATAAACATTTTCCCCAGCTCACATTAAGTTTCTCCAGCGGTTGGCCCAGAGAGTTGATGACGTAGAACTGCAGGTGTTCTGTGTACTTCTGCTTGGCTTCCTTTCTCTCTGCCTCCAAGCAGGAGATCTTCAGGCTAGACAATGTTGAGAAAATATGGTGGAAGTTCTCCATCATCACCACATCACGTGGAGTCTTCTGGCTTTCGTTGGCCACCTTTTCCACTAAAAAATATACAAATGGACAGAGAGACCAATCATTACTGAGTCAATATGAACAGGAGCAATGAAGAGGAGATTTCACTATTATTTAAAAAGATTTCTAGAGAATTGAGGGTGTCTGATTCATGTTGTCTTATATATACATACAGTGGTGTGAAAAAGTGTTTGCCCCCTTCCTGATTTCTTATTTTTTTGCATGTTTGTCACACTTATATGTTTCAGATCATCAAACAAGTTTAAATATTAGTCAAAGATAACAAGTAAACACAAAATGCAGTTTTTAAATGAAGGTTGTTATTATTAAGGGAAAACAAAATCCAAACCTGCATGGCCCTGTGTGAAAAAGTGATTGCCCCCTAAACCTAATAACTGGTTGGGCCACCCTTAGCAGCAACAACTGCAATCAAGCGTTTGCGATAACTTGCATTGAGTCTTTTACAGCGCTGTGGAGGAATTTTGGCCCACTCATCTTTGCAGAATTGTTGTAATTCAGCCACATTGGAGGGTTTTCGAGCATGAACTACCTTTTTAAGGTCATGCCACAGCATCTCAATAGGATTCAGGTCAGGACTTTGACTAGGCCACTCCAAAGTCTTCATTTTGTTTTTCTTCAGCCATTCAGAGGTGGACTTGCTGGTGTGTTTTGGATCATTGTCCTGCTGCAGAACCCAAGTTCGCTTCAGCTTGAGGTCATGAACAGATGGCCAGACACTCTCCTTCAGGATTTTTTGGTAGACAGCAGAATTCATGGTTCCATTTATCACAGCAAGTCTTCCAGGTCCTGAAGCAGCAAAACAGCCCCAGACCATCACACTACCACCACCATATTTTACTGTTGGTATGATGTTCTTTTTCTGAAATGCGGTGTTACTTTTACGCCAGATGTAATGGGACACACACCTTCCAAAAAGTTCAACTTTTGTCTCGTCAGTCCACAGAGTATTTTCCCAAAAGTCTTGGGGATCATTAAGATGTTTTCTGGCAAAAATGAGACGAGCTTTAATGTTCTTTTTGCTCAGCAGTGGTTTTCGTCTTAGAACTCTGCCATGCAGGCCATTTTTGCCCAGTCTCTTTCTTATGGTGGAGTCATGAACACTGACCTTAACTGAGGCAAGTTAGGCCTGCAGTTCTTTGGATGTTGTTGTGGGGTCTTTTGTGACCTCTTGGATGAGTCGTCGCTGCGCTCTTGGGGTAATTTTGGTCGGCCGGCCACTCCTGGGAAGGTTCCATGTTTTCGCCATTTGTGGATAATGGCTCTCACTGTGGTTCTCTGGAGTCCCAAAGCTTTAGAAATGGCTTTATAACCTTTTCCAGACTGATAGATCTCAATTATTTTCTTTCTCATTTGTTCCTGAATTTCTTTGGATCTCGGCATGATGTCTAGCTTTTGAAGATCTTTTGGTCTACTTCACTTTGTCAGGCAGGTCCTATTTAAGTGATTTCTTGATTGAGAACAGGTGTGGCAGTAATCATGCCTGGGTGTGGCTAGAGAAATTAAACTCAGGTGTGATAAACCACAGTTAAGTTATGTTTTAACAGGTGGGGCAAACGCTTTTTCACACAGGGCCATGTAGGTTTGGATTTTGTTTTCCCTTAATAATAACAACCTTCATTTTGTGTTTACTTGTGTTATCTTTGACTAATATTTAAACTTGTTTGATGATCTGAAACATTTAAGTGTGACAAACATGCAAAAAAATAAGAAATCAGGAAGGGGGCAAACACTTTTTCACACCACTGTATATATATAGAGAGAGAGAGAGAGAGAGCAACAGTCTCAAATGCAGAATTAATTTGATGGCTTCCCATGAATAACCAATTGAAGTTTTTCATGTCATCAAGGACAAGAGGCCCCACTGGTTAAGAGCCTCACCATTAGAGGTCGACCGATAGTGGATTTTGCCGATACCGATAACTAAGGTGGTGGAAAAGGCCGATAAGCGATTAATAGGCAGTTTATTGTGGAACCACAATTCCAATAATAACCAGAAAAATTATGTTTTGGTGCATAATGTGGGAATTTTAACTATAAACAAGCCGAAATACACTAGACCTTCATTTTATTTTAAAAATGGCTGTTACAATGCTCTATATGTATTTAACAAATTAAGCTTTTTATAGCCTATATATTCACCAGATGAAGAGTCTTTTGTATATATATATATATATATATATATATATATATATATATATATATATATATATATATATATATATACAGGTGCATCTCAATAAATTAGAATGTCGTGGAAAAGTTCATTTATTTCAGTAATTCAACTCAAATTGTGAAACTCGCGTATTAAATAAATTCAATGCACACAGACTGAAGTAGTTTAAGTCTTTGGTTCTTTTAATTGTGATGATTTTGGCTCACATTTAACAAAAACCCACCAATTCACTATCTCAAAAAATTAGAATACATCATAAGACCAATAAAAAAAACATTTTTAGTGAATTGTTGGCCTTTTGGAAAGTATGTTCATTTACTGTATATGTACTCAATACTTGGTAGGGGCTCCTTTTGCTTTAATTACTGCCTCAATTCGGCGTGGCATGGAGGTGATCAGTTTGTGGCACTGCTGAGGTGGTATGGAAGCCCAGGTTTCTTTGACAGTGGCCTTCAGCTCATCTGCATTTTTTGGTCTCTTGTTTCTCATTTTCCTCTTGACAATACCCCATAGATTCTCTATGGGGTTCAGGTCTGGTGAGTTTGCTGGCCAGTCAAGCACACCAACACCATGGTCATTTAACCAACTTTTGGTGCTTTTGGCAGTGTGGGCAGGTGCCAAATCCTGCTGGAAAATGAAATCAGCATCTTTAAAAAGCTGGTCAGCAGAAGGAAGCATGAAGTGCTCCAAAATTTCTTGGTAAATGGGTGCAGTGACTTTGGTTTTCAAAAAACACAATGGACCAACACCAGCAGATGACATTGCACCCCAAATCATCATAGACTGTGGAAACTTAACAGTGGACTTCAAGCAACTTGGGCTATGAGCTTCTCCACCCTTCCTCCAGACTCTAGGACCTTGGTTTCCAAATGAAATACAAAACTTGCTCTCATCTGAAAAGAAGACTTTGGACCACTGGGCAACAGTCCAGTTCTTCTTCTCCTTAGCCCAGGTAAGACGCCTCTGACATTGTCTGTGGTTCAGGAGTGGCTTAACAAGAGGAATACGACAACTGTAGCCAAATTCCTTGACATGTCTGTGTGTGGTGGCTCTTGATGCCTTGACCCCAGCCTCAGTCCATTCCAAATTCTTGAATCGATTTTGCTTGACAATCCTCATAAGGCTGCAGTTCTCTCGGTTGGTTGTGCATCTTTTTCTACCACACTTTTTCCTTCCACTCAACTTTCTGTTAACATGCTTGGATACAGCACTCTGTGAACAGCCAGCTTCTTTGGCAATGAATGTTTGTGGCTTACCCTCCTTGTGAAGGGTGTCAGTGATTGTCTTCTGGACAACTGTCAGATCAGCAGTCTTCCCCATGATTGTGTAGCCTAGTGAACCAAACTGAGAGACCATTTTGAAGGCTCAGGAAACCTTTGCAGGTGTTTTGAGTTGATTAGCTGATTGGCATGTCACCATATTCTAATTTTTTGAGATAGTGAATTGGTGGGTTTTTGTTAAATGTGAGCCAAAATCATCACAATTAAAAGAACCAAAGACTTAAACTACTTCAGTCTGTGTGCATTGAATTTATTTAATACACGAGTTTCACAATTTGAGTTGAATTACTGAAATAAATGAACTTTTCCACAACATTCTAATTTATTGAGATGCACCTGTATATATATATATACACATACATATATATAATATATTTCACCAGATGAGGTTTATTGATGAGGAATGGAAAAAAAAAATATATTAGAAACTATCAGCATCGATTTCTGCTGATTAGTTCCAAAAAGCAACTATCGGCACTGATTAATCAATAAAACCGATATATCGGTCTACCTCTACTCACCATTATTGAAAACTGCTCTGATGAGTTTGATGTAGGCCTTGTCCAGATCACCCCGTCGCTCTGCATTTCGGAAAATAGCCTCTGCCAGCTTAGCAAACTCCTCAAAGCCAGTGACAAATGGCAGGAGGCCCACCTTACTCTTCTTTGAAATCTTTACCTCTTCCATCTGACGAATTTGACCAGACTGAGATAGCAACAAATAAAAAATCAAGATATACAAATGCTAAGCTCTTGTTGGTTTCAAGAAAATACAGCATTGCCTAGCATCTGTTTTGCCTTCATTCACCATAAATAAATCAAACTAGACTAATATGAGCTCAACTCACAATGCATTTATCGAAGTTTCTTTTAACAGTGACCAGCACATTGCCAAGTGTTGTGCTGAGATAGGAGGCAGGATCGACATTTTCAGCCGTCCAGACATGGTGACTCATTTTTACCAGCATGTACAGAGAGTTGAAGCTGTCTATCTTATCACCTAAAGCTATAAGACTGTTCAGCTCCATCTCTATGCTCTGAAATATCTTATTCATCATCATTCGAACCATGTCCTTCCTGGAAGAGAAAAGAGCGTATGTCCATTTTCATTGGTTTGAACCAAGTTAACTTCATAGCTTTTGACTGCTGATGGATGATTGCTATAGTGAAATGAATGAGCTGAGAAGAGAACCGTCACTCACTCAGATATGGAATGTCTATGTTCACTGACTGGTCTGGTGTGCACTGTTCCATCTGCGTCATCCGCATTCTCTCCCTAATGAAAGTGTTTGTAATATCATTAGGACAACACAAACACCAAGACTTAAGCCAGTATGGTTTTTGTCTGATCCTCACCTGAGTTAGTGTTGAAAGTTGCTGCAGCTTGAAGAACTTGCTGATAAAGTCCTGTTCAGCCAGACACAGTGGTTCCAGTTCACTCAAAACCTGCTCAAAAATCTAGACACAACATGCAGAAGAGCCATAAACATTTCAGTCTGTACAACAAATTTCAGTATTTAACCACATTTAAAGGAATATTTCACCCAAAAATTAAAATTCTCTCATCATTTACTCACCCTCATGTCATCCCAGATGTGTATGGCTTTCTTTCTTCTGCTGCTGAACATAAACAAAGAATTTTAGAAGAATATTTCAGCACTGTAGGTACATGAATGGTGACCAGACCTTTTCAGCTCCAAAAATCACAAAGGCAGCATAAAAGTAATCCATAAGACTCCAGTGGTTAAATCGATATCTTCAAAAGCGATATAATAGGTGTGAGTAAAAAACAGATCGATATTTCAATCCTTCTCCACTATCAATCTCCACTTCACTTTCACAATCTGAAAGTGAAAGTGGAGATTTATAGTTAAAAAGGATTGAAATATTGATCTGTTTCTCACCCAAAGTGATTGCATAAATTACTGGAGTCTTATGGATTACTTTTATGCTGTCTTTATGTGATTTTTGGAGCTTGAAGTTCTGTTCACCATTCACTTGCATTGTATGAACCTACAGAGCTGAGATATTCTTCTAAAAATCTTCATTTGTGTTCAGCAGAAGAAATAAAGTCATACACATCTGGGATGGCATGAGGATGAGTAAATGATGAGAGAATTTAATTTTTGGGTGGACTATCCCTTCAAATACAGAAATAAGACACAAGAGGCCATGCAGTTCACTGTTTTTACCTCGGGTAAGGGTTGTTTTTAGGCATGAGATCAAGGGAAGTGGTAAAATTATTGTAACGTCATTTGCTTTTGTTCATGTGCATACAGTATAAACATTTCTATTTGGAACTCTGTGCCTCTATTATATGAACATGACATTTACTGTAAATCTATAAAGTTTTAGTGGTGGCACACCTTATCAAACCTGGTTCTGTCTGCTACATCCAGGTCAGAGGCGGACATGTTGCCCATATCAAGCAGAGAAGAGGACTGAGAGCGCCTGCTGTTGGAACTGCTCACAGCCAGTTTATTCAGACTGGAGGTGGAGCCTGTCAGCTTCCCTGAGCTCCCGTGCAGGCCTGAGAGAGTCAGGAGAACCCATCAGAGCAAGAACTCACCACACTGAAATTACTACAGACAATTCTGATATTAAATACATACTAGGTATACTTGTTTCAAAGAAAAGTATTTTTTCAATGTGGGTAATTTAACTTACCTTCACAAAAACTCCAGGAAAGTCAGCACACTGTTGCTCCAAAAAAAAGTTAATGAACTCACCACAGAACTTAACAAATGTGACGTTTCGAGCTACATGCTCTTCATCATAAGAAGTGGTGAGCTCATTACATATTTTTGGGAGCAACAGTGTGCTGACTTTCCTGGAGTTTTTGTGGATGTACGTTTTTGGTTATGCACCTGTATTCATTATATTGTTTGGATGTGCATGCTTTCTACAATTTTTCATTTAACTTACCTTGTCAAGAACATGGTGATCTGAAAGGGTTCATATTCCAATGCATGCATTCTAACTACAGTCAAATCTGTCACAATTTACAGTAACCGCAAAAAGTTTTTGGACACTTAAGTCACACAAATTTTTTGCATTTTATTGAATAGATTTAAAGGGGTAGTCCACCCAAAAATGAAAATATGCACCCCTTTTTTTTAATTTTTTATCTGGGTGTGATTTTTGACTCTGCTTTCATCTCATCCAGGCTTGATTATTGTAATGTTTTGTATACAGGTCTTAGTCAATCATCTTTACATCACCTACAGTTCTTCACTGGTTACCTGTCAAATACAGGATTGATTTTAAGGTATTATTGTATGTTTTTAAAGCTATAAATAGCTTGGTCCCACTTTATCTCTCGGACCTCCTTATCCATCATCATTCCTCCAGGAGTCTCAGATCGTCTGACAAACTTCTCCTACATATACCACGCTCTCGCATGAAGTCCAGAGGAGATTGTGCTTTTTTTCTGTAGTCGGCCCAAGATTATGGAATAATTTACTTTTGGACATAAGGTCAGCTCCTTCTATTGATATTTTTAAATCACTTCTTAAAACTAATCTGTATTCCTTGGCTTTTGAGTGATAGCAATTTGTTTTTTTTTGCTTGTCCTTGTATCCTGTACTATTCTATATCTATTTTCTTTGTTTTAATCGTTTATGTATAGCACTTTGATATATAAATTGTTGTTTTTAAATGTGCTTTATAAATAAATTGACCTTGACCTCACGCCATCCCGGACGTGTATGACTTTCTTTTTTCTGCTGGACATAAACAAAGATTTTTAGAAAAATATCTCAGCACTGCAGGTCCTTACAATGCAAGTAAATGATGATCAGATCATTTAAATTGAAAAAAAAAAATCACAAAGACAGCATAAAAGTAATCCATAAAACTCCTGTGGTTTAATCCATGTCTTCAGAAGTAATATGATAGGTGTGGGTGAGAAACAGATAAATATTTAAGTCCTTTTTTCACCATAAATCTTTCACTTTCAAAATGAAAAGAATGCGAAAGTAGAGATTGAAAGTAAAAAAGGACTTAAATATTGATCTGTTTTACACCCTCACTTATATAGCTTCTGAAGATATGGATTTAACCATTGAAGTCGTAAGGATTAGTTTTATGCTGCTTTTATGTGCTTTTTGGACCTTCAATTTTGGTACCCATTCACTTGCATTGTATGAACCCACAGTGCTGAAATATCCTTCTAAAAATCTTAATTTGTGTCCAGCAGAAGAAAGTCATACACATCTGGGATGGTGAGTAAATGATAGGAGATTTTTCATTTTTGGGTGAATTTTCCCTTTAATATACAAAGATATTTGGTTATATAATGCAAAGCCATTTATACATTTTTGAGAGTGGTTTAAGTGTCCAAATACTTTTTTTGCAGGACAGAATAATCAAACTCCCCTTTAATCCCTGATATATTAACATAAGACATTGTAATATCTGATAAATCAGCAGACATTTTTAAGGTTAGTGTGACTATCACAAATATTGAGCAAAGGTGCACAAGGTGAGATGGAGTGCAAAAAATGGTACATGTACCTGAAGCTTAGCAAATAAAATAAAGAAAAAACATGTTTGGTGCAGTCATGAAACATTTAAACTAAAGTTACAAAAGTAGCTTATTGCACTAGTGAGGCAAAATAGATTTCTCTTTTACTAAGAGGCAGCAAGGCATTATGGGATAGGCGTGGCATGTGGCGCTGATACTCACACTCTGTCTCCTGTTTGAGAGCACTCTCTTTCCGTGGAAGCGTGGCTGGAGGCCGGTTAGAAAGGCCGGCATGAGAGACAGACAAACGTTAGGCTCACAACATGCAGCATGGTGCCAGAGTTAGGGGTTAAAGGTCAAAGATTTTAATAATGACATGCACTGCAGTAGAGTTTAGACTCTGGGCTCAGTGGTAAAACTGGAAACAATAAGCTAAATTTCTTTCAACACAGGAAGAAAAATCTGAAACTGAAGTGTGACGAGGAGGAGGGCCGGGCCGGGCCGGGCCGTGAAGACACACGGCCGGCCCTGAATCGGGCTAATCAGCCGGGAGTGGGATAAAGACGAGCTGTAGGCGCCAGTTGGAGAGAGAGAGATGCACAGGGCTTAAAAAATCTTACTACCACCTGAAAGCTTAACATCAATGTTTCTAACAAATATATATTGAAAAGAAATAAGTATAATTATTTTCAAAAAATAGATTAGAAATTACTGCTGAGAAGTTGTTTGGTTACATACACCGATCAGCCACAACATTAAAACCACCTGCCTAATACTGTGTAGGTCCCCCTTGTGCCACCAAAACAGCGCCAACACACATCTCAGAACAGCATTATGAGATGATATTCTTCTCACCACAATTAAACAGAGGGGTTATCTGAGTTACCGTAGACTTTGTCAGTTCAAACCAGTCTGGTCATTCTCTGTTGACCTCTCTCATTAACAAGGCATTTCCATCCACAGAACTGCCGCTCACTGGATGTTTTTTGTTTTTGGCACCATTCGGAGTATATTCTAGAGACTGTTGTGCATGAAAATCCCAGCAGATCAGCACTTACAGAAATATACAAACCAGCCCATCTGGCACCAACAATCATCCATGCGATTATCTAATCAGCCAATCATGTGGCAGCAGTGCAGTGCATAAAATAATGCAGATACGGGTCAGGAGCTTCAGTTAATGTTCACATCAACCATCATAATGTGGAAAAATGTGATCTCAGTGATTTGGACCGTGGCATGATTGTTGGTGCCAGATGGGCTGGTTTGAGTATTTCTGTAACTGCTGTTCTCCTGGTATTTTCACACACAACAGTCTCTAGAATTTACACAGAATTGTGTCAAAAACTAAAAACATCCAGTGAGCAGCAGTTCTGTGGATGGAAATGCCTTGTTGATGAGAGAGGGCAACAGAGAATGGCCAGACTGGTTCAAACTTACAAAGTCTACGGTAACTCAGATAACCGCTCTGTACAATTGTGGTGAGAAGAACAGTATCTCAGAATTCTACTCTGAGATGCGGGTTGGCGCTGTTTTGGCAGCACGAGGGTGACCTATACAATATTAGGCAGGTGGTTTTAATGTTGTGGCTGATTGGTGTATAGTGGGGCTCAAAAGTCTACTTCCACAAATGCTTCAATTTTACATTGTTCTAATGTAATTTGTTTTTTGTTTTATAACAAATTATATTACCAGCATAACAATTTAAGTAAAAGGTTGAACTTAGTATTTTTTTAGAATTACTAAGAAATTCCATGTTAACCCAGCATGATCTGAGAATGTTTCAAAGAGCATATTGTGTGCTTTAATGGAAACAAGAAAATCTAATCTTTCCAAAGGAGTTAACATGATTACAAATTAGCTTTTTTTTTCTTTTTTTTTTCTCTCACTCAGAACGCCCTGGATTTGAACTCGCGACTCCAGGGGTGGTAGTCAGCATCAATACTCGCTGAGCTACCCAGTTCCCCACAAATTAGCTTTTTTGATCAGTGACCTAGAAATAGTGCAGAATCTTAAATATTTCTCATTCATTTTACATTATAACGTTTCTTTGTTTAATATTTTTCAAAAACCGAAACTAGATTTTCAATGTGGTCTAAGACGTTTGAACCCCACCATATAGCTTTGAGTGGAAATAATGCTAAAATAAATAATTCGTTGTTTTATTTTTTTAGGCTCAAATGCACTACACTGTTCTTAAAGGAATTTTCCAGGTTCAATACAAGTTAAGCTCAATCAACAGCATTTGTGGCATAATGTTGATTATCATAAAAAAATTGTTTTGACTTGGAAGTGAACGGGGCCAATTTTTTGGAGAAGGCAGAAATGTGAAACTTATAATTCGATAAGAGCACTTACATTAATTCTTCTGTTAAAACTCATGTATTATTTGAGCTGTTAAGTTGTTTAAATCATAGTTTTTACAGTCATTTTTGCATTTTCAGGTTTGTTGACATTACATCATCATGGCAACGAAGTTGTAAAATTAGGTATAACTTTACACAGAAAAGGTTAGTAAGTGATTTTATCACTCTAAAATCATGTTAACAAGCATATTGTTTATGTTGTGTGGCTATATTTTTTAAATAGTATTTTAACTTTTACTTCTTGGCCCCATTCATTTCCATTGTAAGTGTCTCACTGTAACACAGATTTTTGTTTTTTGAAAGAAAAGGAGCGCCATCAAAACGTGTACTGCACCCCGAAAATTCCATTAATAAACATTCTAAAGTGCCATCCATTCATGGTTTCTTTTCACAGAACAAAGTGAGTGTCATGCCTCTAGCATATGTTTAAGCTCCAATCTGGCACATGCAATGGTGAGCCCGCTGTGGGCCATGAAGCACATGTCAGGACATTACTATGAAAACAGAACATGTGAAGTTACACATCATCATATATCAATTGACAGGTATCAAAAGGCAAGCAATGACTGAAATCTCAATAATTCTATTTTGGAATGCATCTATATGAACCTTTAAATTCAACACTAAACTGCTAATTAGTGCAAGAAAAGACAAAGCACATGTACATTGCAAACAGCACACACAATGACAAATACAAAACATGGCATACACAAGACAAACACTGACTGAAGTTATAGCATAGACAAAAAAAAATTCCCTCTCAAGACTTCCATATACATGACACAAACTCACATAAACAATCAAAAAGAAAAAAGTGTGATCTTACCAAACTTTCCTTTCACGTCCTTACTAGTTCCTGCCATTTTGATCTTTGCCACCTCAAAAAAGTCTTTAATTTCCCGCTCATACAGTCGGGTCATGTAATCCACATATGTCTGTAAAAAACATCAAGGAGGGAGGAATTTAAGCACATTTGGATTATTACAAGAAGTTTAACTGAGTGATGATCAGGAAATCTTTCTGGTTAAAACTTTAAAACGTGCACTGTCTTTCAGTTTATTGGGTTTAACATCTCTAAAATAACATTAACAGTATTATTAGGTCTGACCAGAGCTGAAATTAAAGGCCGCTGAGGTGTTGCCATTTTAAAAATGAAAAATTCTCAGAGGACATATGGATGAGATATGTGATTATGATGGCACATTTATGGTTACTGTAATTGTGAATGTTGAAATTATTATCAGTGCCGATGTTAATAATGATAATGCACCACTGATATCCATTTTTCTTCTTTTGCTGTGATTAATGTTAGTAATGGTCATTATAACAAGCAGCAATGATGGATGTTCTAACTAATGTCTTGTGATTTAATGATTAACTGCTAGTAATGTACTACTTCAGGCTAATTTATACTTACTGGGTGAAAAGCTTATTTTGTCTAAAAATTATGCTGAAATGCAGTGGTGTTTTTGTTCTGCCAAGGTGTTAGTTTGCTGATTTTTCTCTGGTTAAAACTAATCATGGGTGTGGTTTGGACGTGACGTTTTTTTATTTACAATGGCGCGTACCAGCTGAGGAGTAGTTACCTAGGTTACTATCGTTAAAAATGGATAACGTCGCAGCCAATCTCTCAGAGATTATGCAGAGGTACACTTTTTATATGATTTACAACACAAACTCCACAAAGACAGCATGGCCACAACAAATGTGTTGAGAGGTATTGCGTTTTTTTATGAAGCCAAATTAGGTAACTTGTTGCCAAAAGTGGAAGGGGCTCTGTGACACATTTAATAAGGCAAAGAAGTGATGATCCAGGGAGAGAAAGACCAGCATTTTTGGCATTACTTCCATAGCTGGAACAGTATGTTAAACACCGTGACGTCACCCTCAACTAACTAATTTTAAAACAACGCAGTGTGCCAGCTTTGTTCGCCTAGGGTGCTTAAGTTTGTCCAGGAGAAAAAAGTTTGGCTTCTTCCATAGTATAAATTAGGCTTTAGAGTTATTGTGATACTGTAATGGGGATCTGCAGTGTTTCAGAAACCATGTATGATTATAGAAGTGTTGTCACGATACCAAAATTTCAGTAGTCCATACCGATACCAGTGAAATTTCATGGTTCTCGATACCAATTTCGATACCACAGCAAAAATATACTAATATGGTAGTGTACTATTGGACACACTCCTTCAGCCTATTTAAAGTAAAATTTCAATATAAATAATAAATTAAAAGAAATGCATGTTTTCTTCAAGTGTTTCTCAATAAAGTATGCATTACTTTAGTGTTTTTAAGGGCACTACTGTTTTTTTCCCCCCAAATCCTTTTTACACCCAGAATTCCATGTTTTAAAGTTTATTTAATCAATAAAATGGTGTCTTATAAATTGATTCTTAAAACTTTTTTAAAACTTATAACAAGTAAAAAAATATAAACTTTTATTCAGTGCAACACCACTCTTGCTTGTGATAAATTGCTTAATTTTTATTATTATTATTTACTAATCATTATTTATTATTGTTATTATTAAGATTACTTCAGTGAATATTACATTTTATTATACAGTAATATATTTCTGTTGCAATTTCTTAAACTTCAGGCATCCAACTTTAATTTTGAATCATGCGTTTATTTTGAAGTGTGGTTTTGCCAGAAGCTTCACTTCTTCTGAAGGATAAACAGTTCGCTACATGAACCAGTGTGATTGTTAAAGTGCACAATCTGTGATTTTATTATATAAATATACAGTCTACATGTGCCGCGCATTCCACAGTGGATTATTGCTCTGCTTTGTCATCTCATACAATGCAAATGATTCTCAATGTCTGTGGAGTTTGGAGTTATGAGCGGTCGGCTTCACACATTAATTTAAAGCACACAGCTCATGCAGAATAAGATTGCAGCCTTTCACGGTTTAATAATTACACTTGGACATATCACAATTTTAATTTGATTAATTGTGCATTCCAGTGTAAAGGAGTAACAAAGCACACGCTCAAATAAACGTGTGAGCATTTGAAAGCAGTTGTGTGTCACTCGGTGCTCGGTATACAGAAACACAGGTATTGTGACATACAGTACTGTGCATAAGTCTTAGGCACATAAGATGTTTCACAAAAGCATTTGTCTTAAGATGGTTATTTATATCTTCAGCTTTAGTGTTTCAATAGGAAATATAAGAACAGGGAGCCCTGCAACAGATGTCATGGCCCCCATAGAGCCCAACACTGAACATCGTTTCAGTCTGGGATTACATAAAGAGACAGAAGCAATTGAGACAGCCTAAAAAGATAGAAGAACTCTGGCAAATTCTCCAAGAAGCTTGGAACATCCTATCTGCCAACAACCAAGAAAAACTGTGTCCAGGTGTATCTAGGAGAATTGGTGCTGTTTTAAATACAAAGGTGGTCACACTGAATATTGATTTAGCTTTTTTATGTTTACTGGACTTTGTATGACATTAAGTGATAAATGAAAACTATTTATGTCATTATTTTTGAAGACATCCTCACTATGCAACATTTTTCACAAGTGCCTAAAACTTGCACAGTACTGTATTTTTATTTTAGTATCAACTTGGTGCTGAAGTACCAGTACTTTATACATCACTAGATTATAGCTATGTAACAATGCTTTTTTTGTTTGTTTTTTGTCCTTGATTATTATGAAGTTTAAAAATACTCCATCCAATATATCTTCAATTCACTTGTATAATTTAATCAAGATGGAACAATGCTCAATTTTGCATGTAACCTAATGCTTTCAAACCTCAGTGGTATTGTCAATCAATCAAAATGATGATTTTGGGAGTGGTGTACACTCCCCTAAAATGGCAGATACTCTGGAAATGGTGATTACTGCTTTTGGGAAAGGTCATGAAGCATCAGTGTATTACTCCCTGTTGATTCAGAGTCTGGGGGATGGAACTTCATCTTCTCTCAAGAGATTATGGGAGAATGATTTAAATCTGGTATTGGAGGAGGGAGTGTGGGCCAGCATCCTAAAAAGCATCAAGTCTGCATCTAGAGATGCAAGGGTCCATCTGATGCAATTTAAGATTTTGCATATAAGACACACCCACCTGCTGGCGGTGCCAATCAGAAGACGGGGACACAATACATGTATTTTGGGGATGTTTAAAGATCCAAGAATTTTGGTTGGGAACTTTATGAACTTTATGAGTGAGGTGTTGAACACTGAACTTTAATTTAGCCCCAGAATCTGTATCCTGGGTGATGGGATGACTCTGAACATTGGGGATCAGTTATTTAAAAAGTTGGGTCCTAGCCGGAGTCATGATTGGTAAAAAAAAATCATCCTCAGGGGATGGAAGTCGGCTGGGGCACCTTCATTTAGAGAATGGTTCGGGGAGATGGGCGAGGTGGCGGCGTTTGAGGAGATGTTTTTTAGAAGGCTGGGGAAATGGGATTTGTTTGTCAGGAAGTGGGGGGGTTATTTGGCTTTTTTGGATGGTTCTCAGGGAATGGTTGTGGAGAGGGATTTGTAGTTTAGTTGTGTATGTGTTTTATTGATTTTGTTTGAATGTATATCTTGTTTTTTTAATGTATTTTTGTATTTATTTTATTTTGATGATCTAATTGTTGGTGACCACAGTACTGCATGTTTGTGGGGGGGTGATAATATGAATAATGGATTCCATTTTTTATGTTGTGTTTGTATGTTTTATTTTTGGAATCAATAAAATTGTTAATAACAAAAATAAATCATAATGATGATAATGACTGTGATAATCAGAACAGTGATCACATAGCACTCACTCTGGAGAGACCCTCATATTTCTCTCTCTGGGTGTTCTTCAGCCATTCCATCAGTTTGGCATATCGGAGCAGGTCTCTGTGCAGAGGGTTGTGTTTTGGTAAAGTCAGCTCAGCTGGGTGCTGGGCCAGTGTTGAACTCTGATCATGTCCCTACACACACGCAAACAGAGAGAAAAACAGACAGTATGGAAACAGTTCACTTTCCTAACAAAAGTTGTGGATGCACACAGTTTCCTAAGTCAGTATTAAGAAAAAAACACAAACACTCACTCCCACAATGAGATCAGGGTTTATGTTATAATGTCATTCCACTGAATCGGAGCACAAACTGTACTTAGTCGGGCAAAATGTTTACTTGCTGTTTATCACCAAGCCTCATGAGTTCAAGAAAGCTGACATAATAAAACTGATAGTAAGGCTTTGAGAGCTATTCTCTAAGTCAAACAGTTGCTTCTGAAAGTATCTATGAAACATCCAGGACCAAAAGGACATACACTGCAGGAAGTGCATGCTGACCAGGCCGATCTTCTCACAAGCACCCCATAATTCCATTAAAGAATAAGCAAAACAAGGCAATGAAGACCCCTTCACATCTTAAGGGGTCAAAACCAAGAGCTAATAATATGAGTATGATGTTGGCAGGGAAGTTTATGGGGCAATCATCTTAAGCTGGCTCTACACTAGCAGACTCAAAACAACTCGTTTTGGCCTAGGGCGTCACACATGCAGAGTGTTTTGCTGAGATCTCGCTCTCTTCAGTCAGTGGTATAACACACTTGCTGATTAAAAATGGTGGAGGGGTGAAACACATACTGCAACTATCTCTCTCCAACAAAATAACAACATGAGTAAAACTGCAATTGCAATATAGTGATTTGGGGTGTTTTCAGACCTGTAGTTTGCCTGATTGTTCTGAAACAGGGGCTAAAATACTTAGTGTTGCATTTTCTTCATGGTTCAGTTGGCTTTCATAAGGTTATATTTTAAAATCACCAAAACATTCAAATGTCCGTCAATGTTATTTTTATCAGTCATTAGTTGCTTTTGCATTGCAGAATGACAGAATCACTATGGATTTTAATCAGTGTTTCTGATAATATGCAGCTGAGTGTGATAAAAAAAAAAATGTTCCGATCAGCTTGTCATCTTGTCACTTCTTCTCAGTGACAGAATTATTTTTTCAAACCAAATGTGTTTTTTCAGTGCTTGAATCCATTAACTCAGCAGGGAGTCCTGACCGTCAAGTGATTAACACCTCCAGCTGAGAGGTGCTAATGGGCGCCTGTCTCCCTCTGCCTGGCCGGTGATTATGTTACTGAAGCTAACACCTGAAAATCATTGGAAAATCAGCTAGTGTAGAGCCAGATTTAGAATCCTAAGATGAGAACATTTGATCTACATCACCATAAACATGCTTAAATTAAAAGTTTCCAGGGAAAGAGATGCATTTGATGAGACAGTTGAGGAAGTGAAGTTGCGTGACTGTTAGAGTGGGCGGGTCAAAGAGGGTGCTGGAGTGGGCGTACTCACAGGGAGTGACAGACAGGACGACCTATAGAATTGAGGGATGGTCATTTTGAAGTGACTGAAGTGGTTGAACTGACAGAGGAACAAAGAGCACAGTAAAGTAAAGTAGAATAGAGACAGGACTGGTGGCAAATAAGAAACAGAAACACAGGAGAAAGAATCAATCAAAGACAGAGGCAGATAAGAGACAACCGATAAGAAAGGAAAAGGTAGACCAACTGAAACAAAACCTAACTTACTAGTCTTTCATGATCATAAAAAAAAATAATAATTATACGTTGGTTTATTTCCTCCACAATAATACACGATGTCAAATGTGTAAGCATCAGGGTTCCCACACTTTTTGATCAATTAATCTCCTTGATTTTTCCACAACCTATCCAGTTATTCATTCATCAATTTAGATTCAGGGGAATTCCCTAATGAATAATCCAGACTGATTTGTGAAACGGTTCAACCGATTCATTGACAATAACCGACAAAAAAGATTTCTTAACTCACAAATAGTCCACTGTAATGGCTTGCAAGCATGTTTTAATCTATACAAGAGCAATATCTAGCCAACAAATGTTATAGAGCTGAGATTAACTAGATAAATGCATATTCACAATAGAAATTTCCATGACTTTTCCAGGCCTTTAAAAATTCCCTGATATTTTGAGGTTTTCCGTAACTGTGGAAATCTTAAAGCATGCTTAGAAATATGTAGGTAACAATCGTGCATGTGTTCTTCACCTGTATCTTGTGGAATATTGTCAAGTAGATGAACTTGTCCCAATAATACCTGTGATTATGTGTGTGTGTGATTCCCTAGATGTGAGCGTACCTTACCTGGTGTACAAACACGTTGTTGAGGTGGTTGGTGAGACGTCGGGCAAAAGAATCTTTGAGGTCACAAAACAGATGCTGCTGCTGCTTGACTGACATCAACTTATCATGACCTATCACAGAACATCACACAAATATATTCAATACTGTTAATGGACACCTGTAAAAAGTGCTACAATTGCAGGAAAAGTGAACTCTTTGGACTTCTAAATAATTTGCTAAACAATGCTGATTAAAGGGATAGTTCACCCAAAAATTCCCTCATCATTTACTCATACTCATGCCATCCCAGATGTGTATGATTTTCTTCTGTAGAACATATACCATGATTTTTAGAATAATATCTCAGCTCAAGAGGTCACGTGACGCCATGCGAAGAGCGGACATGTAAACGGCGAGCTCTGCGCACTTTGCTAGTTTTTAATTATTTTTATGTCATAAACTGGTGAGATTCGATACACCCTGCTACACAACTGTTCTTTGAAGTCAACATGGCAAGGAATTCAAAATCCTCGTGCTCTGGAGATATTAAAAGACACTTACGTGCTCAAGCTGGTGCTTCAGATGGGCCCGCAGACCAGGGACTCGGTTTGGACGGTGCGGCTTGAGAAATTCAATGCCAACTGGCGAGCATGTCTGTGATGCTGACAAAAGTTGTTGCTAACTTAGAGGATCTTGCTGTAATATGTTGATCGATTACTGCGATGGAAATGAAATTCTCTGAGTTGGTTACAAGAATCGGGGACATCGGATAGGAAATTAGCTGCTAACCCGCTAGCGACCAAGATAGACTTGGAACGCATTTGGGAAAAGTTGGAGGATTTGCAGAATCGTAATCAGCGAAACAACGTCCGAATTGTTGGAATTCCTGAGCATGAAGAAGGCAGAGATATGGTGAAATTCCTAGACGAGCTCTTCCCGAGTCTGCTTGACATAACAGGCCATAAGCTGGAAATCGAGCGAGCTCACAGAGACCTGGTTCGGAGATCGGCTGAGGGAGACAGGCCCCAATCAATTCTGGCCAAATTTCTGAGATCATCCGATAAAGATCTCGTGTTGCGCGAGGCGAGGAGCACAGGAAAGCTTTCTAGGAAGAATCACAACATTTTCTTGTTCCCAGATTTTGCAAATTTGACAAGAGAAAAACATGATTGATTCAAGGAATGCAAGAAACTCTTACATCAACGGAAGATCGCTTTAGCTCTGATGTTTCTGGCCAAATTGAGAACAGATACTAAGGATGGACGCAAAATATTTACATGCCCACAGCAAGCATTGTCTTTCATAGAGACAATGGGGTGAATAAACCATTTGATTTTCTCATGTGGCCCCCAAGTGAGCTTGACTTGCTGTACATACACTTGACTGTCTGAGGAAGCTGGGCACCTTTTTTGTTTCTTTTTGTGCTGGTTCCGCCTAGCGGCTGGAGTTTGTTTTGTGGAATAATACTCCTTCGGGACAGTTGTGGATGAATCTGCTCTTTCTTTGTGCTTATGCCTCCTATTAGATGGAGTTTGTTTCGTGGAGTATTTTTTGCAGGACATTGGAATGATTAGGTCATCTCCTGCACTCATGAAATAGCCGGCTCACTGAACATTCGTTTGACTGTCCGAGGAAACTGAACAGCTTTTTTTTGTGTGTGTGTGCTGTTCCCGCTAGCGGCTGGAATTTGTTTTGTGGAGGAACACACCTTCGAGACTGAATGAATCTACATGTTCATTGTGTTTATTCTGCCTATTGGCTGGTGTTTGTTTTATAGATTATTTTCTGTTAGGTAATTCTGTCTCACAAAATTTGTACAGAAGCACCGGACTTGGGCAATCCGACGGCAAAGTTGTCACTAGGGCTCTCGTAGGTGTACAGGGACTTTTTGAGTTTAAAAGGATGGACGCCGGTTGGCAATGTCGTGCGTGGGTTTAATGCGCATGTTTTTCAATTTTCTGTTTGTTTGGTTCTGGGGGAAGTTTGGGGTTTAAATGTGGCACTAATGTTGGAATGTGGTCTTTATAATTTTATTTTTGATACAATCAATTTTTTCTAATATGTCAAAATGTCAAATGTTAGTATGAGTGGATTTTCTCTCTCCACGTGGAATGTGAATGGGTTGGGGCACCCCATAAAAAGAAGGAAGGTTATTTATTTTCTTAAACGTAAGAAATATGATATAGCGTTTCTTCAAGAAACGCATCTTTCCCTGCAGGAAGCTGAAAAATTTGGGAAGATATGGGGTGGACATGTTTTCTTTAGTGCTGGCTCAAGTAAGAGCAGGGGAGTCATCACATTGATATGTAAACATCTACAATTCAAATGTCGCAAACAGATTAAAGATAAATTAGGAAGAGTCATTATTGTTTTAGCAGAAATTCAGGGGCAAAGGTTGATTTTGGCTAATATTTACTCACCTAACGCTGATGATCAGGGCTTTTTTGTAGAGCTTGAAGGGATGTTGCAAGCTGCTGGCACCCCTCATGATATGATATTGGGAGGAGACTTTAATCTTTTGATGGACTCAATCCTTGATCATAGAAGCAAAAGTGTGCAAGCCCCCAGAGCAACATTGACACTTCACAGGATGTGTAAAAATCTTGGTCTTGCAGATATTTGGGGACTTCTGAACCCATCTGGTAGGGACTATAATTTTTTTTCATCAGTCCATAAGATTTATTCTAGAATAGATTTGTATTTTTTTATATCTAAGTCCCTCATTTCATCGGTTGTTGATGCTCAATTGGAAACATTTTAGTCTCAGATCACGCCCTGGTGAGTTTAGAGGTGTTGCCACATTTGGAGAAAAAGAAATCAAATAGTTGCCGCTTTAATGTATCCCTTTTGCAAAATCCTGAATTCCAACAAATGTTAAAGGCTGAAATCAGTGTCTATATAGAGACCAACTGGTCCTCAGTATCCTCTGTGGGCATGGCTTGGGAGGCACGTAAGACGGTTCTTAGGATTCGATCATACAGTATGCCTCATTCATCAAAAAATCCAAAGCACGAGAACTCGTGGAGTTGGAAGAGAATATTAAAAGTACCGAAAGAGAACATAACTGCCAAATGTCGTCTGATGGCCTCAGAGAATTGACCCGATTAAAATACAGATATAATACTATTTTGTCGCGGAAGGTGGAGTTTTGGTTATTTAGGGCAAGACAGTAGAGAAGCTTTTGGCTAAATATATAAAGCAGAGAGAGTCTTTTTCTTCCATTCCCTCAGTGAAATCTGCTGGTGGTGAAATTTTTACCTCAGCCACTGATATTAATAATGCTTTTAAAGAATTCTATCTTAATCTTTATAGTTCCACGTCTTCGTCTACTGATGAAGATATTAGAAAGTTTGTGGAACCATTAGATCTCCCTAAACTGACGAATGAGCAAAAAAATTATCTTGATTCTGAGATAAATTTGGAGGAGCTTGACGATGTAATTAAAGGCCCTGCCTACAGGCAAGGCTCCGGGGCCAGATGGCTTTCCCACTGAATTTTTTTAGATCTTATGCTACAGAACTGGCTCCACTTTTATTGGAAGTTTATACGGAATCATTAAAGAATGGAAAGCTTCCGCCAACCATGACACAAGCCCAGATCAGTCTGATTCTTAAAAAGGACAAAGATCCGAGTAAGTGTAAGAGTTAACATCCAATTTTCCTGATCCAGCTAGATGTTAAATGTTGTCAAAAATTTTGGCTAACTGATTAAGTAAACCTGTGACATCTCTTATACATACAGACCAGCTGGGGTTCATTCAGGGCCGCTACTCTTCTGATAACATTAGGCGTTTCATCAGTATCTCATGGTCAGTGGTGAATGATCAGATTCCGGTCGCTGCCATCTCACTTGACACTGAAAAGGCATTTGATATTGTAGAATGGGATTATCTTTTTAAGATTTTGGAAATATATGGGTTTGGGAATACATTTGTTAGATGGATTATGTTACTTTATAGAGACCCGGTAGCAGCGGTACAAACAAATGGATTAATTTCAGATTATTTTACTCTGGACAGGGGCACCCCTGAGGGTTGCCCTCTTTCTCCATTATTGTTCTGTCTTGCCCTGGAACCATTAGCAGCCACGATAAGAAGGGAAGATGATTTTCCAGGGGTGGTGGCAGGAGGTGGTGCACATAAGCTTTTGCTTTATACAGATGATATTTTATTATTCCTCTCTGACTCCACTAGATCTATGCCTTGCCACAGAATTATTCATTTATTTTCTAAGTTCTCAGGATACAGAGTTAATTGGTCTAAATCCGAAGCTTTGGCTCTGAAGCGTACTGCCCAGTAACGGCTTTCCAGCCAGGTGCCTTCTAGTGGCCCAAACAGGGTATTAAGTATTTGGCCATTTTATCCCCAGCAAATTTAGTTAGAGTTAATTTTGATCCCCTAATAAAAAGGTTTTCGAGTGATGTGGGTAGGTGGGCTTCATTACATTTATCTATGATTGGGAAGGTTAATGTTATTAAAATGAATTGTATTCCAAAATGTAACTACCTACTACAATCTCTCCCTGTAGATGTTCCCCTCTCTTATTTCAAGCAATTTGATAGCATAGCGAAGTCCTTCATTTGGAAGGGTAAACGTCCCAGATTACATTTCAATAAATTACATAGGCCAATTGACAAAGGTGGGCTAGGCCTACCCAAGATTTTGTTTTATTATTATGCATTCAGTCTCAGACATTTGGCTCATTGGTCACTTCCACCTGAGAGAGCCCCTCCCTGGTACTGAACAGGAAGTTCTTGCCCCTATTTCGCCATTGCAAAGCCTTTCTATTAAACTAATCAGAGAAGTTAAGTTACACCCCGTTATCTCTATAATTTGCACTCGGTATGGACAAAAGTGTCCAGAGTGTTTAATTCAGACATTTATTTAAATGTTGCCACGAGCATATGGCTGAACCCAAAATTATGTATTAATAAGTCCCCTTTCTGCTGGTCAGAGTGGATTGTGAGGGAGGTTAATACGCTCGGTGACCTATATGAGAATGGGGTGTTGAGATCTTTTGAAAATTTGGTTCAACATTTTGGGATCCCCAGATCTCAGTTTTATAGGTATTTATAGGTAACTGCGCCACCTACTCTGTACTATTTTTAGGAGTAGCATACACCCCTCTAAAGCGGCAGATACTCTGGGAGTGGTGATTACTGCTTTTGGAAAAGGTCATGAGGCATCAGTGTATTACTCCCTGCTAATTCAGAGTCTGAGGGACAGAGCTTTAACTTCTTTCAAGAGATTATGGGAGAAAGATTTCAACTTGGTATTGGAGGAGGGAGTGTGGGCTAGGATTCTTTAAATGTCAAGTTTGCATCTAGAGATGCAAGGGTGCGTTTTATGCAATTCAAGATTTTACACAGATTTTATTGGACCCCCTCTAGATTGTATAGGCTTGGTCTTAAAAACACACCCACCTGCTGGCGATGCCAATTGAAGGCTGGAAACATGGCCCATGTTTTTGGTGGTATAGAAATTCTGGTTGAAGGTTCAGAATTTTGTGTGTGACATGTTGGGCACTCGGGTTTCATTTTGCCCCAGACTTTGTGTTTTGGGCGATAGGACGGTCATCGATGTGGGGAATAGTCACATAGAGAATTGGGTTCAGACCTGTGTGATGATTGCCAGGCAGATTATTTTGAGGGGCTGGAGGTCAGCTGATGTGCCCCCATTTCTGGAGTGGTGCACGGAGATGGGGAGGGTGGTGGCTTTTGAAGAGGTGTCATTGGGTAGACGGGGTAACTTAGATTTGTTTGTCGGGAAATGGGGCAATTATTTTAAATTTTTGGAGGGCTCTCGGGGTGGGGCGTGGAGACAGTAGTGTAGTTTTGGTTGAGTATGATTATTATATATATATATATATATATATATATATATATATATATATATATATATTTTTTTTTTTTTGTTTGTTTGTTTCCCTTTTTTTCAAATTCATGTGTGACCACAGGGATGTTTGTTTGGGGGCGGGGTTGGGGATTGGGAGGGGGAGGGGTGGTTGTGGGGTTTAAATGTTGTTTGTATATAGATATATATGTTTTTGCTTTTCTTTATTATTGGAAGACTTAATAAAAAAAATTAATTACAGAAAGAAAATCTCAGCTCAGCATACAATGCAAGTAAATGGTGACCAAAACGTTGAAGCTCCAAAAAGCACATAAAGGCAGCATAAAAGTAATTTATAAGACTCCAGTCTTAATTAATCCATGCCTTTTCAAACAATCCAATCCATTTTGGTCACCATTCACTTGCACTGTATGGACCTAAAGAGCTGAGATATTCTTCTAAAAATCTCTGTGTTCTATAATAAAGTCATACACATTTGGGATGGCATGAGGGTGAATAAATGAGAAAATTGTCATTTTTGGGTGAACTAAACTTTTAAAGGTCAAAAAGTCATTTATAAACTCAATTTTTTATGAGAGCATTCCCACTGATTCAGACGAACTCTACCTGGTCTGAGTGCAACATTCATGCACTGTGACAGAGCTTCAGAGGCATTGATGCAGGCCTCGATACCCTTAGGAGAAGACAGATCTCCCTCCTGCAAAGCCTTGATGTGTCCTTTTGAAAGATCCATGTAGTTCTACCAGGTATGGTAAAAAAAAAAAAAAAAAAAAAATTAAATGAGAGTGCAAGTGGCCATGGCGAGATTAATTGAAAAACAGAGAGCATATAGACATATCAGAGATGATAAAAACATAAGGGGACAGTTAGTATATGCTCTGTTGACATCACACACTCAACATCCCAACACATCACACATACACTATATGGCCAAAAGTATGAGGACACCCAAACGCAATTAATAGGGAGTTAGTCCACCCTATCATTAGTTTTCCACTAACATGGTTAAGGGGATTGGCTCCCATTCAGACAGAAGAGCATCAGTGTGGTCAGGCAATGATGTTTGGCTCACAGTCAACATTCCAGTTCATCCCAAAGGTGTTCAGTGGGGTTCAGGTCTGGGCTTTGTGCAGGCCAGTCACATTCTTCTACACAAGACTTAGCAAACCATTCCTTTAAGGACCTTGCTTTGTGCACACTGGCAAAGTAATGTTGGAGAAGAAAGGGGCCATCCAGATACTGTTGCCACAAAGATGGAAGCACACATTCACGATATCATAGTAGGATGTAGAATTAAGATTTATGTTCACTAGAATTGAGGGACCTAACCAAACATGTTTATTAGAAGGGAGTGTCCACATACTGTTAACCTTAAACCCATAACATACCCCTGCTCCTGTTATACCATCCTGGGTTCAATCTCTACTGTCCCCTAACATACCACAAGGAACTGTATCTCATCCAGTAGTTTGCCATTATTGGTGTTGCTGATCTGGATAAGACGGTTACTCTGAGAGATCTGGTCCATCTGCTCCTTTACGCTCTGCAGCATCTCCTCATAGCTGAACAACTTTCCCTCAATGTTGTCCACCTCTGCCAGTGCCTGATCCAGCAGCTGCATGAGTATGTTCACCTGCTTCTCAGAGGCCATGATGGACTGGATGTTAGCCTGACCAAAGAACAGATGAACACATGAGTAATGACAAAAATATTCACAGTACCAAAACATGTATTCACAATACAAAAGAAACCAATTACTAAAATATATATATATATATATATTTAATCTTTAATGTGATTACAAAAATATTCACAGTACCAAAACTTGTAATCACAATACAAAAGAATCCAATAAGTAAAAAATATATAGCTGCAAGAAGAAATTACGGGGCCAAGCATACCAACATGTAAGTAAGAAGTGGAAGTTGGAAGAAGTGACTGGACATCACTGATTATGATTTCAAGGAAAGCAATTTATATTACAATATAATTCATTATAACTTTTGAAAAATAGGTGGCGCTATCACCAAATTTATATAGTGTGGTCAGAATGTGGTGATAATGACTCATCCAAAGTTTCATGTCAATATACCAAAGCTTTGCCAAGATACTGCCCGAATACTTTTAGGAATCTTGCCATCTATTCTGTTGATGCATTTATTCAAGAACTGTTTGGTCTATCGAAAATCTCTTCATAACTTTCTGTCAAGAGTGTCCCTAGACGATACACTGCAAATTTCATGCAAATCGGATGTACAGGAAGTATGTCCGACCATGGCAAATTTGGTATCATCTATTCAGCATGACCTAAGGAAGCAAAAAACACAAGTCTCATGACAAAAGGCCAAAATATTCAAACACTGTAAGCATTTTGACATAATTCTTTATAACTTTTTACAACAAGGTGGTGTTGGCCTCAAACTTAACAAGTACCCATTTAGAGAATGGTGCTGATGATGCATACCAAGTTTCGGAATGCTACGCTAATGCATTTGTAAAATACAGCATTTTAAGGCAAAATTCAAAATGGCCAATGCCGAAAATGGCCAATAGGTAATTGGTCATCATTCGACTCATAATGTCTCAAGGAATCTATAGAGAGCTGTTTCAAGATCTTAGGCCAATCTATTCAGAAGTTATAAGCAAAAATATCCATATTTTATATTTCTTGACTAGTAGGTGACGCTGTGCCCTTGGGTCATGCTTGTGATTACATATAACAAGTTTCGTGTCAATACGCAATAAGCGTTGTGAAGATACAGCCTCACGTCCATTTTGGCATGCTTGCCGTCTATTTAGCTGATGCAGTATATGAGAACGGTTTGGTCTACCAACATGAATCTCATAACTTTTATCTAGATGATGCGTGCAAAATTTCAAGCAAATCGAACATAAAGTCTAGGAGAAGTTTGAAAAAGTACTTTTTTCGGAAAATTAAAAATGAAGGAAAATCTAATGGGCAGAGCAGAAAAACAATGCAACCCAAGCAGATGCGGCATGAAGGGATCAGAGGAAAATTTTGTTTCTAGGATTTACGGTTCAAAATTGAAAGGCCGAAACGTAAGTGAAACTTTTATCTGTTGGTGGCGCTAGAGGGTTTGAGTTAGAGACCCCAAATATTGTATGGGAGCTACTCATAACCACCCCTACCAGTGTGCCAAATTTCAGCATTTTCCTATGTATGATTCTATGGGCTGCCATAGACTTCAAGAAAGAAAGAATAATAGCAAGAAAACTAACAGAAACAATATTTTGTGAAATTGTTTTCTCTTTAATGTGATGACAAAAAAAATATATATATATCATATATATATATATATATATATATATATATATATATATATATATATATAGTATATATATTATTTCATCACTGATATGATGCTTAATCAGTAATTGGACTACTTGGTATTAAACTTGCTTTATTAAGTAACCTTGACCTTTGGATTATTATTGCATACAGCTCATTGTATAAAAGCTTAATCATAAACCGTCTCTGGTTACACATGCAACCTCTGTTCCCTGAGATGAAGGGAACGAGACATTGCTGTAAGCACTATGGGGAGAGTCCTTCTACATTTGCTGAAACCCTTATACAATCCTCTGATTGGCAATGGTGTCTGAGCCCTACCCCTTAAGGTGTGCAGATGGCCTATATAAGCGGGCGCTCAGTCACCATTTCTTCTGAATTTTCTGACTGAGAGACAAGAGTGAGTCACTCGTTTTATGAAACTCTGAAGTAGTAGTGCAGCCAACTTTCACAATGTCTTGTTCCCTTCATCTCAGGGAACTGAGGTTAAATGTGTAACTGGAGATGTTCCCTTTTGATTCAATTCACTCGACATTGCTGTAAGCACTATGGGGAATGACGAGCATCTGAAACGAAGAACCAGTTGTGGAGAATGTGGAGAACTCTTCACCGGAACACACAGGGGGGCGGTAAGTCTCTCGGTGCAGGTACTGAGCACAGGCGACGAGTCGTTCTGTTTGCATGTTGCCGAGAAGTTCCGTCTGCTGTAAGTGTATCTTGACAGTGAATCAGAGAGGGTTCCAAGATGAAGACAAAGTTCGCAGTCTCGAAGGAAGAAAATTCTGAAGAAATGGTGACTGAGCACCCACTTATATAGGCCAACTGCGCGCCTGAAGGGCCGGGGCTCAGACTCCATTGCCAATCAGAGGATTGCCGTGATTGTACAAGGGTTTCAGCAAAGTCATGCAGATGGACACTACCCATAGTGCTTACAGCAATGTCGAGTGAACTGAATTGAAAGGGAAACTTATATACTCACCCCGTCTAGGACCTGTAGCTCCCGGGACAGTTTCTCAGCAAAGGCCTCGGCGTTGGAGATGGCATACTCGCATACCTCCATCATGCTCTCAATGTCCTGCTCCTCACGAGTGTTCAGCTCCTGGTAATCATCCAGAGCATCCTCGTCTCCCCCAGCAACACTCTGACTCTCTCCGCTAGGGACCGAATCTGGGCAGATCGATGCAGTTAATTTAAACCACAGTTTTATTGCAACTTATGCATGCTAGTATATGTACTCTCAGACATTCCCACAACAACAATTTATTGTTTGTAAGAAACATTCATTATTAACAAACACATACACACAAACATAATCCAGATAACAATAAAATGTGATTACACAAATTAAATAATGGGGGGAAAAGAGAGACAATTAAGGAAGGGCACAACAAATATAGGTGCAAACTGGAAAGGGGAAATTAAGGTGGAGAACAGAAATGGATGATAGATGGAAGAGAAAAAAACACAGTACAAACCTTCGGCTTTAGGAAGCTCTGGCCAGTGAGAGATTTTGAGAGAACAGTACAGATCAGTTTAAAGCATTAAGGGACACTCAAAAAGACATAGCAGAGCCCCAAAGAGCTCAGAGAAAGAACAAAATAGAGAGTGCACTAGAAGCAGGAAAACAGAAACTAGTTTCGGTTCCTACTGCAGCAAAGTTCTACATACATGCTGTTTTTTCTATCACAAGGCTAGGGCTGGGCGATATGGCAAAAAAATAAAATCTCTTTTTTTTTTTTTTTAAATTTCAAACTTAAGGATGATTTATGATTTTCAATTCGATTGTCCTACATTTAAAGTTATTTTTCAAAAAAAGTATCTCCAACATGATTCAAATAACATTCCTTATTAGAATGCAAGGCAACCTGGTTAGACGTTTTTTTTTCATTATAGAAAACAAAGGTGTGTAACAGAAATGCACAAAGAAAGTGCAACACACAGAAAGCTGAATAGCGTAAAAGTAAAATAAATTAAAATCTAATTTATTTAAAATAACACTGATGTTCAGAAATAAAAGTATACAATTAGAAAACTACAAAATACCTCAAAGCCAATTTAGGTATTATTTCTAAATCAAGTCCACCTAGAAAGTTCAATCTAGAAATCAATATCTAGAATTAGTCATGCTTATCTAGAAACTATTTTTAGTATATCAATCAATTTGTATGTATAACCATGAACACCTGCAGATAGAGTCCAGATATCAGAAAAATTTCAGTAGTTGAAAACGCAAGAAGCAAAAAGCTCAGTTTAAAATAATGACATCAGTCAGTGCTGTGAGCATGCGGCACCATCTAGCGGTAAACGCTGAGCAGAGCAGCAAAATTAAATAATATCGCTGTTTGTCAAAATGATCACTTCGCTTCCTAAATGTTGGCTTTAATGCAGTACATTTGAAACACACCTCACAGAACACAGCAATAATTAGCGATCTGTCTGAATCATCATGGTAAACGGGGATGTGTATGATTCTCCCATTTATAGCCTATCCATTATATGATTTGATATGAAGCGCTCATAACTGTAATGTATGTTCTAACACTTTATTATAAACACATACATTTCTGTTGAAATCTCAGAAAATGTAGCTTAGTGCTTCATGACTTACACAGAACATAGTTATTGTTTGATTAAGCCGGTGTAAAAATGCATGATGTACGAAGTCTACCTACAATCACATTGTACAATCGTACTGGAAATATTACCAGCTTTTATAGCAGTCTCCGTGTTGTTAACTTATGTTACATTGGAGCATGCAGTCGTGCCTATCTCCACACATGTTCAGCTTATCAGATTGAGGGCGGCATCAAGCCAAGTGCTGTGAACATTTGTTTTTCTCTTTTATATTCAGCCATTGGTGGATTGACAGTGCATCCAACTACAGTGTCGGCTAATATTTTATGCAAAACCTCGATTCCACGATTTAAAAAACGAAAATTGTGTCAAAAACGTAAATTCAAATTAATAAAAAAATCGGAATAAAATCGCCCAGCTCTACACAAGGCTATAAGGTAATTGAATATTAGAAACTCGCTGGTAGTTTAATAATATGCTATTACTCTCCCATAGCACAAGGGACAGTAACAAGCCACACCTTCCAGCAGCTGTGGACTGACATTTACAAACTCCACTTTTTTCCGAAGGTACCGCTGGTTCAGCTTCCAAATACAGGAGATGAAAGAATTCTTCTCTGCTGTGCTGCTCGCCACCCATCGATAAACCTTCTCAAAGTGCAGGTCAAACTCTGGGTTCTCCTGCAGGATGATAAAAATGTTAAGATGAATGGGGGTGAGGCTAAAGTTGGAGGATTAGAGGACGGTTGAGAACAAGATTTGCTAAGGAACACCAGAACAAAATATGATACCCTGAATGTTGACATCAGATTTACTGCACATCATGTTTTTTAAACTGTACAAATTTTTTCGATATTAAAGTACATTCTCCTACACAGCTTAACATGCAGAGGCAACAATAAGTAAGCTATATGTAGGCTGGTCTGGCTCTGTTGTGCATTTAAAAAATTACTCTATTTGTATGATGCAAACTGATGACCTCTGACCTTATTGGCATCTTTGGCATCAACCTCTGTCAGGTCGCGCAGCTCCCAGGCCATCTGCCTCTTATAGAAATCTCCTTTATCTGATTTCTTCACTTTCACCACCTTTACCTGCACCGGGCGCTCTGTTGTCACTAGAAAAGGAACATTTAGAATTGATTTAGTTTGAATTGCTACAGGTAAAAAAAAAATAAAAATGTAATTTTTACAAACGTTTATACTCTGTGAATTGTCTGTGCCCTACCTGTGGCACACAGAAAACAATTCTTTTTCTTTTTTCCTGCCTTGCAGACATTAACGATACTCAGCAGACGCTCATCATTGGGGGTGAAAATATCCCTCTGAAGGGCATGCTTGATGGCAGTCATCTTTTTTCCTGGAATTATAAGCACAACATGAGATTTTCACAGAGCAAGCAAAAGACTGCTATAACAAAGAAGAGCTTGAAATGAGTGAGGTCTGCTATACTCATAACATGTTAACCTCGTGCGACCCCCCCCCCCACACACGCGTGGACATTGTATTTTGGCTTCCTCATAAGTAACCTATAATTTATATTCATTTAAACCAACTGATTTCAGTTCAGAAGACTGAAATCAGTTGACTGTGCTGTCAGTAAAGGGTTAAACTTTGGACTTATGAACAAACAACATGGTGCCGACCACAGCAGAGTTTGTTTTTGGGAGAAACGCTACATCTGGTAAGAAACCTAATTAAGTTTTTACATTGAAACCTGTTTGAGTCAAAAGATAAGAGTCTCTAGTTTCATCCGATATACCATTTTTAAAATTTGAGAATGTGAAAACGTGAAACGCCACGCTGCTAAACACAATGTACACTAATGTGTACAATAACACATTTTTTCCCTTAGAAATCCTATATTTACTGTGCATTATCACAGTGAGAATCAATGGGTTCATCCAAAAGCTGAAAAATGTGGTTTTCAGAGGCTTTATATTGAGTTAGGATGAAAATAAGGTGCATTTCTAACTGTTCTGAGACTCTGACACGCTGGTGTCAGGAGCACAACCTCTCCCTCAACGTCAGTAAGACAAAGGAGCTTGTGGTGGACTCCAGGTGAAAAGACAGAGAACACAGTCCCATCACCATCAATGGAGCACCAGTGGAGAGAGACAGCAGCTTCAAGTTCCTGGGTGTCCACATCACTGAGATGGTCCATCCACATTGAAGCCGTTGTGAAGAAGGCTCATCAGTGCCTCTTCTTCCTGAGACGGCTGAGGAAGTTTGGAATGAACCACCACATCCTCACACAGTTCTACACCTGCACTGTAGAGAGCATCCTGACTGGCTGCATCTCTGCCTGGTACTGCAATAGCACTGCCCACAACCACAAAGCCCTGCAAAGGGTGGTGCGAACTGCCAGACACATCATCGGAGGTGAGCTTCCCTCCCTCCAGGACATATATACCAGGCGGTGTGTGAAAAAAACTCGGAGGATCATCAGAGACTCCAGCTACCCGAGCCATGGGCTACTCTCACTGCTACCATCAAGCAGGCGGTATCGCAGCATCAGGACCCGCACCAGCCGACTTCATGACGGCTTCTTCCCCCAAGCAATCAGACTTTTGAACTCTTGATCTCTCACGATCAATACACATCAGCACTGCACTTTATTAATCTTATCACACTGGACTGTCATAAATTATATTCTCTTAACAACACACTGGCAACTGAATATCAGCCGACAGCCTGAATGTCAATACAGCACAATACAACCTACTGTATATTTTATATATACTATATATACTATTGCACTTGTGTATATGGTTGTGTGACAATAAAAGTGATTTGATTTGATTTGAAGTGCAGACAGACAGCACACTGGAGGTTAAGTCATCCACTAAATAGGACAGGAATAGAATATGCAAGGGAGCATACTATAGCTCTCAATGCAGCTAAGTCCATTCACTCCTAAAATCTGACCAAAAGTTCAGTTTCAAGTTGCAGATGATGTTTGGACCACTCAACATGGTTGGCAGACAGGGGACAATGGTAATCAGTACATAGATTCAGAATTTATGATTTTATTTTAACATGGTTGGCAGTGATTGGATGATGCTGGCCATTACTTTGAATCAGAATTATTGACGCTAATTTCCGATGTAAAGTCTGTTACATCTCAAAACTGTGAAAAACCAACACTCCTGGAAACACAATAAATAATTTTTTTTTTTTTTTTAAATATCGGACTTTCTATTGCTTGGTATTATTTAAAATGTCAAAACTTAGTCCTGCTATCCACATACACTGGCGGCCAAAAGTTTGGAATAATATACAGATTTTTCTGTTTTGGAAGGAAACTGGTAATTTAATTCACCAAAGTGGTATTCAACTGATCACAAAGTATAGTCAGGACATTACTGATGTAAAAAACAGCACCATCACTATTTGAAAAAAGTCATTTTTGATCAAATCTAGACAGGCCCCATTTCCAGCAGCCATCACTCCAACACCTTGTCCTTGAGTAATCATGCTAAGTTGCTAATTTGGTACTAGAACATCACTTGCCATTATATCAAACACTGCTGAAAGCTATTTGGTTCGTTAAATGAAGCTTAACATTGTCTTTGTGTTTGTTTTTGAGTTGCCACAATATGCAATAGACTGGCATGTCTTAAGGTCAATATTAGGACAAAAATGGCAAAAAAGAAACAGCTTTCTCTAGAAACTCATCAGTCAATCATTGTTTTGAGAAATGAAGGCTATACAATGCTTGAAATTGCCAAAAAACTGAAGATCTTCAAAGAGAAAGGACAACTGGCTCTAACAAGGACAGAAAGAGAAGTGGAAGGCCAGATGTACAACTAAACAAGAGGATAAGTACATCAGAGTCTCTAGTTTGAGAAATAGATGCCTCACATGTCCTCAGCTGACAGCCTCATTGAATTCTTCCCGCTCAACACCAGTTTCATGTACAACAGTAAAGAGAAGACTCAGGGGTGCAGGCCTTATGGGAAGAATTGCAAAGAAAAAGCCACTTTTGAAACAGAAATACAAAAAGAAAAGGATAGAGTGGGCAAAGAAACACAGACATCGGACAACAGATAATTGGAAAAGAGTGTTATGGATCTTAAACCCATTGAGCTTTTGTGGGATCAGCTAGACTGTAAGGTGTGTGAGAAGTGCCTGACAAGACAGCCACATCTATGGCAAGTGCTACAGGAAGCGTGGGGTGAAATGTCACCTGAGTATCTGGACAAACGGACAGCTAGAATGCCAAGGATCTGCAAAGCTGTCATTGCTGCACATGGAGGATTTTTTGATGAGAACTCTTTGAAGTAGTTTAAGAAGTTCTGAACATTTTTTTCAAATTGTAATAGTAATTTTTCATATTATTAATGTCCTGACTATACATTGTGATCAGCTGAATGCCACTTTGGTGAATAAAAGTACCATTTTCTTTCCATAAGAGCTAAATCTGCCACCAGTGTATGTTGACAGGAAAACTATTTTCTCTAGATTTTTTTTTTCTTTTTTTTTTTTTGCATGTTTATTAGGTACTAATAAATAGGTACTAAAAAAGAAAATTGCACACAGCAGTCACAATCGGGTTGTTAAGGTTAAATGCAAAAGAGTTTCATACACTTCGTTGTTTTTACACCATCTATCAGTGAAAGATCAAATGCAAGAGATATTTTATAGGAGCTACTTTACCTTGTGGTTGCCACACAAATATATCTAATACAAACATTTCGTTAATGTTATCTTTATTATTTTTGAGAACGGAATTCCTATTTATAAACTATGCACTGCCTAAAATAAACAGCATTGCTTGAAGTGTACAAGGTGCAATAAGACTCTGCAGACTGTACTCAAGAGACATGCAAGTGAAATTACCAGCACCCTTCAGAATGTTACCTAAAATACCATTTCATTAATGTAGGCAACCTAAAGCTAAATATTTATTCTTCATTAACAAAAGTGTAAGAGAAATAAGCATGGTAATTACATGGTCTCTTTTGAAGTACAATCATGTAAATGCTATGGTAATTATTCAGTACAATGACATATAAAGTACCGCCACAGTATTTTAAGGAAGGACTCGCTACTACTGCCCGTTTGCGGCATACTTATTTCATTTGTCCACAAAGGTTTTTACGTTGCTCATAGACCTGAAAGCGGTTTATATTTGAGATCATTATATAAATTCGTTTTATTATATAGGTGAAAATAACTCATATTTTCCCATATCAACAACCCATATCATAATGATTTAGATATGTTATGAAAAAGCCAGCTGTAAACAGACAAGGTGTCGCTTTAGAAAGTTAACATTTATAATAAATAAAGATCAGTAATCAAATATTACCTTAGTTATATCAAATGAAGGTACGAAAATACTGAAATGCTGTCTTTTTCGCTTAGATGAGTGTCTGTGTAAAATAAAGCAGATTTTTCTCAAAATCACATCAGCTGTCAGGGACCCAGCCCCGAGAGCAGTGTGAAGACGGAAACTGCAATGAGCGATACTCGATTAATTTCATACTTCCGTTTAGTATTTCTAAAGTAAAAGTCCCTCATGGGTTGCTGTTTATTTATTACAACAACAAACATAAATGCCATATTTTATGTCATAGTGGGAAAAGTAATGTACAGGTTATCAGGAAGCCATTGCCCGAATTTTCACTATGTGGTATCGTAGAGTAAACTTTATAGGCTATATAATGGACAGAAATATACATATAGTATTTATCCAGTCAAGCCCACAGGTAAACTAGATCAGGAATCTTACTACAACAAATATTTTTCTCAACTGACACTGAAAATTCCACACCATGCTATTAAATTTTGCATATGAATACATGTAATATTTTTTTTTTTTACAAATGAGTGAACAAAAAATCATTTCAACTGGTCCCTCTTCTTTAAAAAAGCAAAAATCGAGGTTACAATAAGGCACCTACAATGAAAGTGAATGAGACCAATTTTTATAGGGTTTAAAGGCAGAAATGTGAAGCTTATAATTTTTATAAAAAGCACTTACATTAATTATTATTTTAAAACTCATGTATTATTTGTGCTGCAAAAGTTTAAATCGTCGTATTTACGGTCGGTTTAGGGTTCGCGCCATAACATCGTCATGGTTGTAAAATTGTCAATAACTTTACAAAGAAAATGTTACTAAGCGATTTTATCACACTAAAATCATGTTAACACACATACTGTTTATGTCTTGTGGCTATACTTTTGAAACAGTGAGTAATTTATCGTTTATTGATTGGCCCCATTCGTGCCTCACTGTAGCCTAACCCAGATTTTTGCTTTTTTTTTTTTTTTTTTTTTTTTTAAGAAAAGGAGGAACGAGTCGAAATACATTTTTGAGTTAATCAATGCTGTGCCACAAATGCTGACGATTGAGCTTAACATCTATTTAAACCTTGAATATTCCTTTAATTCAATAGGTGTAAAGTGTACAGAAAAAGTACATATGAATTCATGTTAAACAATGAGCTATTTCAGATCTCTAAGCTTATATTACCCACAGCAGTTCATCAGTTCCATCCTTTTCTCTTATTGTGAGATTTAGAAAAACCCTCTCATTGCCTATGCTGTCTACATGCCCTGAAAAGGTACATGATCAGGTAAAATAGTGGGTTTTTTTTTTTTTACAATAGATAAATTACAGATGGTTTTTTGATCTATCATTGTCCAGTTGCTCTAAGAACAACTGGCTTTGAAACAGAAAGGACAGAATTATATGTACAGCATTTCAAGGTTGTCTTATCAGTTTGCTGATAATGCTTATAAAACCAAGATCAGTCTTTGCTGAATTTCATTCTGCTTGACAGTGTACCGAAGATGAAGTCAGAATTTCTGCTAGTGGCGGCGTTGTCTCTCTGTGTGAGCAGCAAACCACTGTCCAGAAGTAGAATATATAACAAATTGCTGCTTATATCTTTTGATGGTTTCAGGTGGGACTATGACCAAGATTCGCACACACCAAATTTGGACAAGCTTGTTGAAGAAGGAGTGAAGGCAAAGTACATCAATCCCCCAGCAATCACCATGACATCTCCATCACATTTCACAACTATTACTGGTAAGTAAATCGACTTCTGACTCGAAATTTGTCAATAGATTGTATATTATTATTACATTTTGAAACACTGAGTATAAGTTTCTGTTCCAGCAATTACCCATAGATATAAGGCTCAACACTTCTGATTTATTTTTTTGTGTAACTAACTGATTTAGTGTAGTAAACAGACTTACCTCTTACTATTACACAGGCTGCATACATGGTAAACAGTGGTAATCTGCAATTGTTACCAAAGAAAATAAAATCTACCTGTTCTAACCCTTATAAATTAGTTCTGTTAGTGTAAATGTATTTAGGTTGATTCAGTCATTTTAAATAATATTTTTGACTAGGGTAAAACCAGTTAATTTAGATATGAAGCACATTTTTAAGGTTGGCATATACAGTATAGGCCTAATTCATCCAAACAGTAACTAGTGTAATGCATGCTGAATTGTATGCCATTTAAACTCAGTGATTGTCAGATATCTTGCATATTTGATTTGGTTGATCAATTGAGTGAGTATCACTGCATATGTTGCATCACTCAAATCTTAACTCAAAATTGAGTTGTAATTTTGCTGAACTAATTTCATACATTAGCTCAAGCATTATTTATTAACTGTGCATCAAACTCTTGATGTTTTCACAAAAATCTGGTTCATACTTAACTGGGGTGTGTTTTGCTTCATTGTAGCTAACTTTGTGCTAGTCCACATAATCTTTTCTAGACTGGATTATCTTTTGTGTCCTGATGTTCAAAGTCTCAAGCTTTCTGCTCAGAGCTGCTGAGCACACACTTACCAGTAACCTCATAGTTATAGGGTATTACATAGGCAGTATTTCTTGTTCATAAACCAATGGCCGGTTTACAGTTTTTGATTATGCTTATGATATATTATTCTTATCATAAAATGCTTATCATATGCTGAACAGAGCAGAAAGAATATAAATATGGGTCCAATTAATCACTGCTGACATGTGAAGAATATTTTAAGTAGCCTTCAGGGTTGGGGAGTAACGGAATACAAGTAACGGGATGACGTATTTAAAATACAAAATATAAGTAACTGTATTCCACTACAGTTACAATTTAAATCATTGGTAATTAGAATACAGTTACATTCAAAAAGTATTTTGATCACTGAAGAGATTACTTTGCATTTTATTGTCATTTGTTTCATTTAATATTTAGTCCTTTCAGATGGAAAACATTTATCCATATAAATTATGCGATCCAAAGTGCATTTGAACAGCGGTGAAACACTTTCTTATGATGTGTTACATTCATACGAGCAGACAGAGAAGTAAGTTTGAAGTAAGTTTGGAGCAGAAGAAATAGAAATAAACCTTGTGTAAATTGTCAGCTTTATGCTAAGCTAAAAATACTATTTCTTGCCATTTTACATGCACATGATACCAGGCACAATCATATTGTTTATCAAGAAAATTCACATTGGATCATTTTTTTTTTTTTTTTTTTCTCTAGTAAGACCTTTGATATTAGGGCAAAAATCTTACTCCTGATGAGAATTTTTGTATTGTTTTTCTGTAAAAAAAAAATCCTTAAAACCAGATACATTTGATTTATCTTGCTTTAGAAGCAACACTGCATAAGATATTTAGGTTTTTCAGAGAATGTATTTTTAACATGTGTATTTTGTCTTACTGTACTGGAAGAGTTTTTATAGTCAAAACAAGTGAAAAAAATCTACCAGTGCTGAAGAAGTAATCCAAAGTATTTAGAATACGTTACTGACCTTGAGTAATCTAACGGAATACATTACAATTTACATTTTACAGCATGTATTCTGTAATCTGTAGTGGAATACATTTCAAAAGTAACCCTCCCAACCCTGGTAATTTTAGATTACTTGCAATTTTCCACATTATGTTAAATGAAGTTTATACCTACAATACATATTTACTGTCATAGGTACAAAGTTTATAACAGTATGAACGTTTTTACCTTTTAACCAGGACGATGGATAGAGGATCATGGTGTTGTCCATAACCTGATGTTTAATGTTTCAACTGGCTTGAGAATGACCCATAAGGGAACACTGAAAAAATCAGAATGGTGGGATAATGGTGCTTTGCCTCTGTGGATAACAGCCCAGAATCAGGTGAGGAAAAGTCATTGTCATAACTGGCTCCTTTGACAAGCTTTTTGTCCCCACATTTGAATGAAGAAATACAAATTGACCTCACAAAATATGACCGTTTTTCATGGCAAATGATTTTTGCATTCAGTGTTTTATAACTCTTGTGATGATTATAGATATGCAAATATTTCCAGTAAAACTGTCCTTCATTGTTAATAATTATTTAATAAATACCACAGTGGTCTTAACCAATGTGTTCTATGTATTTCATAGGGTCTGAAAACAGCATCTTTTTTCTATCCTGGTGGAGGAGCTAATTACAGTGGGAAAGCTGTGGATCGTTCCCTGGTTGAAGAACACGGACAACCCGATGACAATGAAACAGAGTGGCAGCAGAACATTGACACTGTGATGGGATGGTACACCAAAGAGGAATTTGACTTGGTTACTCTCTACTATGGAGAACCAGACAACGTGGGCCATGCTGCAGGCCCTGAAACCCCAGAGAGAAGAAAGATAATTGAACAGATCGACCGCATTATTGGCTACCTTAGAGAGGCGATTCGCAAGAATGGTTTGACTGATAATCTGAATGTTATCATTACTTCAGACCATGGCATGACCACTGTTAAAAAGGCCCATGAGGTTAATGAGATAAAACTTTCAAATTACATGAATTTTTTGAATCTATCCCGATTTGATTTGCTCGACTATGGTGGGTTTGGGATGATAACACCCAAGGAGGGCAAAGAACAGGACGTTTATGATGCCCTGAAGAATGCACATCCAAATCTCACTGTCTATAAGAAAGAGGAGATTCCAAAACACTTTCACATTGCCAAAAATGACAGAATTCAACCTATTGTCCTTTTGGCAGACCTGGGTTTCAATCTGAACTCGGTAAGTTTCTTTAGACACAGATTTAAAATGATGCTTCAACAGTATTGCAGACAGTATTGCCTCACTTGGTCCATGTTATTCAACCAACTAAAGTTAATTATTATATTTTTCACATTCAAATCAACTGCATGCCAATTCAAATTGTAAATAATATTTAAAAACAGTTTGCTCAAACATTCTGTCATCATTTACTCACCCTCATGTTGTTCCAAACCAATATGACTTTCTTTCTTCTGTGGAACATAAAAGGAGACGTTTGGCAGGATGTTAGGGACTGAAAGCCTTAGTCACCATTCACTTTCATTGCATTTCTTTTTACATACAATGAAGGTGAATGGTTTGCAATGACATGAGGGTGAGTAAATGATGACAGAACTTTAATTTTTTGGATGAACTAACCCTTTAATTACATTCTATCCTAACCATTTTTGTTTGTTGTTTGATCAGAGGATCATTTTGTATATCAACAAAGGGGATCATGGATTTAGCAATGAGGAAATGGACATGAAAATGATCTTTCGAGCATTTGGCCCAGATTTCAAGAAGCAGTTCTTGGCTGAGCCTTTTGACAGTGTCAGCATCTATCCGTTGATGTGCAAGCTGTTGGGAGTAGTTCCAGAACCAAACAATGGAAGTCTCAGTGACACCAAAGGGATGCTAGTGGACAACTTTGATGTTGGTAAGAATTTGAGGAAGAATCTAATTTGAATCTTAAATCTCAACGCCAGCTAAATTTAATATTGCTCAGAGGCAAAGGGGTTTCTTCCATATTTTACATGAGGAAAGGTATTTAGTTGTGCAACACAAAATTATAAAATTATTATTTATTTTAGTATAATAATTTAATTATATAAATGAGTAACTATGAAACACAAATCACTGTGTTTAAAGGTGCACTCAGTTATGTTTTGTTTATGTTGTCTTGGATCTACACTGACACCTAGGGGCATGGATGTGGCATCATTCAAACAATAGAGTGCAACAGTCATTAATTTTAATTAATTTTCTTTATTTATCACACATTATACATTTGCACATATACAGTGAAATTCTTCTTTTTCACATATCCCAGCTAGGCTGGGGTCAGAGTGCAGGGTCAGCCATGATACGGCACCCCTGGAGCAGATAGGGTCAAGGGCCTTGCTCAAGGGCATCTTGGCGGTGCTGGGGCTTGAACCCCCGACCTTCTGATCAGTAACCCAGAGCCTTAACCGCTGAGCTACCACTGCCCCAAAGTCAGGTTCCAGGAGTAAAAATCCTGTTAATTTTTTCCAGACAAACTGATTTTTAACAATAACTTATAAACCTTTAAAGACAGACCTACTGTGAGCTAGGAGGTTGTTAATCCATGGTATCCACGTTTAATAGCGGAATTCCTGATAAACAACTACACTTTCCATGGTACAGCAGTTAAAGATCCACCAATCAGAGAACTGCTGCCAAGGAAGCCCACGAAAAAAGCCCGGAAGAGACCGCCCACCTCATGACACACTTTGAGTGATGTCTTCCGTCACCCTCAAAATACTTATTTATACTGTATTGTTATACTTACAATTAGCAACCTAAAATCAATAGTAAAATCAATAGGGGGTGGAGTCTTCATCTAATGTGATTGCGCATGATTTTATTCACATTTTAAAATTACTTTCATTTCTTTTGCAGCAAAACTTTTTTAATGAGGGAAAAATTACTGAGTACACATTTAAGAAAGTGGCATCTTCTTTCACGCTTACAAATGATTAAAAAATATTTATGTACAGTATATTTTTATACTGTAGATATGTTATTTAATATATTATTTTAAATATAAATTTAAATAATATTTAACAAAATATGTATTATTTATGTAGATTTTGGAATCAGCCTACCTAACTTGAGTGGTCGCTTAACAAGTCTAAATTACATTAATACTTCTTATTTGCAGGTGGGAACAGTGGAAGGATCACAGTGTCTTTTACCCTTCTGATACTAACGACTGTTATCTTAACCCTCATTTGAAGAAATTTGTCAAGACTTCTGGTTTATCGTGTTTTGTGGCAATCAGCAAATCTTAATTGGAATCAGTTCTGAATGTGCACTATGTAGAACTACTATACTAAATGAACATTAATGATAAAGAATATAGTTTAAGTCATAGTTTTGTAAGTTTGAAAGTCTTCCATTGTTCAATGTCAATGAGTGAACCATTTCATTTCATATTTATTATATTCTTGGAAATAATACAAGTTTAGATTTAGAAGTTTATTTTTATTGGGCATACATTTTATGTAATGCCTGTAAAAAAAAAAAAAAAAAAAAGCAAACCAAAACTCTGAAAAAAATAATAAATTGATGAATATGTGGAAAAAAATTGGTTTGTTGTGATTTACTAAACTTTTATTTACACAGATTTATAAAAATCCCTAAATCCCAATCCCCATATTCCACTCTACTTTAAGTACATTCAATGCATAAATACACATTCTTTTAAGTTTAGAGTACTGAAAACCTAGCACACGCATTATGGCAGTGTTGTACACAGTAGAATATAAACAGAGGTCAATATATATATTTTTCTGCACTATATACATTACATGCACAAGAAAAATTAAATTGAAATTATCCATAGATAGATGAAAGAATTTTTGGTTTGTGTTCTTGATTACAATTTCATTATATTTTACATAAATGTATGTAATAATAAAAATAAAATAATAATAATAATAAAAAAAAAAAACACGAGATCTTACTGGGCATACAAAAAGGCATACAAAATCAATTCTTGAACTTTTGATCAAAATCACAATGGAAGGATGAATATGAAACAATCCGTACATTTCTAGAAAAGCTCAACACAACAATCAGCTCAACAAACATTTTTACGTTTGTTGGTAAAAGTAAAGGTAAATCTTGGAGACAAGTAAGAAATATCAAATTGATGTTTTAGTATGCTGTTCCTTTAAAGCTCCCTTTAAAAAAAGTATTTTAAATATTTTTTCAGTTTTAAACACATTTCAAATAGACTGAATAACAGCACCTTTGCCTATTATCATTTAATAAGTGTGGCTTTCTTGATGCTAAATTGGCATGCATCTACACTATTTGAAAATACCATTGGAAAGTTCTCATAACATTTTGGTTAAAAAAAAAAAATGCTAAGGCATTTCATACATTTTTATCTTTCCAAACATACCAATTGCTCTTTAGTGTAGCAGGAATGCATAAGTTTCAAAGGAGTCAAAGGAGATTTGGTGCCAAAAAAGAAAGACTGCTTTCTCAATGCCAGTCCTCATCATGCTCATCCTCTGGCTCTATTGAGTTTTCCTCAGTTCCACTACTCTCTTCTTGTTGTTCTTCTCTCTGTGCCTCCTTCCTCCTTGCTGCCTCTAGTACCTCCTGCCTTGCCTTAGCCGCTGCCAGTTCCTCTTCTTCTTTTAGGCGCAGTGCTGCAGCCTTCTTCTCCTGCTCAGCATGGCTCTTCATGTGGGCACTGCGGCTCTTCACTTTATAGAACACCCTATATGCAAACATTAGGGCCACAAAATCTGGATTAAATGAAGACCCTGCTTTATTTATATATATATATATATATATATATATATAAGGTGCATACAGTAAAATTTGTGTATCCCTCACTCACCTACTGCACTTTTTGCAAGGGAAAACACCCTCTGGCTCTCCCTGAATTTTGTTGCCAGTTGAGGTCCTGTTTTTCTTCCCGGCATTGTCAGAGCGAGGTTTCTGAGGTGCAGGGGAAGGAGCTTTGAAGGAGGGTTGAGCCACTGGCCTCAGGCCAAAAGCCTCTTCCACTGCGCCATTCTTCTGCTCCTCATGAGCCAAGTCTGGCCTCTTCTGGACAGAGAAATAAAAACAACGATTTGAACAGAATTAGTGCTTCATCTGATTATGATGTAGTAACAACTCACTTATTATTACTATTCCACTTGGTAAGGACCCAGGGAAACATGATGGTGGGCTTCTCCCACCTTAAAAAGATTACAAAATAGTACTGACTTTTGAAGATTGTATTCATTTCATTTATGCACTAAGATAAGTCTTTTTATACTCTCAATACTAACATTCTGGTTGTCCTGAAGTGTCTTGGTCACATCTTTGACAGTAGCATCTTTATTGGATTGTGTTCCCACTTCCGGTCTACTATCAATTCCTTTCTCCACATGTTTTTGTGTCACATTGATCTGTATTAGAGAAAATAAAAATGAACAAAAAAATTGACTGCATTTCTGACTTGTCTAAAAGACAGGCATTCACAAATACATTTGTAAATTAGTGACCTCAGTAGGGCCATAACGACCATAGACACTGAAGAGAACACATCCCACCCATTAGTCCTTGCAGACCATTCAGGGTTTTTAAATGGTTGATTCTTAAAATATTCCATTTGGTCCCCCCAATCCTGAAAATGTAATTAAATCCAACCATGACAGTGGTTCCATGTGTTTGAAATGAGTTTTCTTCATTTAAAATTACTATGCTATCTCAACTCAAACGCTTTGTGTAGAAAGAACCTAGCTGAATCGGGTTAAACCCAACAAAACAAGATGTGTCAATGTAACTCAAATAAATCTCTTTTATTTCTTTATGTACTAACTTGTGAAAGCCAATGTTAGCATGCTAAATACGTGCTGGTGGGAAGCAATACAGAGTGTAATTTAGTTACTATGCTATAGTTAGCACAGCAATTGCTCACTGATGCCAGCAATCAATTTCATGTGCTACATCTATCTGTCCTCAAAACTAGCTCAAGCTCCACTCTTCACAGTAATGGTAACCCCCAAATCTCCACATAACAAAACATTAAACACTAATAAGTATCCCCCTTTACAAAAACACATAAAATAACACTTAATTTTAACATATACTATCCCTATCAATTCCCATGCAAAGCACGCTGGGAACTTGAAATCCCTGCCCAGTTTCAGTTAACCAAACAAAAAATATTAATTTTGTCCAAATACAAATGGATTAAAGTAAACTTTTGTTAATTGAAACAACTCAGTTAAATTAAGTTAACTTGTTTACATGTATTGTTTGAGTAATATAAACAAGGGAGGATTCAGTAAACCTAACAATAGTGATTTTTTTTTTTTTTGAGTACAGAATAACACCTTTGAAATAAAAAGTATATAAACAGTTAGCAATAATAACCTGTACCACAGGAATGCTCTCCTCTGAGTCTAAAGGTCCATATGTAAGAGTGCCATTATGACCAACCTTCACTTGTTTCTTATAGGTGTAGTAAAACTCCACACATTGCGCCACTGTTTTACTCCTCACCTGCAAAAACAGACAGATAAATGGGCACAAAATGTCACTTACTTTAAGCAAAAATCATTTAGGTTAAACATTTCTTTGACGATTCTTCAAACATTTTTTCAAATTTTGTGTTTCACGGCAAAAATTAACAACATGACGTGAGGGTGAGTAAATAATGACAGAAATGTCATATTTAGGTGAAATATTCCTTTAAGAAAGTAAACAAAACAATATAAAAAGACTGCATACCAGTTTTTGTACCAAGAAGAAATCTTTCCTGTAAGCAGAAATTCCTTTGTTGAAGTATCGTTTTTCATCCACGGTCCAATAATCTGACCCTGGTGATATTTAAGAGACATGAATCCCTTTCTATCCATCACGAAACATTACAGATCATATGTACCATTGCAATTATTAAATGAAGCACCCATTATCATTACAAAAAAAAATTATCAATACATTACCATTTAATTTACTATAGTTGATCTACAATTTATTTCTATCCTTTCTACTAAAATGCAATTCTACCTGCATAGTGGTAGTTGGCCAGATGGTGGTTCCTGGAGAAAATAGGATTCTTCATAAACATAATTTCTAGAGCCCCCTAAAAAGACACAAGTATATTTGTTGTTTTCCCAGAAAAGATATGCATCAAATACATTAAAATACATAATGACCCTGTTTACACCAGGGTCACATCTAAACACGTGGATCACCCTAAATGCAGGTGTAAATGATAGGAGTCAAATCAATCACACGTTTAACCAGTGATCATGAAACCAAATAATGTAATGACCTTTATACGTTGACCATCATGTAACACAATACCGTAACATGACTGAACAGTGCTTACCATGACATCACCTCTGCACTCATGCAGGCAGTGCATTGCAAGCTCTGTATTGGTTCCTCCTCCACATAGGACACTGGAGCAGGCTAGATTCATCAGGTCATCAACTGTGAAATGATGATTATTTGGTGAGCATGTCTGTGTTAAATGTTGTGAACCTATTTTAAATCCATGCAGTCTAAAACAATTTACCTCTTGTATTCTGGATGGGTGTAGAATCAGTCTCTGACATAGGGAACCAGACTAAAGTGGCTTTATGTTGGTCTTTTAGGGCCAATGACTGATCCTGTAGATCTGGAATCTCTGCCTGGTACTGAAAACCAATGTTGATGCGACTAAAAGGTACAAGGGAGGGAGAATATTTTGGATAGGAAAATTAGAATAGTGAACTTCTAAGTAATTGTTATGTATAACTATTTAAAAAAATGTCACTGCTTACGGTTCAAGGCTGACAGGTGCTGCCTCTCCAATCAGTGGGAGTGTGGGAGGAGTGATATCAGAACTGACTGAAGTACAGCAGTGAAGTCAGCAAATGACAGAGAAAGAGAGATGCAAAAACAGTTTAAACATAATAATCATAAAAATACAGTTATTTAATATTAAAGTGGTCATGACATGAAGAACTACATTTTTCCATAATCTTTTGACATATACAGTAAGTAGGGCTGGGTATTGATACAGATTTCCCGATTCAATTAGATTCCGATTCACAAGCTCACGATTTGATTCCGATTCGTTTGCTTGCATATAAAAGAATTTCTCTCTCAGCTTATGCTTTTTTTTTTCTCCCCAATTTTGGAATGCCCATTTCCAAATGCACTCTAAGTCCGCGTGGTGGCGTAGTGACTCGCCTCAATCCAGGTGGCGGAGGACGAATCTCAGTTGCCTCCGCGTCTTATCACGTGGCTTGTTGAGTGCGTTACCGCGGAGACATAGTGCACATGGAGGCTTCACACTATTCTCCACGTCATCCACGCACAACTCACCACGTGCCCCACCGAGAGCGAGAACCACACATTATAGCGACCACGAGGAGGTTACCCCAAATGACTCTACCCTCCCTAGCAACCGGGCCAATTTGGTTGCTTAAGAGACCTGGCTGGAGTCACTCAGCATGCCCTGGATTTGAACTCGCGACTCCAGGGGTGGTAGTCAGCGTCAATAATCGCTAAGCTACCCAGGCCCCCAGCTTATGCTCTTCATTATAAAGGAACCTTCTAGGCAACCCTTCTAGGTATAATTCGTAAATATTTATTTTACAAATTAATCAAACTGGTCACATTTTTGCTTTAACAATTGTTCTAATTCAGTCTATTGCATCAATTAATGTCTTGAAATTGCATATATTATGTTGCATGTATCTTTGTGTTACATTTTCATTGATTACTTGCATAATTTTTACTATTTACAAATATTCACATTGATAAGTAGGACATAAGTAGGTGCTTAATCGGTACTGTCTCATTAAGAATAACAGCATCGGCCAGTAAGCGCATGTAACAAGAGAAGACGTGCGTAATTTCTTTAACACATCCATGTGTGATCCAAATGTTTTTTTGTTTTTTTTAAATCAACAACTGACTGTAAAAAACAGAAAGAGTATTAAAAGAGAGATTATTCAATGACAGATGGATCCGTGGATCTCGTCTTTGGACGCACAGAATGAGTTAAACCAAACTTCTACTCTCAACACACAGTGAAAGGACCTCTGTGCTAATAACTTCTCTACTATACTACACAATCACGGGTGAGTGAAATCTGAACACTTACTAGCCAGTGGCGAATCATAGACATTTTTAGTTGCATAGTGTGAGATTTGGTTGCACATGCAAGTGATCTACTTGCATTATAGAGGGTTGCCACATAGAGTGAAAGATCGAACTTGTGATTTAAGAATCGATATAGAGATTGTTCGAATGAAGATTGCGATGCATCGGAAAATCTATATTTGTACTCAGCCCTACATATAAGAGTTCATTGTATTATAAATTGAAAATTAAAGTTTCAGAACTCAAAACTTCCTCCCCAATGCAAAAAAAAGAATTTATTAAAACAAAGCTACAAAAACACCTCGTTTTCTACTTCTGCGACTTTGTGACGCCGACCGGGGCTCATTAATTAATTACCGCATCCACAGCAAGACATCAATGCCTACTTTTACATCATCACATCCTTAGCCCACCCACTGACGCTTATTCCGAAAGATGAAGAGGAGAGAGCAGGACAGATAGGCCTACTATTCCTGCACACCAAAGGGGACTTACACAAAACACCTCCTTATACCCATCTGAATATTTGTTTTTATTATTTTTCAAATAATTAACTCTTTTTTTTTGGACTTACACTGACATCTGGATGCAGCATCACACAAAAGCAATGGTTTTTCAGTTACCGATACAATTGTAGAAATGTGCTTTTCATAAGCCATGATTAATTTATTCCATTAGAAAAGTGTAAGTTTTTTATAAGATTTGTAATAAGAGTGGAGTCTTCATCTCATGTGAGTGCCCATGAGTTTAAACACATCTGTGCTATTCATTTCTTTATGTGTATTACTCAAGGACAAAATTACTTATTAAACCTTTAAGTTCCATAAATAAAGAAAGAAAGAAAGAACAAGTGTTGGTAGCACTTTACAATAAGGTTCTATTTGTTAACATTGATAAATGCATTAGGTATCATGACTAACAATGAACAATATATTTTACAGGATTTTACTTGCTTAATGTTAATTTATAAAGATACAATTGTTTATTGTTAATTCATGTTATTTCATAGTGCATTAACTAATGTAAACATATACAACTTTTGATTTAAAAAATGTATTACTATATGATGAAATTAACATTAACCAAGATTAATAAGTGCTGAAAAAGTATTGTTCATTGTTAATCATGTTAACGAATGTAGTTACCTAATGTTAACATATACAACCTTATTGTAAATTGTTATCAAAGTGTCTTTAAAAAAAAAAAAAGATTTAAATAAGAAACTAACTTGAACGCAGCAAGCTTCGTGTGGCAGTCCGCGGTGTCAGTGGGGGTGGCGGGACCTGGCTGCCTGCTGCCATAGAAGAGAGGACAGCAGAAAAGTAGAGCCCAGAGCCTTCACGCACAGGTGAAAGAATGGGCGGAGGAGTGTATGGGGGGATAATGCTTGTATTCTCCGGCAGGCGCACTGGGGATCGCAAGTTGCTTTGGTAGGAGGTGATGCTGGAGTAGACAGAAGGGGCGATGAAAGTGCATGGTTTGGGTGGTGGTATGACCAGGGGTTCAGGCCGTGGGCGACGCCTGGATTTATCAGGGGACGTTTCCTCTTGCCTCTTACCCTGATTTCAATAAAAATGGCAGAAAGGGACATAAACAGTAGTTAAATCACCAAAATTATCAACAACTATTTTTAAAGGCCTTAAAGGTTTTCATAAAATAATTTTAGAAAATCAAATGAAAAGCTTTATGAACATTTATGAACTTCTGTACCTGGCTGAAGCTCTCAGATGTAGAGTTCTTTAAAGAGTGCCGGCGTGCTACAATAACAGAGGGTTTGTGTTCAGGCTGGTTTTGTTGTTGAGGAATTTCTGAGGGATGCCGGACACCTTGTGTGGCTTCCAGCTGGACTTGACATCTCTGAACTGGCACTGAGACTGGGATGACTAGGGGGACCATTCCACGTGGCCTACCAGAGATATTCTCCTCATGCTATTTATAGAAGATTAAACAGAAATAAGAATGGGTATAAAATGGAATGAAAAATTGAAGGAAAACAATTAACAAATTGCTAATGCTACCAAAACACTCCCACAGTGTTCCCACACTTTTCACCAATTAACTTCCATGACTTTACCAGATTACTTATGATTACTGTATAAGGATTTATAAAATATATATTTTATAGAGACTGCACTAAAAAAAGCATTTTTAGCTAATAACATATTTTAGATCTGATCATGGGTGTCACTTTGTTTTAAAAAGTGGTGGGGACAGTTTGGAGAGGCAGTGGGGAAAGTTTCACAAACAGTGTTGGGTGTAATCCAATTACAAAGTAATTAGTTACTGTAATATAATTACTTTTTAGTCAAAAAAGTAGTGTAATGCATTACATTTTAAATTCTTGTAATCAGATTACAGTTACTGACTTTCAATTAATTTAATTACTTTTAAATACATTATGCTTATTTCTAACATATTTATGTAGAATACATGAATTATGGCCTATAACGAGTCATTGTGAAGGAGAAATGTGAAGTGCTGTGTGACTTGTGGGTAACGATCAACAACGAAGAAATATAGGCATTATTTTTAATTTGTTGTGTAGAAAAGTGTTTTAAAAAGTAACTTATATGTAAAGTAATTAGTAATGTGATTACTTTTGAATGAAGTAATTAGTAAAGTAATCTGAATTACAATTTTAGAGAAATTATTAGTAATATGTAGCGGTAGGTGTGTAACGATTCACTCATCTCACGATTCGGTTCAGTTCACGATACTGAACTAACAGTTCAGTTCATTTCACAATTCTTTAAACTAACCCTGAATCAAGAAAAGTTACGATTGAAAGTTTTTTTTTTCATTATTATTATTTTATAGACATATGCAATACAGTTGGCATCCTTAAAAATGTAGCTTAAAGTACTGTTCTTAAAAATCCTAAATGATCGATCAGAGATGTACCGGGACTAAAAATCTGCCCAGAACATGGTAATGGTGACACCAAATGGAAATATTAGCCAATAATTCTGCTAGAAAATACAGAATTATGTTAGATACCTGTACATATGCTGCTTACACACTGTTACATTTAAAATATTTTAAATTCAAATGTGATTTTTCTAAAAATAGTATTGTCTTTGATTATATAATTATTCTTTTCAAAAATACATACAAAAAAGGCACGTCTAACTACCGCACCTGGTTTCAGTTTTTGCAGTTTCAGCCGAACTCATTGTATAAAACCTGTGACTGCAATAGTATGCAATCATATTTTAGAACTCCTTGTCAGCAATGAAGCAACTTCTATTTGTATGCAAATGGCCGTCATGTGTATTGGACAGAAAAGACACTAAAATAAAAATAAAAATAATTAAAAAAAAAGTCCCATCTTCACGATGTACATCGTCACATTTTTTAACCGAGATGTATCGTGCCACTATAAACCATTACACCCCTATGTAGTGGATTACTATTTTTAAGTAGCTTACCCAACACTGGTCACGAAGTGGCAAACTAATTAATATTAATTCGGTTAGGTGGAGGGTTCTAATCCACCCTTATTTAATTTTTTATTTTAATAAACAAATACTGCATCTGTATGTCAGTGAATGTATATCATAAGTGGGGACTGCATCTGTTTGCATTTTACTTTGGGATTTAACTGAAAAGGAGCTCGAGTTAGCAACAGCCGAGCAAGTAAAGCATGTGTCTGTGTACATGAGAGCACATTACTGCCTGATGTCACTCAACGCTACTGATAACAGCCTCAACGAGCACTCATTATAAAATGAATAGTTCCAGTCCTCAATGCTGATTGGTCAACAGACGTGCTTTATTCATAATAAAGCACGGCTCTGACCTCTTCACGGAACTTCTATTTGTATCACTCTGCAGTAAACATAGATGACAGTTATTCTTGTGTAAAAGCAATGTTCTGTTTACTGTTTACTGCCAGGGACTATATTTTCTGTGTAACATTTTAGTGAACATTTGTGTCCTCAATATTTTTATTATGTGTTATTAAGTGGTGGGAACAAAATTAGCAAAGGCAAAAAGTGACCCATAAATGACGCCTATGGATCTGTCCACAATTACAAATATTTATATTCACAATATAAATTTCCATGACCTTTTAAGACTATCAATTTGCACGACTTTTCCAGGCTTAAAATTCCATGACCTTGGGTACCCTGCTCCCACAATGTATCCTGAATGAAAAAACTTATTTAAAACATATTATATCTGCACTGCAAATAAATACCTGTTAAATGCCTTAAATGTAAATATTATTTATGTGAATACTGCCTATCTTCTATGCTTTGTCATTATCAACGCATTACAACCCCATCTACAGGTATACTACGAGTGACACAACTCGAAAGAACTAGAATCAGCCACTGCAAGTTTGCACAGCAAGTGACAGTGTAGACAGCTTGGTTGAATATAATGGTAGAGTTCTAGTTTTTACATTGCTTGCAGCGTCGATGGGATGTTGATGTCTTACAAACATAATTATGTGCTTGAACCTACAGCGTTAGAGTGGTAAATAAGCCACAGTGAGCTTAAGGGATTAAACTAGATGGCTTACTTAGTCCTTAAAACACCTTTACATTCTTTTCTTTCATAACCGTCCCATATAAACAGACATCTCTGTCCTGTCACATTGGGATATTTTAAAGAATTAATTAATTCCATACAGTTCTTGTTGTGTGAGAGTTGGATCTGATACATGTTAGCAAACAGGGCTTGGTGAATGAGCCCCTCCCTAGTTCAACTGAATGAATTTTAAGAAAGTTTGGAATGTGTAGGTGTGTGGACATGCAGCTGTACATGCACTTAAACTGCTGTTCACTGTCAGCTCACAGAGTCATGCTTACCAGGATGCTTTTCATTACTAAATAATTTCACAAACTCTCCTCAACTTTCAGTATATAGCTGGGGTAGCCCTATACAGCAATCACTAACAAAACAGTGAGCTATATGCTAATGTTTACTTTATAAAGTGTTCCTGCATTTTTTGACCAATAAATTTCCACACCTCTCCAGCTGTCATGATTATTAATGATTCAGTTATAAATCATTCGGACTGATGTGTGAACCAGTTAGACCAATTCAATGAAAAGAACTAATGGGGGACTGGGTAGCTCAGTGAGTAAAGACGCTGACTACCACCCCTGGAGTCACGAGTTTGAATCCAGGTGTGCTGAGTGACTCCAGCCAGGTCTCCTAAGCAACCAAATTGGCCCAGTTGCTAGGGAGGGTAGAGTCACATGGGGTAACCTTCTCGTGGTCACTATAATGACGTTTGCTCTCGGTGGGGCACGTGGCGAGTTGTGCGTGGATGCCTCAGAGAATAGCGTGAAGCCTCCACACGCGCTGTCTCTGTGGTAACGCGCTCAACAAGCCACGTGATAAGATGCGCAGATTGACGGTCTCAGACATGGAGGCAACTGAGATTCATCCTCCGCCACCCGGATTGAGTCGAGTCACTACGCCACCACGAGGGCCTAGAGCACATTGGGAATTGGGCATTCCAAATTGGGGAGAAAAAAAAATGAAGAACTAACTTCCAGGGGTGTGAAGTAATTGAGTAAAAATACTCAAGTATTATCTTTAAAGTACAAATCCTCACTCAAGTGCAATTTATACGGAATACTTGTACTTTTACTTAATTACATTTCCAAAGAAAATTTTATTTAAACTTGAAAAGCACTAGTTACATTTTTGCAGATAATTTTCTTTCGTCTTATGGACTGAAGCCGCCCTTTTACTGCATCCGACAAACCACAGATAACAGACCAGAGGTCAGTCATTTCAAATGGAGTGTCACTCAGAGGCTGTGTGGAGTTCCAACCATCTGCAGAGGCAGAATTTCAGATCTGATTTGAGACTTGGATATGTGTAAATATTTGTGCGAATAGAAAATATGTGACCGCCCGACTGAATGTGATGTATTCATTCAAAACTATGAGCACGAAGTGAGAAACACTGACGGTTTTTGTCCTAAACTTTATTCTACGCCTGCTACTTCTACTGATTGGACAGTTATGAAGTCAAAAATTAGCGTTCACATTGCAAATATACATATAAAAACAAAAGGCTTTTGTAATTAAATGTGTACATGTCATTTATTTCTACACTTGCCTTCATATTTAAATCATATCTATGAATTTCTACTCCCTATTTGCTGAATTAGTATTATTGTTGTTGTTATTAGCCAATTTCTAATTATAATAATAACTAAAAAACCATCAATGATAATGATGATAAAACAAATAATGGAATATGAGTAAATATTAATTATGAATTTTATTGAAATCATCCATCTGCTCTGGTAGCAAACCTCAGAAAAAAAATTAACAAAACTAACAACATTACTAACTTTCTTCAAAGCTTTTTTTTTTTTTTAAATCTTTCTCTATGTCTCAAGGGGCTGGTTGCTCTGACATCGCAATTCATGAGTGCCTTCTCCAATGCAACGAACACTGCATGAATGTGGCAACATTTTTGCAAAATAAAATGATATGATTCATTACAGTCTCAGGGCAGTTCCGAAGTGAAATGTCCACTGTGTGGCGCTAAAAGCGAGTGAAATGTTCTCCCGAACAGATGAGGTTTTTAAGGTTAATGCTCTATCGAGATTTAAATCAACAAAACCTACCTCCCTACCCTAAACCTTAAACCTAACCGATAGTGTCATAAAATCAAATGTGAGATCAAAAACACAATTTCTGAAGCAACCATGTTATTTTGTGGTGCTTCTATGATACTTTCGGCTTACGTGTCAACTCACATGCTCTTCAGGACTCGTACCCTGGTCCTTTACATCACAAATGCAACACTCTATCAGTTGAGCTACTGCGCAATTTGATCACACTTAAAGAAGCTTGCAAATGTGGTTGGTCATTTATTGCAAATGATAAAATGAGTCATGCGCTATAGTAAAAGTGTTTACATGTCATAAGATAGCATTGTGTGAGGAACAGAGTGAAAAGTAAGTGTTTATGAACTGATAATCTGCTGTTTTCTCATGATTTGTGTGAAAGGGGATAAAAGTCATCGTTGTTTTAGTGCCTCTAGTGTTCATTCCACCAGGAAATTGCCGTGTTACGTAAAACAGGCCACATAAAAATAATTTTGCAAAAATGTGGTTATTGTAACATTATTCTATGACCAGGTTGCGAATGCCAATGGGGAGAAATATGACAGTCGTCAGAGAGTAAAAAGGCGACTTAAACCAATCGAATTTAACAACATCCTCTCTCACAAAATCTCCTCTCTTAATTTCATTCTAGCTTGGAAAAAAGTTACTTTTTACTTTTTTAATACTTAAGTACAATTTAATGTGAATACTTTTTTACTTTCACTCAAGTATGTTTTTTGGTTAGATACTTGGACTTCTAATTGAGTAAAAGTTTCATTCAGTATCCATACTTTCACATAAGTATAATTTCTGAGAACCTTTTACACCCCTGCCAACTTCCAAGAACAATCCTCTCACAAATCATACAAAATGTAACTCTACACAAAAGAAATATCTAACCGATGCAATATTGCATAACTACGTAAAAAATATTTACTCACTTAATATCCATGACCTTTTTAATGTGATTAAATTCCCTGACTTTTGAAGTTTTCCAAGACCATGTTGGCAAGACAGTAACTGCTTGTTATTAGAGCCAGGAGTGGAAAGTTTTGATTTGTGAATGATTCGATTCAAAAGCTGCTGTAAACAACAAAAACAACTTAAGAGACCATCCAAACAGCTGAAAATCCTTTGCTAATTCATGTATTTTAGAACATTATTCCTGCCCAATATGTCTGGAATATAGCATATTTCCATGCTAATATATGTTCCATTTGATATTAAAACATATTTCTACCACTGTTGTAAAAAGCATATCCTTATCCTTGTGTGCTCACCTTTGCTGGCAAAAATTCCATCTCTGAAGCCTTTTGAGCAAGAGTCTCAAGGTTAATCTCTTTTGAAGCCCTCCGTCGTCTCTGAGTGCTTTGGATGACCCCCACTAAGGGTACACAAACTCCTCCGTTTTGGGTAGAAACCTTGTCCTTAGAGGCCTGGTTGCCCTGAGAAGAGACACCATCTTTGGAGAGGCGACGAGAGCGGCGAGGGAGGACCTGAGGTTTGGTTTGGGTCTCCTGCTGTTCTGAAGATGTCTTTGCAGAACCAGGGTCCTGGTAATTTGATCCCTGAGGGACTGGTTCCTGTGGCTGAGTTTGAGGGAAAGTGAGCTGCATCTGATGGGATAATGGGCTTGATTCAGTTTCCACCTGAACACCATCAAGATGCTGTGAACCTGTCTCTTGTTTGACTCGCTGCTTTTCTTGCGACGGCAAAGACTCTGGTTGAAGACCTTGTGTGTGCTGCTGTAGTTGCTGCTGCATCTGTTGTAGCTGTGCGTGCATTTTCTGCTGCTGGTGGTATTGCTGTTGCATTTGCTGCAGCCGTTGTTGCTGCTGCTGCTGCTGCTGCATTTGATGCTGTTGTTGTTGCTGCAACTGACGCATTTGCTGTAACTGTTGCATCTGGTGCTGGCGATGCAGCTGCTGCTGTTGTAACTGCAAGAGTTGCTGTTGTGATTTTGGCTGCTCACTATAATTCATATTTAAAGATGCATTGTTGCCTTGGAAAACCTGATGGAAGCCAGGTGCCTGGGGTTGCTTAGTAGGTCCAAATGCCACCTGAAAGGGTTGCAGAGTGGAATCTGGCATATTGGGATGCATGCCTTGAGGCTGATAATGCAGGTCTGCAGGCCTGTGACCCTGCTGGAGGGCCTGACATTGAGCATGGTGCATGGCTGCCATCGCATGATGATCCCAGTCTGCTCCGGGACCTTGAGAAATATCTGGGAATGCCTGCGAGGAACCTGGTGAAAGCTTCTCTATCTTTACAGCATCCATCTCATGACTCGCCTTGTTAAAGGCCCTTGGGTCCTCCACACCACTAAGAGAAGGGCCAAAGTTCTGTGTCCACTTGGTCACGTTTGGGAGGCCCTGAAACCAGGTTGAGGTCTGCATTGGATCCTGATGCATCCACTTCACTGACCCTGATTGCTGAAAATGTCCATGGACCTGATATCCTTTTTCAGATTTGAAAACACCAGAGCCCTGGACTTCAGGGATAGAATTCACCACTACTCCAGGACTGCTGTGAGTTTGCTCCAAGGAAGGAGCTCCTACACTGTAGAACAGCTCCCCTGAATGTTGCATTGTTTGATCAATGGCTTCAACATTCTGCTTACTTACACTGTTTATGGTTCCACTCTGATGTGGAGAGAGACTCATGGCAATTCCATGAAACTACAAAACAAGCAAAAACCAGCGTAAATCTGTCCACTTCAGTTTCAAGTAAGCCTGATCAGCTCGCACGTGGCTTGATGTAAAAAGATGGTTTACAGAGCAGAGCAAATGCAGGATTTTATGGAGTCTAGGTTACCCACCTCCCCTCTTGCTTCTTAACTGCAGTATAAAAGTGGTGTAAATATTTAAAAACCCAGTCATTCCTCAGTCACATTCTGAAAAGAAGAGAAAGATGAAAATTTTGGTTTTGATATCTAATTATTATGTGTTTAAAACTATGGTAATCTCAACAAAGACTGACATATACATAAACCATTACAATATTTATTGTGTAAAAATTATTTCTATCAAATTTTCAAAAATTACATTGCATAGCTGTGGCATCATTTTTACCAAACCAAACAATTTTGCCCCGTTAAAGTTTTTTTCAAAGGTTAGTGTACGCCAGGGTCAGAAATTAACCAGGGCTTGGGGCATACTGCAACAAGTAGTGCCAAAAATGACTCCGTATGAATTTCTCAGTTTTTTATTTAAAACACATCTTTTTAATATACTATTCTAAGCTCAGTTATACACATTATCTCATTAACTGAGTTTGAGATTGAAAATGTATGTTAATGAACTGGTAAAATAGACGTATTAGACAAAAATGATGAAACTACATATAATTTTTATATGGTTAGATAACCCACCCCCTTAAAAAAGGTAAAAATGAACCCTGAAATCAACATTTTGGGGCAAATGTAAAAGTAATTTTTTTACACTGGTGTAGGCCTACTTTTTGACCAAGTTGCCAAAAGTGTCAGTGAAGTGCATACTTGAAATTAAATATGAGACAAGTGATGTTTGAAGAAAACAAAGAAAATTCAAGGTAAATATCACCTGTGTCCAGAATGTTTTATTGGGTGTCATTTCCAATCAAGCTGTAATTTTGTCAAATTATGAAAAAAAAAGAAAAAAAGAAAATATTATTTAATTGTGTGTGAGGATACATAAAATGTTAGTTATGAAATTAGCCTTAGAAAAACAAAGGATTTTTATTTCAAAATCGTAAACAAATGTCACTTCCATTATGTGGACATTTGTAAATGACACTGTTGTGGGAAATTTTGACTTTCAGAAAGAAAGGGGGGGAAAAAATGACAAAAAAATGAAATAAATCTCCTGTGATGCATGTAAATACACTGTTGGAAACTGTTAATAAACAAATTAAATAAACTAGTGAGAGTGTTAAAATTGTTTTAACTTTACTTTCTATAAGTCCACAGTGTTAAAAGTGCCAGAAGTTTAATAAACACCCACAAATCAAATCTCTACAGCAGCAGAAAAGCCTAAATGAACTTTAAATAAAGTAAGTTTAGAAACTAATCTTAAGGTGACATATTATCTTCATTACGAAACAGGGCATAAGTGTCAAAACTGCCTCACATATGACAGGACACTAAAGTAAGCGAACTTCTCGGTACTGATCCCATTTATAAACGGCGACACGTTAAGATCTGGGCATAGAGAAGGGATATAGCAGTCTGAAACCAGGAAACTTGACAAACACAAATGCAGAAGGCAACAGCAGACACACGGGAGGGGCATGAAAAGTGCAGTGCGAGACAACAAGAATTACAGGAAATGAAGAGGGAAAGGGAGAGAATGCAGGAGAGAGAGAGAGCAGAACAAGCAGAACTACTTTTCTACCCACTGATGACCCCTCCCAAACCAGAAACTTTAACAATTAATATTCAATTTTCATCTATCAATATTGCACAGCACGGCAAACCACCACATACTTCCCCATTAGAAAACAAAATAACAGTATCTGTTGCTTCAAGTCTTGCATTTCAGTGCACTTTACTCCCTTTACGAGTCTTTGCTTATCGAACTGTCTCTATCGCTAACCGTGTATGAAAGCAGTTCGAGACTGTAGAGTACTTACTCTGTTGCTGTGTGGCATTGACGTCTTCCTTCCTTACTTTTCAAGTGCGGATGACAGCAGTCAGCTCCTTGAAAAAGTTCCAACCCTGAGCAAAGTCAACTGCGTGCATGCCCATGTACACACTACGAACGTAAATGCCTATGTAGGTGCGCACATTTGATATATCGAATTATACACGAAAAATGTCATACTGCATCATCGAGAGGCCTTTCTACAATGCAGACTGACAGACTCAACAACTTTTGTATCCAGACTGTATATTACTCCACAATCGTAGTCAACCAAACTGTTTTCCGTTTACATTCTGCGGTCTAAGCGCAAACTGACCAAACCCGTTTGCAAGATCTGGAAGGATCGATGATCCTGTCGAAAAATAATCAATTCATCAACGTTATTATCAACAAAACATCTCGCACCACAGCGCCCAATCAGCGTTTTTCAGACTGAAGGCGAAACCAGGCGCAAAAGCGCAAACTGTGATTGGGCGGAACGCGCACTGCTGAAATGGAATGTGTAATATTTAATTAGTGATACCAACTGATAGAGGGAGCACTTATATTTTCATCTCAGTTTCACTTTTACGGAGATAAATGACAGGATGTGTTGACTGTGCCGTTAATACGTTCGTGTCGAAATGTATGTCGCCATTTAAAAACAAAACAAAAACTAGCAGTAAACACAGAACGTTCCCTTAACGTTAGTGTATGGTTCTCATTTGTTTTTTTTTTCGAGGAACCAACTCCTAACGTTCTAACGTTTTACGTTTTATTTATAACCATAAACTAAATTTTCCAGAATATTGCATGGAGGTTTTGTGACAACCTAATAAGAACGTTATCTAATGGTTATTTTTAGTGTTTCATTATTAATTATTATTCATCAGCATTATAATTAGGCCTATAATTATTTTTCATAATTGGATTATATTTAAAGGTCATATTTTCATTATTTTTCATAAATGTTGCAGAGAGGTGTTTGGTAGACAACAATGACTGACATTAGTCTAGTAGCCTACAGCATTTCACGAAATGTAGAAAAGATTTGCTGCCAAAATTCTATTGATCATATGAACGTTATAAAGTATACTTTTCACAGCTGAAAATTTTAAAACCAGGGTTAAGCGTGGTGTGAAAAGGGTAATTCTGCAGGGAACTTGTTGTCCAGCTCCCTGTTACAAAAGTGTAAGCTGCAACATACCCAAGGCAATGAACAAGAAAGTTCAGGTAGAAAGTTCTGTGTGCCTTGCAACCTTTGTAAAACAAAGCCACACACAGTGCTGGGCGGATTACTTGTGAATTGTTATCAGTTACTGGTTACAATATACATGACAAAAAAAATCCAATCTCAAAGTTTAAATATATGGGGTAATCTAATCCCATTACTTTTGGATTACTTATCTAATTCTGTTTAAACAATATAAACATTACATGAACAGTGTTCAAAAGTGAATCAAACGTGAAAGCTAACAGCTCAAAACTGACACACTTATTTTTAACACTTACTACTTAGTAACAGTCCATCACCTACTCCTTAGCTGAGGTGCATATCTTACTGTTGTAATGTAAAATAAGTACATGCTCAAAATGTTCATCTGTGAGACTATTGCGCTTCGGGGTAAGAATATGATGATATTGATATGAAAATGATCAATAAATTATTACAATTTACTGCCATTGCCTTGTTAATATGTAATCATGTAATCTTTAAAAAAAAGTAACAGTAGTCCGATTACGAGTATTTTAAAATGTAATTTAATTCAATTACATGTACTTTATTTTTGTAATCTGATTACTTAATACAGATTACATGTAATCCGTTACTACCCAGCACAGCCCACACATGTTGGATAAAAAAAAGCTTTACAATCATCTGTACAATTTATAAGACTTGCAAAATAATACAATTTATTTACAAACTCAGAAGCTATTGGTCTATAATCCTGTCTTCATGTTCTATTGGAATTATCCTGCTTCCTTCTTCTAAAGTGGTAATTAGGAGTATGTCGTGTTCAAGTGCTTTGTTGCAGAAAGAACAGGAAACATGGGCTGAGTTTGGAATTGCACTACCATTCTACTCTTACTATTTCTGCCACAGACCGATATGGCATTAGTATGAGTAGTATGGGTAGTGTGCCATTCCGAACTCAGCCATGGACGAAGGCAGGTTCATTCATACATATTTCTTGAGGAACATTTATTTTGACACCATTATACAAATTACTCAGTTAGCTTGCTGATGATAATGGAATTTTGGTCAAATACAAGCTATTTTCACTGTGTAAAAATGTACAACATGCATCAAATGGTTGCTGAGATACATAAATGAATATAAGCAAAGCGGCGAGTGCTAACATTTAGCTGTATTTAGAAACATTTATAAAACTTTCACTACAGAAACCGTACTCTCCTCCACCATGTTGAAAGTTTACATCTCCTCCCATCTCAGAAATCAAAATTATCTCAGAGTTTCCCAGTCGTAATCATTACTCGAGGGGTTGTTCATGTGCAATTTACGAGTTGGAAACCCATATTTATTATAATTTGGATAGCACGCGAAGGCAGCATAAAGCTGTAGTGTATGACACTACCACCACCAAATGGAATTGTGGAATATGAGGTGCAGCATTTCGGTAAGGGAACATAGTGAGCAACGATGCTCCATGGTTTTTACAGTGCATTGTGGGATTTTTAGGGAGCGAACGTTCCAGAGCACTGTAATAATTTTGCAACTGAGACAGCCCTGAAAATCGCCGATTCCCTGATCGGTGCTCTGGTTACTGAACTAGGGAGCTGACTGAGACACACCCAAAACAATAGTAAATAATGGAGAATTTAGCAACTAACAAAACTTCAGTGAAGACAGCACTTTGCGAGTTGAATGCTTTACCATCACCCCATGCTGTGTGAATATGTTCGTTATTTGAGATACAAGTGTTGAACTGAGGATGGCTAATGCACTAAATCTAGAGGCAACACATTGCATGCGTTTGAAACGTCATTCCCTCAGCCGTTAAACGGCTTCTGTGCAGTAAAAAATGTTAATTGTTCCATTTGGGACAATACAACTCTTTTAAAATGTATACATTACATGGCTGAGTGCATAGTGTATAAGTGCATAGTGTACAGTGCAGAATTTGGGACACCTGTTTGAAAACAATACCTGTTTCTGAATACACCCTTCATATGCAATTGGTCAAATTAACAGATAGTCCTGCCTCAAACTCATGCCATTGGTTGAGCCAATGTTGTTGTGTTGGACTGGATGGGTCACTCAAAACTAACAGTGGAAATGTTAAAAAGGGCCACAGATCCAAAGTTTTTACACTTTTTTGGGAAATCAGCCTATGAATGGTTTCTGCGTATTAAAATCAACAAATTACACACATTAGCTCATATTAGTTTGTATTATTTCGCCTGGTACAATAAGAACTACAGAAGTTACTGAAACTTTTTTTTTTTTGGGTGGCCTAAGGTTATGAAATTATTACAAGTTATTAATTTGAACACACTGAAACTATCATGTCCAATTTATTTCAATAATCCACGGCCACACCAATTATTATTACTCATTATCTGACTGCCATATTACAAATTCTATGCTTGGCTGCTCATCAAACATACAGTGCCTGGCCAAAAAAAGTTGCCGTTTGGATTTAAATAAGCAGATATTTAAGAGCCTAGGACTGGATCATTGCAGTGATTAATATGTTTCAGTTGGCAACAATATTTTTAACCCTAACTGATAAAGTGTGTAGTTTCTAATTTCTTAAACAACCATGTCACCATGGTGATGGTGTAGTGGGCTAAAGCACATGACTGGTAATCAGAAGGTTGCTGGTTCAATCCCCACAACCACCACCATTGTGTCCTTGAGCAAGGACTTAACTCAGGTTGCTCCGGGGGGATTGTCCCTGTAATAAGTGCACTGTAAGTTGCTTTGGATAAAAGCGTCTGCTAAATGCATAAATGTAAATGTAAGATGGATCCCGTGGTCGTGGAAACGATGTTACTGTGTTTCAGAAGTGGCAAATTATTGGCCTGCATCAAGCAAAGAAAACAACTAAGGAGATTGCTAAAATCACTGGAATTAGCATTATATGCCAATGCATTATAAAAACCTGGTGAACCGTCAGCTTCGTGGAAGAAATGTGGTTGGAAAAAAATCTTGAATGATCATGATCGGAGATCACTAAAATGCTTGGTGAAGTCACATCGTAAAAAATTGACAGTAGAACTCATGGCTATGTTTAATAGTGAAAGTAAGAGAATTTCCACACGCACAATGTGATGAGAACTTACAGGATTGGGACTAAACAGCTGTGTGGCCACAAGAAAGTCACTTGTTAATGAGGCTAATCAAAAAAAATGACTTCAGTGTGCTAGGGGGCATAAAGATTGGAATGTGGAGCAATGGAAAAAGGTCATGTGGTCTGATGAGTCCAGATTTACCCTATACCAAAGCGATGGGCGAGTCAGGGTAAGATGGGAAGTGCATGAAGCGATGCACCTGTCACGCATAGTGCCCACTCTACAAGCCTCTGGAGGCATGTTATGATCTGGGGTTGATTCAGTTGGTCAGGTCTAGGCTCAGCAAGGTTATGCGGCAATAAAATGAATTCAGCTGACTACCTGAATGTACTGAATGACCAGGTTATCCCATCAATGGATTTTATCTTCCCTGACGGCACAGGCATATACCAGGACGACTATGCCAAAATTCATCGGGCTCAAATTGTGAAAGAGTTGTTCAGGGAGCATGAGGAATCATTTTCACACATGAATTCCTGACCTTAACCCCATTGAAAGTCTTTGGTATGTTCTGGAGAAGACTTTACGGAGTGGTTTAACTATACTAACAGAAGATCTCGGCCAAAAATTAATGCAACTCTGGACAGAAATAAATGTTGTGGCGTTGGATAAGGTTGTCGAAACAATGCCACAACGAATGCGCACCGTAATCAAAACTAAAGCCAGTCCAACGAAATATATTAGAGTATGCGACTGTTTATTTGGCCAGGCAGTATAGATGTGCGCACCTCTTCAGCGATGAAGATCTCCGGAAAGAGTACGTCAGCTGACGTGTCACATGATAGTTGTCATATGATTTGCATACATGCGAATGACCTGTGTTGTTAAGATGATTAGCTGTAGTCAACAGTGAGAGAGACGAAACTCAAGACATCTGGAGTGTCAGTCCCAGACTCACCATGGCTTGGACAAAATATCAGCTCTTTCTCGCCGGTCTGATGCTCACCACAGGCTCGATTAACACATTATCCGCAAAGTAAGTTGCAGACTCGGTGTTTGTTTACATCTGCTTTCCGCCTTGTTAATCTGTTTTGTTGAGCCAACTTCTGCCGCTTTAAATAGGGCAGACAAGGGTATTTCAATTCATTTTCACGTCGTCCTTAACAAAATTGTACACAGTTTCATTATTTTGCGAAGACAGGTTACTATTTGTAAAACATCTGCAAGGGTGAATTTAGGCTTTTACACATGGAATAGAGAGAGAGAGAGAAAGAGAGAGAGAAAAGAAAGGACATCGTTATTTAATTTGTCCCCTTTCAGTAATTTGGATGCATTTAATCTACAATGTTAAAGTTAATCAGAAAGAAATCGCACATTTTGGGACAAGCTATGATGACTCACGTGCATCTGTCATTATCAGACGTGCACTATCAGCAATTTTGTCAACTTCTTGTGACAAGTAGTCAGTCCTGTTACAACCGCACCATTAGTGTTTTAAATCGAATTGGGTATTCGTAAGTTGCTATGTCCATTGACTACACTACGGTGTAATTTGATGTTTAACTTAATACACTTCATGTCTAAATTCGAAGCTTGATGTTTCAGCGCAGCAGTTATTGGATACTTCACTGCACGCTCTGTCTGCTAAAACATCTGACACTGATTGTGATGCATGTAACACATTTAGATTTTTATAAATCTGGACAAGGCATTTGTTACATAAGAGAAACATGTACACTCCTTTTTGTGGTCATAAATATAATTACTTAAATGAACAATTTCCTTAAAGGGATAGTTCCCCCAAAATGAAAATTCTCTCATCATTTACTCACCCTCATGCCATCCCAGATGTGTATGACTTTCTTTCTTCTGCTGAACACAAACAAAGATTTTTAGAAGAATGTATCAGCTCTGTAGGTCCATACAATGCAAGTGAATGGTGTCCAGAACTTTGAAGCTCCAAAAGCATATAAAGGCAGCATAAAAATAGTCCATATGACTCCAGTGGTTAAATCCATATCTTCAAAAGTGATAAGTGTGGGCGAGAAACAGAAGTGTGCATGAGAAACAGATCAATATTTAAGTCCTTTTTCACTATAAATTCTCCTCCCTGCCCAGTAGGTGGCGATATGCACAAAGAATGTGAATCGAAGAAGAAGAATGGGACTGAACACACTCTGGTCCCCATTGTTCCGTCCCAAACTCACACATTTGGTTGCTCCAGTGTTGCTGTGTCAGGCTGGTCGGGATGCTCAAAGAAACAAATCAGTGTTTTGATTGTGCCATAGTGTTTACACTTTTCAACTTCTCTCTGCTAGGTCGTCTATGCGTATAAAGCTGGGTTAGGAAAAAGTAGTTTAACGTCAAAAACATCACATCACCTTTATCTAAATCTACTCACCTTCTAGATGGGCTGATATGTTCTCTGCACCTGGATGTCATGGTGCCCCAAACCACACCTTCTCCCACCCCTTTGTGCAGGTAACTATCTTCATCTTCTTCATCTGTTCTCACCAAGACAACATCATTCAAACTTCTTTCTCAGCACATTTTTGTCAGTAGTTCTAAGGAAACTGAGAATATGTCGATTTCTATGTTTTGGCAAAGTGAGAACTGGTTTTGACTCCAGTTTCTTCCCATTCTATCACTTTCTCTTTTCTGCCACTTTTCACCATTACACTTAAAAAATATCCTCTTTGTTTTTCTCTCCTTTACTCTGTCTTTTACAACCCCATCTTCCTCTCTCCCATCCAGGCTGTGGGAATGTTTTTGGGAGAGCTGTCCTGCCTGGTGGTGTTCTACATCCTCCTTTGTCATGATCGGCGCAAACCTGAGCCCACCATGGATCCAGGCGAAAGTTTCAACCCCCTTGTTTTCCTCCCTCCTGCGCTTTGTGACATGACCGGAACCTCCATCATGTATGTTGGTGAGTAAGTGCCCCTGAGAGTAAGGTTATATTTATATATGTTTTGTTGAAAAACTTTAGTTCCTTAACATCTATTTGTTCGAAAGGGCTAGTGATGGGTCGTTCATGAACGATTCGTTTCGTTTTGAACGAATCTTTTATATGACTCAGAAGAACGAGTACTCTCAGAGAGTGATTCGTTCATTTTGTGTTGGCCGCGCATTGCGCAACCTCCGTTCGTTTGTTATGTGAAAACCGCATAGGTGCTGTACAGGAAACAGAAATGATTAGTTCACCTTTCAACTCTTTTGGTCCGAGTCGTCCGTTTTTTTGTCACGTGACAGCCGTATACGCATTGCTCACACAGGAAACAGAAATTATTAGTTCACCTCCATAGCCACTGGTCCGAGTCGTTCGTTCTTTTGTCACATGACAAAAGAACGAATGACTCGGACCACAAGATTCAATCCAGAGGTGAACTAATCTTTCTGTTTCTCATAATTTGTCCTTGGCTGCATTATAATTTTTTCCTTATTGGAACTATAATCAAAGTTTGCGTAAGCAGACATGTTGAGGGGGATTTGGCTATTGAAAATGTAACATTTTAATTTAATTCTGCTCAAATGAACAAAATGACTTGAATAAAGATTAGTTCATTTTGCTGAACGAGACTCAAAAATCCAAATCAGTAAAATGATCCGATCTTCCCATCACTAGAAAGGGCCAATGTAGAGTTACATTTATCTGCCTTATTTCAGAAAATGTATAAACAAGTTTAGTCTTGTACTTTTATACAAATAGAACAGTTTTTTATAATTTGCTTCCTTTTTCTTCATGTCTCTAGCACTGAATATGACCAGCGCCTCCAGTTTCCAGATGCTGCGAGGAGCTGTAATCATCTTCACCGGACTGTTGTCTGTAGCATTCTTAGGACGACGACTGCAGCCAAGCCAGTGGGTTGGAATCCTAGTCACCATCCTCGGGCTGGTGGTGGTTGGCCTGGCTGACTTTGTGAGCCGCCATGGAGATGACTCTCATAAACTCAGTGAGGTTATCACAGGTAATGTGCTGCAGAATTATTTGAATCATCATCCAGAGTGAATGATTATTTCAAAATAGTCTTTGGGGAGATAACTAAATGCACACACGCTAAGATTAATGTGTAAGAACAGGTGTGTATTTCTGATTGGCCAATCAGAAAATCCTGTCATCACAGACATGGACTGATAATCTGGGTATTGTTTTTCCTTTTTCTTGATTTTTTTTTTCTAAGAGTCTTATCTTAAAAGGCTTTTGCACTGACTAGCTTTTGATCTTTGCCTTATAGGGGACCTTTTGATCATCATGGCACAGATTATTGTTGCAGTCCAGATGGTCCTGGAGGAGAAGTTTGTTTACAAACACAATGTGCATCCTTTAAAAGCTGTTGGGACTGAGGGTAATTGTTTTTGTACCTTTTTTTTTTTTTTTTTTTTTTTTAAATGAGTTTGAGTTGTTTTTAACCTTTTTGAAATCAGTTAAGCCAATGACCATGTTTGATCCAAGGATATTGATGTTGAATAATAGTAGTGCCAGAATGTTTACAGACTTTGTGTTTTGCTTTTTAGCACAGAGTCTAAAAGTACCTGCTTACTGTGTCTTACACTGATTATACTTAAAGGAATATTCCGGGTTCAATACAAGTTAAGCTCAAAGGACAGCATTTGTTGCATAACATTGATTACCACAAAACCTAATTTTGAACTGTCCCTCATTTTCTTTAAAAAAAACACACAAATCTAGGTTATAGTGAGGCACTTACAATGGAAGTAAATGGGGACAATCTGTAAACATTAAAATACTAATTGCTTTTAAAGTATAGCAACAAGAAGTAAACAATATGTGTGTTAACATGATTTTAGTGTGATTAAAATTGCTTTCTAATTTTTTCTGTCCAATTTTACAACTTTGTTGCCATGACAACATAAACCCTAAAAAACTTAAACGACCGTGAAAAGAATTTAAACAAAATAATTTGAAAAATCTAACTGTTACATTTATGAAATCTGTGACAGATCAAAGGATATATATGGATAAAAGTTAAAGTATTGACTGGCTTGCATCCAAATCTTGTCATTACAGTGTAGTTAATAGTGATTGGCCAGGATGATTAATCTGCCGATAATTGGCCATTTTTGGCAGATAACTGCGCCTAATTGACCAATTAAAAGAAGCTGTCATTTCACATAGTGTCAGTTCCAATATCTACCAACAGCAGTGAATTTTGAGTAAATTTAGTGAATTTTGAGTAAATATTATATGAAGTGTTCATTTCAGGTAATTTTGTATACATCTCATTTGCTATCATTCAGTTATATTATACTATTCGACTATCTACCACCTTGGTCTCTAAAGATCGGCATTGTCCAATTAAAAATCCATAATGGTCTAACACTAGTATGTACTGCAGACTTGGTCTACGTTGAGTCTGTTTCCCAGTGGCTTAGTTGTCCTCTCTCTCTCTCTCTCTCTCTCTCTCTCACTCAGGCATTTTTGGATTTTTCATCCTGTCTATCCTCCTCATCCCGATGTTCTACATCCATGTTGGCAGTTTTGCAGATAACCCACGACAGGTCCTTGAGGACGCACTGGACGCCTTCTGTCAAATAGGCCATAAGCCTCTCATCTTGCTGGCATTGCTGGGCAACACTGTGAGCATCGCCTTCTTTAACTTTGCGGGCATCAGTGTCACTAAGGAGATAAGTGCCACCACTCGCATGGTACTTGACAGTCTGCGTACTCTAGTCATCTGGGCTGTGAGTTTGGCACTGGGTTGGGAGGTATTCCATGGCCTACAGATTCTGGGCTTCATTATCCTCCTCGTGGGTACAGCGCTGTACAATGGACTCCACAAACCTTTGATAGCCAAGCTGCCCTGCTATTCTGCAGAGCAGATAGCAGAAGAGGGAGATGCCCCCGAAAGAGAGAGACTGCTTGGTGGGGAAAAAGCTGCACAGGAGAGCTAATATTGGACAAAATGCTGCCTGCAATGCCTTGCTCTTTGTGTGTGTGTGTGTGTGTGTGTGTGTGTTTAGGCATTTACTTTGTTTTTAACAGGTATTTCCATTTTACGCACAGAACTGAAATGAATGAGTAGGTGAGTACTTCTATTGTAATCTTTGTCAAAATCAGATAAGAGATGGAGTTTGTGGCAAAAGAGAATCACATTTTAGTATTGTTTTAGAAGAGTTTGAATCAACACACTGCTGACCTCATCACTTTTTTTTTTTTTTTTTCTTCTCAACTGTAAAAAGTACAAAAAATTTAAGATTTTTAAATGGTTTTGTATACAAAGCATTACTTTTAAAAAGGGATGGAAACAACATAGTTTAAAAAAAAATATTGTCAATATTTTAAAATGTTGTTTTTTTTTAATGCTGTTTTTATAGGTTTTTAAATTGAAAGCAATTATCTTTTTGCTAATTTTTAATGTGCTGTGTGACTACATGTCCTGTTATTTTACTTTAATTTTAATTGTGGAATATTTTTAATCATCTGTGAAATGGGTTCAATGTACTGACAGAAAAAGACTGTAAGATTTTGGAGAGCTTTAAATTTACATTTGGCTTCTGAGAATGTGAAAATGAACATTTAGTGTCAGCAAAAATTCATTTTTTTTTTCCTTAAAATTACACAAAAAAGCATCCTTTGCAATATGTTGTCCATTCATGTGCATTGGAATTTCAATGGAGGAATCATAAAGAAGCATAAATTCCTTCTCACATTCTCTTTAGAAACATTTGCCCATGTGGATTATGTATATATGTAAGATTCACTTAAATGCACTGTGTTGGTAATAAGACTTGTTATTGATTTTAGGTATAATTAATTACATGTATTGAGACTTTTTTAAATGCTTTCAGCTTCACTTTATACTTACATATAGTTACTGTACTGTCTGCACTACAAAACAATACCTGTAAAACACAACACTAGATATGAACCTACACTCTGTATGGGCATTACATCCCAATGCAAAGATTAAAACATAAACTGCATTAATATGACTAATTAAAACGCTAATTTGACCGCATGTTTTTTTCCTTTTGGTATTTATTTATTTATTTTATTATTTTCAATATTGTTATTGTTTGTAATCACAACGATTCGAGCACTTGTGACGTCACGGATCGTTATGCTTGCTCAGTCATCTATCCACCACTGCTGCTGCTGCCGCCGAGAGATAGCGAGACACACAGCGTGCGCTTCAGTCATTAATTTGCGTCTCAAACGGTATGGGATTATGTCCAGCGTTTTGTACCATCATGGCCTTTAGAACGGAAAGCGACGTTTTAAAGTCTTCTGAAACAGCACGGGCTGTCGCTGCAGAGAGAGGTAATGTATACACCGGGTACCTTCCCGCGAGCTAGTCCGCAGTATTAGCGGGATTACAACTGTCAAAACATTCCGTGGACACCTTGTTTTTGTAATAGGGACCTGGTAACTGAAAGTTAAATTAAATGCCTGTGAAGCGGCGCTGATATTCAGTGTAGCTAATTAGCGAGGCATCGCTTCAATGCGCTGGTTTGTTCGGTGATTCTGGTCTGGCTGATGCTTTAGCATTTTAGCTAGCTTGTGTCCTATGTCTCCCTCTGTATCGCTATATGCGGAAAGGACGGAGAAACCCTCAACCAAGGTGTACAAACAGATGCGGTTTGCAGCATAGCTTGTGGATGTTAGCGTAAGCTAACATGAACGTCAGTAATGTAGCCAGTTAATAAAAACAGATGACAGGCCAGCTGCAGCAATCTCCATTAAAACATGAACCGTGCTGCATGAAGCTGTTGTGGCAGCTGGTTTTAGACTAATATGCAATTTATGATCAGTTCTACCAGCCAGGCTGGTGATACCACAGCAAAAATGTGACAGTTTAATTTTTCCCCCAAATTCTGTGTTTTCCTTTCTCTCTCTCTCTCTCTCTATCTCTCTCTCTCTCTCAAAATTCCATGTTTTAAAGTTTCATTTAATTTCATCATCTAAATGTTGTCTAATCAAATTAAATCCAACAAACAATTGAAAATAGAACAATTACTTTTCAACATACCATTGCATTTTTTAAACAAACCTTTATTCATTACAACAGCACTCTTGCACATCTACATACCATGTTTATAAACATTTTTATTGTGCAAAAATGGTTTATTACTTTAGTTATGTTTATACCTTAATCTACATCTATATGTATTAGTAAAAAAATAATTTTGTGTGTGTCAAAATGTCAGTTTGCATATTTTTGTGTTTGGGCTGCAATGTTTACCTTCTTAGCAAAATTGTTAATTGTAGCCTAAACGATTGCACATTTTCCTCTAGTTGACATCAAACAGAGCAGAGCAGTTGTGTATCATAACATTAAACATGCATATAGAACAATCAGGCTTTTTTGCTATGTAGATTTAGAGATTATGTTGGAGTAACTGTCTTGCAGATAAAGTGAATTTAGCTTTTTTTTCAGGCCTACAGTAAGCCTGTTCCTCAAGGGTTTGACTGTATTTAGCCCCATCAATTTTGTGACAGTCAAAAGGAATCAGGACATGTTCTTCTGCAGATCTTGCTTATTCTGCACAGAGGACAACCTCAGTACAGGTCAGATTCATGTAGTTTTGGCTGCCTTTACAGATTACACACTTTACAGTTTATGGATGCAGCCAGTAAATGTTTTTGTCATTATGATATTTATCATGTTCAGTAAGTTCTGCTGGCAGCCATTATAGGTGTGGATATCTCCCTGACACCCGCAGACCTATCTAGAACCTCTCATTTCTATTTTAACTAAATGAACACTTTTTAAACAGACCTATATTTGTTGATCTTACTCTGATTTTCAGTGAGGGACCGAGCACACTGATGTGAGGTGTAGAGCATATTTGAGTGTGCTCAGTCCACTCTTGAGCATCAGGATGAGTGGAACAGGGGAGCAGTCCGATATCCTGGCTGTCGGGAGCATGGTCCGGGAGCGATGGAGAGTGGTGAGTTTCTTTTGTAGGAGAATCTTCTTCAAATTAAACCTTAAGATGCACTTCAACCTCTTCAACTATGCAAACCTACCGGTGGGTCCATAAGGGGGCGCTATGTCACGAAAAATGTTTACGTGAATTCAAGTCTCCGAATACATAAGTCAGGCATATGTGGTATCGTTTGAAAGCTTAGAATCTAAACTTTTCACAGATCACCATAACTTCTGAATTTATGTTACATAAAATAACAAAAGGCCTAAAAACATTTGCGTCGCAAATCAGCGCCACCTAGAGATAAGTTGGTAAAAATATTAATATGAGTATAAAAGTCTTTCAAATAGCACTTAAATAGAAAAATCATATATAAAGTGAAAGCTCTCATTCTCAGAAATGTGACTGTAGAGTGTTTGTTGCCCTAATATCACAGTTTGAAAGATTTTCAACACAAAGTGATAGATGATTAAGACATCAAATACAAATGTCTCATTTATGCATTGATCGCTGCTGCTGTATGCCCCAAATAGCTAAAAACTTTATATCTGCTCTTATCTTAGGCAGTTTTCTACTAAATGAGCCATTTTTTAATTGTCTGTGAGCTTGCTTGTGTATATAATCCAATGTTATATCTTAGATGTCCAGAACAAAATATGCGGTCCAGTAGGAAAAGCATGCTAAACAAATCATCGAAAATATATGTTTATATATATATATATATATATATATATATATAAAATTGCGGGTGGCATCCCAAAAATGGCCCAGAGTTGAAGAGGTTAAGGATTAAAAGTTCAGGAGTGTATTGAAGTAAGATTCATGAAAATGTAATGATGGTTGTCAGCCTAATTTATGTAAAAGTTCACTCAGACAAGGAGATTTTTTTTTTTAGCTCAGTCAACCGATACACTGCAGGTGCGTCAAGCAATGCTGACATCAAGGAAAAGTATACAGCATGCTGACACATAGTCAAGAGACAGAGTATTTTATTTCATGACAAAAAAAATGTTCAGGACATTTTTAAAGACATTATTTCATGCTGAAACATAACTGTCATGTAACATCTGTGCTCTGATAGTCTATTCAGGTATAGGAGAACAAATATTTAGTTTTTGTGTCAGAATTTCCTTGTCATTCATTCCAAGTTTTCTCTGCTGTCCAGTTGAAGAAGATTGGTGGTGGTGGTTTTGGTGAGATCTATGAAGTCCTGGACCAGGTCAACCAGGTGAATGTGGCTCTGAAAGTAGAGTCTTCCCAACAACCCAAACAGGTCCTGAAGATGGAAGTAGCAGTTCTGAAAAGGCTTCAGGGTAAGGATGAACACAAACAATTAAGATACAGATTCAGTATTTTTTGCTAAGTGCTAAACTTTCAATCAAAATAATAACAGCAGAATAGCTGCATTATTCTACATGGTGTTGGGCGACATTCATAAACGCTGCCATGTATGTCGAACTGAATATTACTAGTTTTGTTTCGATAATCTCCTAAAATGAGACACTTTCATTCACAAAATATATTATGCAAATAGCGTATTTCTACAATGGCATTGGTAAATAAAAAATTCTGTTTTTGTGTAATGCTGCATCTACGCTGCTAGTTGTCAGCGGAACATAAACACGAGGATTGCTGAGTGCATTTTTAAGCTACAGATCTGAAATGCATGTCTCTCTTTCATCAGATTGTGATTGATGAAGGGTTTAAACAAACATGAAGACAATATATGAAAAATGCACAATGCTTATTAGATATTTCTAATGATTCTATAAATGTCATAATCTTACTAGAAGCATTTTGTACAATGTGCTACTCCATTAAAGATATTATTGGAAAAATATTGTTGGATTTGTTTACCACTCACCAATTTTTTTTTGTTGATGTTGACCTATTTTCTAGGGAAAGACCACGTTTGCCGCTTTGTCGGCTGTGGACGCAATGACCGCTTCAACTATGTGGTCATGGAGCTTCAGGTGAGTCATCGGTTTTTCTCCCCTTTTCTCCTCAATTTGGAATGCCCAATTCCCAATGTGCTCTAAGTCCTCGTGGTGGCGTAGTGACTCAATCCGGGTGGCGGAATCTCAGTTGCCTCCGCGTCTGAGACAGTCAATCCGCACATCTTATCACGTGGCTTGTTGAGCGCATTACCGCGGAGACGTAGCGTGTGTGGAGGCTTCACGTTATTCTCCGCGGCATCCACGCACAACTCACCACACGCTCCACCGAGAGCGAGAACCACATTATAGCGACCAGGAGGAGGTTACCCCATGTGACTCTACCCTCCCTAGCAACCGGGCCAATTTGGTTGCTTAGGAGACCTGGCTGGAGTCACTCAGCACACCCTGGATTCAAAATCGTGACTCCAGGGGTGGTAGTCAGCGTCTTTACTCGCTGAGCTACCCAGGCCCCCCTTGATTCATTATTTTATATTCTGAATTTATGGAGAATGACCACTTACAAGTCATAAAATACAACAACCTTGACCTCAGTAACCTGATGTTATTTGTCCATTGACATTAAATTGCAGGGAAGAAACTTGGCAGACCTTCGGCGCACCATGGCCCACGGCACATTCAGCTTCTCCACCACACTCAGGCTGGGCAGACAAATCTTAGAAGCCATTGAGAGCATCCACTCTGTGGGCTTCCTGCACAGAGACATCAAACCAGTAAGAGTGCTCTTTTGATGAGAGACAGAGTCTGCTCTGGAACAAATAGCCCATGGCCTAAAAGCACTTCGATTATAATTCATGTGTTAACAGAGCATCTATAAATAAAATAATAATCTTAAAATCAAACCTTTTCTTTTTCAAACAGTCCAACTTTGCAATGGGCCGACTAGCCAGTACATGCCGAACCTGTTATATGCTTGATTTTGGTTTGGCACGCCAGTTTACAAACTCTTGTCAAGAAGTCCGTCCAGTGAGTAATCCAATTTTTTTTGTATTGCTATGTTTAAGAAACATCACTTTATCACTTTATGGCCCCCTTTCCACCTGGTATTAAGATGCATTTCGGGTGATCCAATCACATGTGGTCAGGTGAGACATATGGCTGTTTATACCTGGTCATTTAAATGCATCTCCTGTGACCTCTTGTGTTCGGATTTGGAGGGTAGGGTCTCTTTCATGACGACATACATCATTCACTATGTCAGTGTGTTACTGCATGATATTAAAGCACAACAAAGTCAGAAAAGACGAAGACAAAACAGTGCACTGTTTCTCCCAGATGCGGTTGAAATTTAATCTAAGCACAAACGCAACGTCAAGCAGAATTATCCTTTATTTTAATAGTTTACCTGTATTAAAGGAGCTTCAGGTGTTCGTGTTTCCCATCTGTGTTGATATCAAACACACTAAAGAAGATCCGTGAAGCTCTCATGATTGTGTATATATGCACTTTTAATATATATATATTTTTTTATCAGATGGTTACTTCCTTTTAAAGCTGCCTGTAACCGGCAAAGTTTAAACTCTTGTTTTAGCACAGCGGTTGATTGACAGGTGAGAGGTGGAGCTTCAATGCTGCCGGGATGCATACAGGATGGATTAGCATGTACACCTCAAACACTATGTGGTCACATGCATTTTTGACCACATTTGAATGTGGTTTTTGTGATCTGATCAAAAAATGTTTTAGACCCTATTTAGGGCTGACCACATGTGATCGGATCACCCGAAACACATCTTAATACCGGGGTCTAAGTGTGCTGTCATTGTGTGTTGCTTAATCTGTTTCTCTGTATTTACTCATCTCTGCATGTTCTCTTTACTGTCCAAAGCCACGTCCAGTGGCGGGATTCAGAGGAACCGTCCGTTATGCTTCTATAAATGCCCACAAGAACAAGGTAATCTCTCTTTTCACACACATTTTCAAGCCAACCGTTCAGGTGTCTTTTATACAATTGATCATAATAATCATTCTCTTTCCACTAAAATGCATGTCCTGTATCATCCCTATGTGTATAAAGGAAATGGGTCGACATGACGACCTGTGGTCTTTATTTTATATGCTTGTGGAATTCATGGTGGGTCAGCTACCCTGGAGAAAGGTCAAGGACAAAGTAAGCACTGGCCCTGTTATAACTTAGATAAAAGTGTTACTAATAGTAGTGTGTTTGTTTTAATCTACTAACCTCTTCCTGGTCATTGCTCTAAATACAGGAACAGGTTGGAAATATGAAGGAGACGTACGACCATCGCCTCATGCTCAAGCACCTCCCAGCTGAGTTTAGCATTTTTCTTGACCATTTCTCCAATCTGGATTACTACACTAAACCAGATTACCAGGTACTGAAAACTGAGACTTTGCAAGTGATTTTTGTAAGTGTGAACACCTTGTCTTCATTGAGTTTCTCTATTTTCATTTCAGCTACTGATGTCAGTTTTTGACAACAGTATGAAGAGCTATAATGTGGTGGAAAATGACCCTTACGACTGGGAGAGAACAGATTCAGAGGACACACTTAATGTTGGAAACCTGGCAACCACAGCCCAGCAGTTGACTCGCCTCACACCTGCATACCTGGGGTAGGTATCCATCATCTATGATGCAACAATCATTAAAGGGATAGTTCACCCAAAAATAAAAATTCTCTTGTCATTTTCTCACCCTCATGCCATCCCAGGTGTGTATGACTTTCTTTCTTCTGCAGAACACAATTGAAGATATTTAGAAGAATATCTCAGCTCTGTAGGTCCATACAATGCAGTGAATGGTGATGCCTGCATAAAAGTTATCCATAAGACTCTCATGGTTTAATTCATGTCTTCTGAAGCGATCCAAACGGTTTTGAGTGAGAACAGACCAAAACAGAACTAATTTTTCACAATTAATTTTGACATCAGCAGTCTGTGGCGATCATGATTTCAAGCTCGATTACACTTTCTAGTGCCATCTAGTGCTCTGCGCATGCCAAGCACTAGGAAGTGTAATCAAGATTGAAATCTTGATTGTGCCTAAAGACCGCAATGGCAAGATGTACAGTGAAAAAGGAGTTGATCTGTTCTCACCCAAAATCGATTAGATCGCTTCAGAAGACATGGATTAAACCACTGAAGTCTTATGATTTACTTTTATGTGCTTTTTGGAACTTTAATGTTTTGGTCACCTTTCACTTGCATTGTATGGACCTACAGATCTGAGATATTCTTCTACAAATCTTTGTTTGTGTTCTGCAGAAAAAAGAAAGTCACCTCTGGGATGGCATGAGGGTGAGTAAATGATGAGAGAATTTTCATTTTTGGGTAAACTATCCCTTTAATTATCTTAGAATATATGATACATTGATTCTCTGTATAAACTGTTTGTTTGAGGTCTTAATTTTTAATTGATTAATGTTTGATTCCATCCAGCATGGCCAATGCCTCTGTAATCCCAGGCGATCTGCAGCGTGAGAACACAGAGGACGTTCTTCAGGGTGAGCGACTCAGTGAGGCTGATAATTGCGCCCCCATCCCAACTCAACCTGCACAGGGAGCGGATGTGTGGGAAGATATTGAGCACAGCCGTGACCGAAACCTCAACCACGTCCAGCCACTAATCAGAAAGGTACTGATAATGGGTGCAAGGAAAAAAAAGACAATTTACATGAAATCACCGCTAATAGTTCTATTATGTTTCAGGTCAAACAGGCTAGCCAAGCTTACTGTCATAAATTGGTTTTGAGTCCAGAAAATTATAGATTTGTTTGTCACACATTCATAACCAAACCAAACTGTGTGAAAAAAACTGGATGTTAAGTAGCACTCTAAAACAGGACTGACAACTGTATTGCTGTGTAAAGGCAAAACGCAGAAACATTAAATTTGTCAAAACTGAGTTATGACCAAAATTGTGTCTCTTAGACCATGAGATATACTGTAACATATGGGTTTGGCTCAACTATGATCAGATTCAGAGAAAACAGAGTGTGAAAATTGCAGTAACTACAAAATCTACATTAAAACCAAAAGAAAAAATAAGCATATGTTGCTCCTGTGTGAATGTAGCACATGTGATGTCAATTGTATTCAGCTTCCTTTGTCATGAGTTTTATATGTGTTTCTCATTCAGGTGGCTAGTGAGGAGGAGCGAAGCAAAGAGGGCAACCAGAGCCCCAACAGTGGCTCTATCCAAGGTTCTCCTAGAAGGGTGCGCTCAGAGACCCTGCTCATTGACCGTGTGGCTCCTCTACTGAGAAGGATGCGCCACAGCCAGAGCATGGACAAGAGACTGACCCCTGAGCCTAAACCCACCATTGAACGCTTTCTGGAGGCCTAGTCAGTATTAAAAGTCTTAAAAGTTCTTGCTTATAAACGTCAATTGGTCAGCTAGGTTCCCATGTATATGGAAAACCTGGAAATATCAGGGAATATTAGAATAGTGATTTTCATGCCTGTAAATTAGGAAAATGTAAAAAATTAAGATATTTATTTTGAATAAATTTAGGCTTTGCTCTGAAATACACTCACTGAGTACTTTATTTGGTACACCTGTACTTATTCATGCAATTATCTAATCAGCCACACCTGAGGAAGCAGTACAATGCATAAAATCACACAGATTGGGTCAGGAGCTTCAGTTAATTTTCACATCAACCATCAAAATGGGGAAAAAATGTGATCTCAGTGATTTCGAGCGTGGCATGATTGTTGGTGCCAGATGGGCTGGTTTGAGTATTTCTGTAACTGCTGATCTCCAGGGATTTTCACGCACAACAGTCCCTAGAGTTTACTCAGAATGGTGCCAAAAACAAAAAACATCCAGTGAGCAGCAGTTCTGTGGAAGGAAACACCTTGTTGACATGAGAGGTCAACGGAGAATGGCCAGACTGGTCCGAGCTGACAGAAAGGCTATGATAACTCAGATAAACACTCTGTACAATTGTAGTAACAGAATAGCATCTCAGAACATGTCGAACCTTGAGGCGGATGGATGGGCTACAACAGCAGAAGATCACGTCGGACACTTTATTAGGACCATAGTGTTCCTTATAAAGTGCTCAGTGAGTGTATTTAATCAGCTAGATATTGCTCTTTGTAAGTGCTTGTGTAGAGTAAAACTTTCTATTTAACCAGAGCAGTTACATCATTGGTCAGCTGAGGGCCTTATTGGAGATATTTGTACACTAATAAGTAGGGACGTCCCAATACCAGTATTGGAATCAGGTCTGATACAGTGCTCATGCACTCGTGCTCTTAAAAATTATCCGATCCCAAAAACCAATACCATCTGAAGTACGAATGTCAATGCGTAAACATTGTGCACAAATTAAATCCACGATTTGTCCTAGTGTGATTATTAAACAACAAAGGCTGCAATGTAATGAAATACATATTACATATTTAGTTAATTAAATTGCAGCCTTTTTGCGGTTTAAAATCACACTGGGTCACACAGCGACCTGTTTTTCCGAAGGTGTGAAGCTGTCGTCACAAACCAGCTTAATTCGGAAGCCCGCCAAAATAAAAGCTCTATTTAAATGGAGCTTTCATTTGATTAAAGTTTTATTTAATTTGTTTATTTAGATGATAAAAATTTAATTAAACTGTTGAATATGGAATTTGTTCCACAAAAATTTGCAAAAGAATCCATATTGATAGGCAGCCTTTACATCTTGGTTTTAATTTGAGTTACAGTTGTTGAAACCAATAAAGTCAGCAGGTCAGCTCTCTTGGTTTTGTTTACAGTATCGTACTCATACTTGTTCTCAAAAAAATGGTATCGGGACATTCCTACTAATAAGTATACTAATTTAAGTCTATTTCAACATTTGGAACCTGACATATAAATTTAATTTATCCTTATCAGTAATCATGAAAGAATGGAAAAGTCATGGAGAAGTCATGGAAATTCAGAGGTCAAATTATGTGGGAATCCTGGAAAAAGTGCCATAGTTTGTGTTGGTGCATTAGTGACTTCAGAATCCCTTCTACTGCTGCTATTCTGTCTTATTAGTTTAGGGAAGCAGCGGCCATGCCTGCCCCAGGACAGGTCTGTCTGCCGGGTTGAGCAGGGCTCCTTGGAGGATGAGGAGGGTGCAGCCAGCAGTGGTTACGTCGCAGTCAACCTCAGCCCAGTCCCCCAAGAGGGCGACTCACAGGAGTGGGTCCTAGTGGAGCTTGAGGGTGGTAGCGGATCAGCTGGCTCTAAACCTGACGAGGAGGAACGCTCAGGGATGTCGCCACACTCCTCCAGCCCCCTCGCCCTCCCTCGAACCTGGTCCGACCCCCTCCCTCAGCGCACTAGCAGCCTAAGTGGTTTAGGAGAATTCCAAACAGGGGTCTGCCACACTGGACCTCCTTTTATCCGCTTGCCTAGCATAACAGGCTTGTCTGGGCTGTCTGGACTGAGGAGACTGCCCACAATCCAGCCTGCATCAATGGTCCATCTCAGCAGAAACTATCTTGAACAGGTGGGTATCCCAAGCTACCTTCTAAAGTAGATTTTGCAACATAAAAGTATACAGTAACTGAGCGATCAACAACAGGTCCTGTCTCTTGTCGTGGTCATAGCTGTCTAGAACAATGTGAACTCTACAAGTTTAAGTCTGTCATGATGAAAACTGTTTAATTGGATAAGGACTACAAAGTCTGAAAATGTAGCAGTAAGCGGTGATTTTATATGGGTGCATTGCAGTGGTTTCACTGCTACTGCACTACGTCTTAAATTTTGGCCAGCGACTAAGATTTAACCATTACTCTATAGCAAGAACACCTCTGCACAGTTTGAGCTGTTTGTTATAAAACAGAGTGAAGCTGAATAGAAAATATTTCACCAGAGCCCATATTTTGGCCAGGCAGAGGACGGTACACTATGAAAAACAGATCTAAAATTAGATTTTTTTTCCTGCAGAGATCCATCAATTATGTCCTGTCTCTTGTCACTATTCCCTTCTCAGTCATCCAATGCAGTGCTACAGTCACAGCAAAAGGCTGGAGACGATTCTCAGATTGACAATCCATCAGGCGATGCAGAAAAAGAGCACAGTCATGTGCCAGCTTATTCACCCCCTAAAAGCCCCAATAAGCACTCTATTCCTGCAGACGAAAACATTATCCCTGTCAAAGCCTCTGAAATAGATGTGGAGAGTGACTCGGGCTGTCTTGATGGTGGACCTTGTACAACTCCCAACCAGGGTGAGATGACTGGGCACAGTGTTGATGCAGCTCCGACATCACCTCGTGAACTCTCCCCCCGAGCCAGTCGCATCCCGGTCCGTGACCCAGACTCGCCGACCCGCAGGGGTTTTCCTGCCCCGTTGTCTCCATCTCTCTCGCTGTCCTGTGAGCACTTCCCATCTGCACTGCTCCGTGACAAGTTCACCTTCCCCACTGGCTTTCGAGGGTCTGACTGGCAGGGAGAGGATCCTCTCTCTCTGTCCTCCTCAGGCCCTCTGTCAAACAAGAGTAAAATACCCAGACACATAAGCCCTACACTAGTGCCGGACCAGCTGTCTGTTAGGCCGCCAGTGCTTATTCCTCGGCCGCCACCAGGCAAACCGCCCCTTCGTACAGGTGGTGAGAACAGGTAAGAGAAGCAAATACATTGTTGTTATCTTTGTTTGTAAATTGATGTGCCTCTATTGTTGTGTTGACATACTGTAAATGGAAAACAACCAATCTAGTTTAACCTCTATGGCTGGTAATTGAGAACCAATTCTTATTCATAACTTGTTCCATAGTGTAAAATATGGAAACTAAATCATTTTAATGACATTAGTTACGCCTGTTGCGATTATCAAATAATCGTCAGATCGTGGTTATTTGAACTAACCATGGGATTATTGTGCACATTAAATTCTAATCACATTCTACTCTCCAAATAAGGGAATTTTAGGATAATATATTGTGGCAGGGTGAGCAAGAGACAGACACAGTGAGTGTGGCATCAAGCCTCTGAGAGGCATTTATTGGAAATAATAATAAACAAATGTCCATAAAAGGAGAAAATAAAGTGTCCAGGGGGAAATGATGTTCAAAATAAAGGGGGAATCTGGCATCCTCGCGGTGAGACGGGGCTCAGTGAAGGGCGTGGAAGTGTCTTTGGAGTGGCCATGCATGAGTGGGGTCCGACGGCCGCACGTGCTCCCCTCATGGGTCCACGGCAGACCCGTGGCAGGTGAGAAGTGAAAGGGGAAGGCGGCCCGGCCTCTAGCCCGTCGGCCGTGATACGTGCTGTTCTACCCCGGACACATCTAACTCGTGCCGGGGGTCTGAGGAGCGGGTCCGGTGACACATCTAATTCGGCCAAACGCTCCCAGCTCTGGTCCTGGGCGTGCGAGGATGCCAGTGTGTGCACACATGGAGATTTGAAGCCGACTCTCCGAGAAGAGGTGTGCTCTGCGTTTTAAAGACAGCAGTGATGAAGCATTATTCACATCAAGTGTGCTTCATTCACCGCTGTCAGAACGAGGCTTATTAATTAAGCACCTCTTCTCACTCTCCTGCCCAACTCCCGTTGTGAGCCCGGCTGAAGGGTGGCCCTAAGAGGCGGGGTGACGATGACGAGAGGGAGGGGCAGGTCGTTCTGCCACAATATATATAAATGCCAAGAATTTGGAAACAATTTATACCTATTTTATTATATGATTCCCAGTTAAATATGAATAAAAGATATAAGGCAGCGGTTTACAAACATTTTGATGCCAAGAACCCCCAAATATGATGGTCCCCTTGCATCTTTCCTGAGATATACAGTAAAAGCTATTTTGATATATAAATACCAATTGATACTGCATGAGAAAAATAGTACAAGTGATATTATACAGACGTGCTGTTTGCTAAATTAAATAATTGACTTTTATATTGCCACTGTACTTGAGCCAAAACAAATTATTTAAATAATACAATATTTTCTGTATATCAAGTTGACAATGTATCTTTTTTCTGCCCAGTACCCATTATAGTATTACATATAAACATTAAAAAAATATATATTTTCAATTCAATTTAAATGTATTTGTAGTCTTTGGAAGGTAGAATGAAACAGTAACAATGTCAAAACGTGCAAAAATGTTTCCTTTTTTACATTTAACACTTTATCTCTTAAATTTTCCGTGGACCCCCTTGAGGCCCTCTTGGGGTCCACGGACCTCAGCTTGACAATTAATCGTGAAAGCCCCAAAACAGACAGTTAATTGTCATAATCGTGATTATTTTTATTTTTTTGGACAATCAGCAGCCAAATTTTATAATCGTGACAACCCTAATGTTCGTTTCTATATATGGTTCTTTAATGTCTGCATTCTTCTGCCGATGCAGATGGAACATTGAATTAAAACACTCTCACAGTGTTTTCTTTTGACTTATTCTGATTCGTGAATGAATGACTCATGAGCCAGTTCTTTTCAATGAATCAGTCTAAATAATTCACAAACAAAATCATCTGGCTGAATCTGTCGGAGCAGTTACATTACTGCAGATATTGTTGACTTTTGCATGACAAATTGATTGTTCTATTCCTCATTTGTAAGGCAGTTTGGATAAAAGCATCTGATAAATGACTGAATGTAAATGTACTAAATGTAAATTAATATCTCATTTTCAGTCATGTCTAACTCAATAAAAAAACAATAACTGTTACTGAGACTTTTTTAAATTAGTGTAATTACTCACAGGTTGTTCATATGACAATGTGTAGTTAAAATGTTACCAAAAATCAGGATTCCGACAGTCATGAAAAATCTGGGGATTTTAAAATTGTGATTTCAAGGCCTGGAAAAGTCATGGACATTGCTAAAATCTTAAAAGTCATGGAAATTTCCAGAGTGAATATGAATTGTCTAGTTTTCCTCTCCTCTAAAAATTTCTCATCAACTAGAAGGTATTGCTCATGTGTAGAGTGAAACTTGCTCGCAAGCCGTAGTTTTTTTCAATTTGTGTGCGAATCGTTCTACAAGTCAGCTTTTGTAAATAATAGGTCAAAATGGTTTACAAATGAGTCTGAATGGTTCATTAGTGAATCGGTCTGAATAAAAATGATTTTTAAATAATCTGTATCCAGAAACACAAATGCCTGGAAAGGCCATGGAAAAGTCATGGCATTTCATTGGTCAACAAGGATGGGAAACCTGAAAAAAATATAGTTTTTTGTTTAGAATATATATAAACAAAATATAGTAAATAGTATAATATAATTAGCATCAATTATTTAATGCCTCCTCAAAAGCTCTAAGAGTCATTAATGGAATTGTTAAGGAAACGAATCGTTAAGGAGAATCAAAATAACTTAAATTCTTGCAATTCCCTATTAACGGCTGGATTTTACAGTGTACAACTGAATGATTGATGTGGTGTTGAATTTTATTCTCAATACCAGACGCAGGCGCTACCGCATTCGTGCTAGCAGCACTGGTGACGCAGATCTCCTGGACAACCTCACTCAGCTTATGCAGGAGCGAGGCGGGCTGGCCGTCAGCTCCTCCTCTCGTTACCAACGCACCACCGCCTCCTCCCTGCAGCGCTCGCTAAGCTCCTCCCCTTCCCGATTTGAGGGTGGCCACAGCCAATCACCAAGTAGCTGTTCAGCCTCCCCGCCCCCTCAAATCAGTGACTTGCGGGTGAATAATGGTTCAGGCCTCAGAGCGGGAAGTTCTGAGAGCAAAACTACAACCAAAATGAGCAAATAAATAGAAAAACATGCATAGTGTATGTAACTGAGGTGTGATTTGTCAGTAATTTGACAGCTGGTTCAAAAATATTACAAGTAGCGTTTAACCTGGTATCAAGTATGAAGCCTGATGAACTGTAGCCTTTTTACAAGGGGTATTTTGATAAATAAGTAGGGAAGAAAGATCAGATATTAGCCAGCTGGAACCAGAAACATCGGTTGTGATTACTTGAAAGCATCATGTCTTTGCTATTTAATAAAAACATTATTATTAAAGGGGTCATATCATAATTTTTTAGGTTCATATATAATGTTAATTTTTTGTGCCAAAACAGTATCATCAGTCTTGCTCTGAAAGTTTTTTAACTTCCCCATCCTTCCATAACTGCTTCTTTGCAACGCCTACAAAACAATCTGTGTTGAAATGCACCACACAAACTGTCAAGATCGGACTGAAATGAAACTTCAGCCACACTTTCCTAACATTGGGATCCTTCAGATGGATATGTAGAGCAACATGATCTTTACACAGCCTGAAACAATAGCAGAACAAGTAATTTTCTTGTCAGAGGGTTAAGGTTTTGTAGGTTAGCTTTGGCTTTCTGTGTTATAAGTGTGACCAATCACCTGGTATTTACTGACTGGCTTGAAAAACATGTTTTCAGAGCTAATTTCCCACGAACCAAAGATGGCAGCATGTCATTGATGGGATGAATGAGAATGCTCCAAGTATATTAGACCAGCTCTTTTTGAGCTGGGAAGAAAGTTGTGAGTTCTGAAAATTGTAGTGTTTTTGTAGTACATCAAGCTCTTTATCTCAAAGGAAGGAAAATTTGATTTCTCATGATATGACCCCGTTAACATGCTGAACATTGTGTAACTTGCTCTTAAAAATGGTAATTGCATTTCATTGGGATAATTTTTATTTATTTATTTTGTAGACCCCATAGAGTTTGTGCCAAATACTCCTGTGTTTTATATTCCTAATATTTTGTTTTTTAAATTGTAGTGATTCATGTATGTTTTTTTTTTTTTCTTATTTTCTTTTCACCTTCTAGTTTACATATATGTGTCAGATTTGAGGTCACTAATGGTGAGAATGTTTGAAATTTGAAAACAATGGGGCTGTACCTAGTAACTCATTGTATTCTGTCCAACAGATGCATGTTTTGAGTTTTGTGAGAGCTCCAGATACAAGCCTTACATTTTATTTTTTATTATCTGTCATCATTGTATTCCTTAATCATTTGTCAAAAGTTTAAACTAATCTTGAAGTGATAGTTCACCCAAAAAGGAAAATTCTTTCATCATTTACTCATCGTAATGCCATCCCAGATGTGTATGACTTTCTTTCTTCTGCTGAACACAAACGAAGATTTTTAGAAGAATATTTCAGCTCTGTAGGTCCATACAATGCAAGTGAATGTGTACCAACATTTTGAAGCTCCAAAATGCACATAAACGCAGCATAAAAGTGATCCATACAACTCTAGTGGTTTAATCCATATCATTAGAAGCAATATGATAGGTGTGGGTGAGAAACAGATCAATATTTTGTCCTTTTTTACTATAAATGTCCACTTTCACATTCTTTTTCTTTTGTTTTTGGCAATTTGCATTCTCTGTGCATATCGCCACCTACTGGGCAGGGAGGAAAATTTAAGGGTAAAAACAGACTGAAATATTGGTCTGTTTCTCACCCACCCCTATAATATCGCTTCTGAAGACATGGATTTTTGGATCACTTTTATGCTGTGTTTATGTGCATTTTGGAGCTTCAAAATGTTGGTACAAATTCACTTGCATTATATGGACCTACAGAGCAGAAACATTCTTCTAAAAATCTTTGTTTGTGTTCAGCAGAAGAAAGAAAGTTATACACATCTGGGATGTCATGAGGGTGAGTAAATGATGAGAGAATTTTCATTTTTGGGTGAACTATCCCTTTAAGCACTTAGTTCAAGCAATGGGTATCTATAAAGTTTAATATCATTAATGTATAAATACCTGTGGTCCAAGCAAGCATGTGTATATATGCATTTCAGGGAATGTATGTACTGTAAACTGTATCATCTATAGAATGTATTTATTTATTTATTGGATGTGGTACCTGACATTGTAGCTTTATTACTTGCTACTGAGTGGACTTGCCATCACATTAAGGGTCAGTAACCCTGTAATTGCCAAGTATAATCTCTTCATGCCTGCAATATCATACTAACACAGTTCCTGTAAATAGACATAACAACAATAAGAAACCTAAAGATATACTGCAGTGAAACACTATGGACCCTTAAACTGAATTATACAAGGAATTCTTGATTCATTTCCATATTACTTGAATAGATTTGTCTGTTTGACAAATGGGGTGACTATGCCAAGGTGGTTCTTCAGTTTTGGGATTGAACTTTCCTTTGTGGCATTTTTGGCTTTCATTGAAAGTTGTCAGAAGAGTACAAGAACCACGCAGATGTATAGGGAAAGGAATTGTAATAACTATTCGACAAAAGAGCCATTCGCACTACTATGACTTAGAATTCACTGTGTGCTGTGCATATAGAATAGTCATTTTGTTCTGGACTTTACATTTTGTCCTCTGGAAGTACATTGACTTTAAATTAATCAGTATAGACCCACAACAGTAATATGACAGATGGTATCACAATCTTAAGAAATGTACAAATCTAAACTGTATATAGGAAATATATTAAAAGGAAACTCCACCTCATGCTTCCTGTACTGTATTTTGCTAACAAACATGTTTCAGTCATGCAAAAAGTGTCACTGTGTTGGAATGTTTATGTATTCATATTAAGGAATTAAATAAGTACTCTTAAGTACCTGAGGCCTTTGTGACAACATTGTAGTATTTTTTCATTTAGTATGGTTTCAAATTTATATATATATATATATATATATACACACACACACACACATACAATGGAGCATTGATTTATAGTTTATTTCGACAATGCATACAAAACAAATACCTTCTATCATGTGTACCATCTTTGAGCATGTTTCATCTGCCTAATTTAAACGTGTTCTTTATCCCTTTTTTTTCTTTTCCCAAGTGACAAATACAGTAGAAGTCCACCTGTGTTACAAACTGCTAGTCCATTCAAAGAGAGCTTCCACCAATTGAATTTAAAACATCTACTTGTTCCTAGTTAACTTTAATATTGGAGAATGGCCTCTCAGACTCATGAACCTTCATGAGTCAGAGTAGTACTGCATACCTAAAGTAAGAGCCACTTTTAAAACAATAGAAACAAAGAACACAATGCATCCTGCGATATATTCTCCTGGAGTTATACGTGACGATATGTATGCCATTCTCCAGTGCTAAGCATATGTGAAACCCTGCATGTGTCATGGCTCCCTCAAAAAGTGCATAACCATGTTAAGATGAGAATGTCCCATCTCTGGGTCTGTGCAAATACTCTAGAAGAGAGGCGCTGTTTGCCTGGGATCATCTGGCAGAACACTGATGGAGTCCTCGGCCTTTCCACACAACATACACAACATTGTGTATTCCTGAAAAATCAAACAAAATTAAATGTGATTCTGTAAAGTCAAATTCTTTGAATTTAACCAACCTTTTAGTATGATTGTTTTTTTTTTTTTCGCCCACAGGGCCATATTTTCTATAATTATATTCCATTAATCGATTCCCATTTAGTGAGACTAGATTCCATCTACTCTGCTCACTACAGTTGCACTCTCCACCTACATAATTACATACCCTACTTGTTTATTGTAGATTGCATAATTGTATTGTACTGTATGTTGTGTATGTAGTGTTTTTTTTTATTTATTTTTTTTACTTTGGGCACTTTCATGTCCTTTTAGTAAAACAAACACCTTTTTGTGGTAACACTTTACAATAAGGTTCCATACGTTAACATTAGTTAATGCATTTATTAACCTTTGTTAATGTTAGTTAATAAAAATACTATTGTTCACTGTTAGTTTATGTTAGTTCATAGTGCATTATCTAATTTTAACAAACACAACTTTTCAATTTGAAAAATGTTGAAATTGACATTAACCAAGAATAATAAATGATGTAAAGTATTGTTCATTGTTAGTTCATGTTAACTAGTGTTGTTAACTTGTGTTAATAAATGGAACCTTATTGTAAAGTGTTACACTTTTTGTTATATGAAGGTCACATTAAAACCGAATTGGAAACTTTTTACCAGGTCTTTATAACTTTTATGTACAGATTTTCTGTTTTTGTCCCAGACCCAGACTTTCAATATTAAACCATAATCTATTATTCCATGTTTAAAACTATGATAATCTAAAAAATGGGTGAAATAAACAATCAATTTGTCAATTTATTGTGTGAGAATTATTTCTATTTATATATATATATATATATATATATACAGGTGCATCTCAATAAATTAGAATGTCGTGGAAAAGTTCATTTCAGTAATTCAACTCAAATTGTGAAACTTGTGTATTAAATAAATTCAATGCACACAGACTTAAGTAGTTTAAGTCTTTGGTTCTTTTAATTGTGATGATTTTGGCTCACATTTAACAAAAACCCACCAATTCACTATCTCAAAAAATTAGAATATGGTGACATGCCAATCAGCTAATCAGCTCAAAACACCTGCAAAGGTTTCCTGAGCCTTCAAAATGGTCTCTCAGTTTGGTTCACTAGGCTACACAATCATGGGGAAGATTGCTGATCTGACAGTTGTCCAGAAGACAATCACTGACATCCTTTACAAGGAGGGTAAGCCACAAACATTCATTGCCAAAGAAGCTGGCTGTTCACAGAGTGCTGTATCCAAGCATGTTAACAGAAAGTTGAGTGGAAGGAAAAGATGCACAACCAACCGAGAGAACCGCAGCCTTATGATTGTCAAGCAAAATCGATTCAAGAATTTGGGTGAACTTCACAAGGAATGGACTGAGGCTGCGGTCAAGGCATCAAGAGCCACCACACACAGACATGTCAAGGAATTTGGCTACAGTTGTCGTATTCCTCTTGTTAAGCCACTCCTGAACCACAGACAACGTCAGAGGCGTCTTACCTGGGCTAAGGAGAAGAAGAACTGGACTGTTGCCCAGTGTTCCAAAGTCCTCTTTTCAGATGAGAGCAAGTTTTGTATTTCATTTGGAAACCAAGGTCCTAGAGTCTGGAGGAAGGGTGGAGAAGCTCATAGCCCAAGTTGCTTGAAGTCCAGTGTTAAGTTTCCACAGTCTGTGATGATTTGGGGTGCAATGTCATCTGCTGGTGTTGGTCCATTGTGTTTTTTGAAAACCAAAGTCACTGCACCCGTTTACCAAGAAATTTTGGAGCACTTCAGGCTTCCTTCTGCTGACCAGCTTTTTAAAGATGCTGATTTCATTTTCCAGCAGGATTTGGCACCTGCCCACACTGCCAAAAGCACCAAAAGTTGGTTAAATGACCATGGTGTTGGTGTGCTTGACTGGCCAGCAAACTCACCAGACCTGAACCCCACAGAGAATCTATGGGGTATTGTCAAGAGGAAAATGAGAAACAAGAGACCATAAAATGCAGATGAGCTGAAGGCCACTGTCAAAGAAACCTGGGCTTCCATACCACCTCAGCAGTGCCACAAACTGATCACCTCCATGCCACGCCGAATTGAGGCAGTAATTAAAGCAAAAGGAGCCCCTACCAAGTATTAAGTACATATACAGTAAATGAACATAATTTCCAGAAGGCCAACAATTCACTAAAAATGTTTTTTTTTATTGGTCTTATGATGTATTCTAATTTTTTGAGATAGTGAATTGGTGGGTTTTTGTTAAATGTGAGCCAAAATCATCACAATTAAAAGAACCAAAGACTTAAACTACTTCAGTCTGTGTGCATTGAATTTATTTAATACACGAGTTTCACAATTTGAGTTGAATTACGGAAATAAATGAACTTTTCCACGACATTCTAATTTATTGAGATGCACCTGTGTGTATATATATATATATCATTTTCTATTTTTTTTATTTTTATATATATAATTACAAGTGTCCCACATTTTCACCACACCAAAAAAAAAATTAAAAATAAAAAAAATTCCCTAATACATTTTCTTCTTCAAAAGTTAGTGAACTTTTTAACCAAGTCGACAAAAGTGTCAGTAAAGAGCATGCTTGATATGAAATATGAGACTAAATATCACTTGTGAGCAGAATATTTTTATTGGGCATAATTTCCAATCAAGCTGTAATTTTGCCAAAATGTGCAAAAAGTGTGAAAATATTATTTGTATTTAGGAGGATATATAAAATGTTAACTATGAAATATGCCATAGCAAGACAAAGGCGCTGGCGATTATTTTATGTAATTTCCACTACAGAGTTCTATTAAACACAATACAGTATTTGAGATGTGCTGGAAATGACACTGTGGTGGGATTTTTCATGACCTTTAACAAAAATGACATCATTCTTCTGTGATTCATGTACATACATTTACAGTACACTGTTGGACATTGTTAGTTGACAATTAAAAAAAATATAGTGAGAGTGAGACAATGGTTTTACAAGACTTTCTACAAGTCTACAGTGTTAAAAGTGCCATAAGTTAAAAATACACCTGTATATTGTACTATATATAGAATATTGTGTGCAATGTTAAATAATGAGCACGTGATATGGCATGTTTACTGTGCCCTTAGAGCCACCATCAAGTAAAATTCCTAATTGTCCATTGTAGAATTAAGGACACCGCTTACCTGATAGTCATCCACCACAGTGAAGGTGTACTCATGTCTGGCTATAACATGATCACAGTTCTTGCACATATCTGGGGGGAAAAAAATAGAGGTTACTCAAGAAGTTGTTTGGAGATGTTTGGCATTCATTGAACTTTCTATGTGCTGCTGATGTGACTCACGAATGTAAGTGACAATCTCCTCCTCATCCTCTTTCTCCAGAGTTCTGTCACTGATCAGTACAAAGTCCCGCTGGTGACAGTTGGCACAGCCAATAAAGTTAATCAGATATGAACCATTCTCCAGACAGGTATTACCCTACACTCATAGCATATGAAGAAGAAGAAGAAAAAAAAAAACACTTCAGATGTTGCTTTGCAGACAAAACATATGAATATAACATGTTCATTTACATTATTTATGCTGATTTGACCATGGATAATATCTCTTGGTAGCATTTACATGGCAAATGTGTTCAAAGTATGAGCAATACAAACAAGCTTAACCTAAAAAACATGTTTGCCTGGTAGCTTTAAAAATTTAGGCAAATGATGACTTTTAACACGACCACCATGAGGCTGCCTGGGGGACCAGATCTAAATGAAGTAATGTGAAAAGTGCTAACAAATGCTTTTAACAAGCATATATGGGAGCTAATGGGTTAAGCGTCAAAGAAAGAACAGTGAAAAATAAATCAATAACAAAACATAGCCTTGGAGGACTTATAAAGTGCAATGATGAAGTTCCACATCTGCTGCGCCTGAACTATCAACAAGAGATGCACTTGCAGTTATGCACTTTTATTCTTCAATAATTTGTACAAGATGTGGCGGTCACAAATAATAACGAACTCACCCTGTCGGGATATTGTTTCTGCACACAACCAGTACACATTTCGGTTCAAACAGATAAGAAAATAAAAAGACACAATACAGATGAGCAATGAAGTGGGATACTTCCGTTTTCGTCTTCCTCTCTGAAATATCTGTACACGATTTGTCAGTGGTGGCGCCACCTATCGGTCAATTGTTTTACATTCTGATCTAACGAGGGCGGCGATTTTAGCTGATGCAGTTTTCTCCAAGAAGTCTATTTTCTTTTTAGAAAAAAAAAAAAAAAAAAAAGTGAGTGCCGAAAAAAGTTAATTATCATCCTTCGGATCCTCGCGCTTTCTGTAACGTCTGTCAGTCCACTGGTGACCGTCTTTGGAACGCTCTCCTATATTTCCAGTCATGAAAGTGCAGCTCCTATCCGAATGGGGGAACACAGAAATCTGAAAAACGGTTGGTCAAGATTACGACCAAAGAACATATTTCAAATCAGCAATAAAATCCGACAACATTGGAATCATAAATTGGGCTTCTTCACCTCGGATTACGTAAAAAAAAAAAAAAAAAAAGAAAGAAAACGCAATTTCTCTATTTTGTATAGCTAATGCGCATGCGCATTCGCGAGTTGATTGACAGTTGATGTCTGTATCTAAAAGGTGATTGGCTCCTTTACCTGTAAGGCGGGAATTCCTTTCCACATCAGTTGACCGTTGGGCGTTCCATAGACCTTTTTCACAGACTGTGGTGACGCGTTTCCGCCTTATTTATCAGTGTAAATCTCGCACATTTTAAATATTGAGTGTACATTTATAACATTATGCTTTGTGTTATATTACCCTGGCAATTAGTTTAAAAAAAAACGAATTACCACAGCTGCGATGGGGTTTCTATTACAGCTGCTGAGAGAGTGACAGTAGTAAAGCAGTTAGCTAAGAAAATGTAATGCAAAACATGATTAATATTTATGAAAAACAAACTGTATGTGATAGGAATAAGAATCTATTAACCAAATTACAATTGGTGTTAGATAATATTTATGAACATAAAGCAAAAGGGACATTTATAAGATCAAGAAGAAAATGGTTGGAGGAGGGGAAGAAAAATTCTAAATATTTCTTTAATCTAGAGAAGAGAAATGCTGAGAATTCCTCTATAAAGAAACTTAATATTAACAAATCGCTCACAACAGATCCCAAACATATCTCTAACTTCATTGCAAACTTTTATGGACAATTATACTCCAAAAACCACAGTATTGAAGAAGGTTCTTGGATTCGAAATTCACTTAAGGAATATGCAACAATTATTGATGTGGATCCTTAAATGTTATGTGATCAGGACATAACACTGGAAGAAATATGTAAATGTATTGAAAAATTAAAAAACAACAAATCACCCAGAAATGATGGGTTAACTTGTGAATTTTATTAGAGATGCCAAGAGGATGTTTCAGAATTCCTTCTCTGTGTATTTCAAGAAATACTGGAACATGAGAAACTCCTTACAACCATGTCACAAGGTTTAATTACACTAATCCCAAAACCAGGGAAGGATTTACTTAACATAGACAATTGGAGGCCTATAACATTAATCAATAATGACACCAAATTACTTTCATTAATTTTTGCAGAAAGATTGAAATTAATTCTAGACAAAATTATAGACAATTGTCAGTCAGGTTTTATACATGTAAGATATACAGGCAATAATATTCGACTGATCTTAGATTTAATAGACTATAACTTTCTAATTAATGATAATAGCTATATCCTTTTTATAGATTACTATAAAGCATTTGATACTATAGACCATACATTTCTACTTAAAACTTTAAGTTTTTTTGGCTTTGGCAATAATTTTTTTCATGCAATTCAAACACTATACAATAACTGTAATAGCTCTATTAAATACCCTTTGGGACCACCTCTAGATTTAATATAAGCAGAGGAGTCAAGCAAGATGATCCAATATCTCCTTTATTATTCTTGATGGTCATGCAAGTAATGTGTCTCCATATTAAAGTTAATACATTTCAAGGCATTCAGATATTTGATCATGAAATTAAATGTTCCCAATTGGCAGGTGATACAGCTATATTTCTAAAAAATGAAAAAGAATTAAAATTGGCTCTTGAGTGTCTCCATGAATTTTCTTTAGTATCTGGGTTAAGCATAAATATTAAGAAATGTGAATTATTTGCTCTCAAAAGCAGATCTGATAATTTATCTGAACTCCATGGTATACCAATTAAGGACCAAATCTCTTATTTGGGTATTAAAATTTGTACAAATCAGAAAGAAAGGACAAATTTAAATTACTTTCCATTAATAAACAATATTCAAAAATTTTAATTCCTGGTTAATGAGGGATTTATCCTTAAATGGGAGGGTATTACTGTCAAAGTCAGAAGGCTTATCCAGACTAATTTATACTGCAATGGTCATAGATGTTCCAAAATCCCTAATTAATCAGGTAAATAAAAACTTCTATAATTTCATTTGGAGGAATAAGCCTCACTATTTGAATAAAAAAAACTCTCTGTAATCCTGTTAATCAAGGTGGGTTAAATGTACTCTATTTTGAATCATCCAACATTATACTCAAAGTCAGATGGATTCAAAATTACATTCGTTCAAGAGATAGGTTATGGTTTTACATCCCAAATAGAATTTTTAAAAAAGTTGGAGGCATTGACTTTCTTCTTAATTGTAACTTTGATGTCAGTAGACTTCCCATTAAATTATCTAATTTCCATAAACAGGTCTTACTATCGTGGATGATTATAAGCACAACTTTTCCCCTCACAAATGTTTAATTTGGAACAATAAATACATTAAGCACAGAAATAAATCTTTTTTTTTTTTTTTTTTTTTTGACAGTTGGTTTAAAAAATATATTTTATTGGTGTCACAACTATTTAACAGCAATGGTAATTTACTTACTCTGAATTCTCTGGAAAATACTCCTTCCCAGTATTTTTAAGGAATTTATGACTGTGATTGATGCTATACCTTTTGAACTTATTGAATAATTACTAACATTGTTTCAAGACCAAATATTGACTTTACTGTTAAGTTGGAAGGTATAAGTATTACAGATAAAAAAAAAATTATCACAACTATCTTAGGAAAATCTGTCAAAATTGTGCAGCTCCATCAGCTAAAAGTTTTTGGAATGCACAATTTCAAAATATTAATTGGGAAGAAACCTTTAAAATTACAAGACGATACTGTTTGACCAATAAGATTCGTGAGGTCTCCTTTAAGATTATTCACAGAATTTACCCTGTTAAACAAGTTATTGCAAGATTTAGGAAAGATATTGATTTAAAATGTGCTTTTTGTAACTTTGAAATTGAAAGCATTGTACACCTCTTTTTTTGACTGTATTTATACAAAAATCTTCTGGTGTGATTTAGAATATTTTATTAAGATGAATACGGGTATTGATATGCATTTAAAGAAAGATGATGTTTTGTTTTATTTTGATAGTAAAATTGAACATAAAGCATGGTATATTATAAATGTATTGTTGATTTATGGAATGTTTTTTTATTCATAAATGTAAATGGTCATCACAGAAACCAAACTTCATACACTTCAATATAGAAGTAAAGTATTACTTTAATTTGTTAACAGGAGTAAAAAACAGTATAGCGCTAAAGAGTATTAACTTTTATAAAGCCTTAAATATCCCCTTTTGAATCTTAATGTTATATGCATTGTATATTGTATAATTTATAGCCTTTTGAAATCTGTATATTGTTGATATACCTTTTTGTAAGTTTTTTTTTGTTTTTGTTTTTTTGTTTATTTCTTATGCTTTCAGTTGGTTTGACTGGCATGTTATATTGGTTAAAGCAATAATAATAATAATAAAAATAAATAAATAAAAAACTATTGTCAACGTGGTCTGATTTCAGCCATCACGTGGAAAGGGATATTAATTCACCGAAAACTTTTAAAAGGTTCTCTTTGTCACCAATATCTCTGAAGATCAAAATGCGATGGGGTTATTAATCTCTCACACTACCATTCACGAGAAGATACTTGCATTTTGAGTAATTTGACGAAATGTCGAGCATTATTCAAATACAAATTCAAACTTATGTTTTGTAAATCTGGCTTATAATATTTGTACATATACTGAGTGTTTTTTCCTCTTCGTTTTCTACTTTGATAAAGAACAGTCATGGAAAACAAAAAGAAGAACGTTTGGATGAGGAAGAAATGTTTTCTCTGCAGCCAAAATTATGGACTACAGGTTGGTTTAACAATTCTCCAATTCTGTTTCACAAAATACTGTTTTCATGCAAGAGTGACATGACAGTACTGCATTTCCCTTGAAAGAATGAAGAATTGACAGTATGGTTCCAGGTTGAGTAAAAACTTTATTTTTCAGGGGCATTAAATGTATACAAAGACATGAAAATGACGTTGTTTTATACTGTGATGACGTACTTGCTTTATTTTGGTTTAATGTATTATTTTGATTTGTTCCCCGTTTAAACCAATAATTAAAAATTAACTGTATTATATTTCAAATCCATATGATGATATAATGAAAGTGAATGGGGATAGGAGCTGACAAGCTTCAAGCAGAAATTAAGTCTTTTTAAAGAGAGTGTTCACCCAAAAATGAAAATTCTCTCATCATTTACTCACCCTCATGCCATCGCAGATGTGTATGACTTTCTTTCTTCTTCTGAACACAGAGATTTTTAGAAAAATGTCTCAGCTCTTTAGGTCCATACAATGAAAATGAATGGTGACCAGAACTCTGATGGTCCAAAAAGCACAAACTACTTTTTTTGGACAAACATATGCATATGTACCTGCCTAAAGGGCAGGTATGGAACTAAAAAGTATGGATTATAAAATCCTTCTTTGATATAAAAAGTAAACAATGAAACACTTTCTTTCTTACAGTGAACATATGCATAACTGTCAGGCATGTGATGCATCCATGGTTGGACTAGAGCTATACAATAAGCATATTACCACTCTTGAGCACAAAAGTAATCTGCTCAAACTCCAGCAGAGAAGACATGATGGAAAAGGTCTTCAAGTGGATTACAGTATTGAACTTAATGATCGTAAAGCCCTTTCTGACAAAAAAGAGAAAAAGTAAGCACAATGTCATATTACACATTTCAGAAATCCAGCTGTATGGTAAATAATACAGGTTTTTTTAGGTATAAGGTTTGAGTGGATAAATGTATTTTTTTTTTTTTTTTTTTTTTTAATCAAAATAAGTATTTAGTTTTGTCTTGGATCTAAATAGCCAAGTTTTTTTTTCCATATCCATTTAGGGACGAACAAAAAGATCTGAAGAGGTGCTTTGTCTGCTGTTAGTAATTTGGTGAAACTGATTTTTAAATGCTAAAGAGCAAAAGAAACAACAGTACCACATTTCTTTTGAGAGTGTAAATCTAAATAAGCTTTCAAAAAGTTAAAGCACAGAAACAATAATAAATACTCTGTTTTGTGATGTGATGACAGGGCTGTGTGTCTAATGATTCACTACATTAGTTTCTGCATTCTCAAATTGAACATTTTATGAAACTAAACACAATATGGCTATGGATAGGCCCTAGATCTGTTCTTTCTTTCATAGTTACCGTCCTCTTTTTTTTCACAGGAATTGGACAAACATATGCACAGTTTTATCCATCATCAGGCAATTGAGGAACTCAAGGGCAGGTACAGAAAAAAAAGCACTGATTCTCATGTCCTGCATAAAAAGTTAAACTGTTAATTGTACACTTTTCTTTTTACAGTGAACAAGTGCATAATTGTTAGGCCTGTGATATGTCTCTGACGGAACTGGGGGAGTTTATTAAACATATTGCCACTCGTGAGCACAAAAGCATGCTGTTAAATCTCCAAAAGAGAAGACATGATGGACAAAATCCAGTGGACTGCAGTGTTGAATTTGATGATGAGCTTAAAGCCCTTTGCGCCAAAAGAGATGAAGAAAAGTACGCTTGTCAGCTCATACTCAAGACATGTTCTTATTTGTTTAACTGCATATGGTTGACTGAATGATAGTTGATTGACTAAACTGTGTTGATCATGATTGAATGGCCTTTTTAAATGCATTTGTCAATGATTTTATTAACAGCCGTAGGTGTTTGCTGTAAGACACTAAGTGCTACTTGTTTACTTTCTTGCAAGAATTCTGAAAAAGGAAGAGAAAAAACTGAAGTGGATAGTAGCAAAAATGGCAAAATTTAGGAATATCAAGATGAGAACAAGAAGTGAGGAGTTCACAACTGACCACGTGCCACCATCTTGCAACCTCATCTCCTCTTGGGAAAAGTTAGAACAGAACATTCCATCATCCAGACAGCTGAACTACAAATTGCCAAAAAGGAGACTAGAGGTCATACCTGATATGGAAGGTTCAAGTTGCTCCCTTGTGAAAAGACCTTATCTTGAGTTTACATTAGAGAATCTGTCTCAAGAAATGTCTGCTTGTACTACATGTCCCACTCTTGATGGAAAAGGATCCAATGTGTGTACAGCTGAAAATGGACTTGGTGCCTCTGCTGAGCCTATGTGTGCTCCTGGAAATGAGTGTCTCATTTCTACAATCTTTTGGACAATTCGTAAATTAATGGACAATCAGGGTCATAAAGATAAGCATGTCAAGCAAAAAGGATGGCCAGTCAAACAATCCATGACCCATCTTGGCCCTGAGAAGAATAGAGTGGAGGCATGTTCAAATGATGTCTTCTCTGTATTAAAAAGCAATAAACAAGGACAGATGAAGCCAAATTTGAAGTTACAAGCTGCGGATATAAGCACATTAGCAGAAGCTGATGAAAATGAGACAGTTCCTTCCGAAAATAAACCAGCTTCTCCTGCTGTTCTAAGCTGCTCCTCAAGCCAGACGGAGCTCAATAAGCCAAACTTGAGAACAGCAAGAGGAGGGTTTCTTCACTACAGAGGGGCAAGTGTCTTCAAACATCCAAGAGCAACTTGCAACAGGAACAGGGCATTTCCAGGTAAATAAATTATGAATTTCTGACTCATTTACTAATGCAACCTGATCAGTTCCACACCAAATATTTTTCAGTACTTCGCTGGTTCACCCAAAATTGAAAATTCTCTCATCATTTACCAGATGTGTAGGACCTTCTTTCCTCTGCAGAACACAAATATTTTTAAAAGAATATCTCCGCTCTTCAGGTCCATAAAATGCAAGTGAATGGTGGCCAGAACTTTGAAGCTCCAGAAAGCACAAATGCAGCACAAAAGTAATCCAAATGATTCTAGTGGTTAAATCCATGTCTTCAGAAGTGATATGATAGGTGTGGGTGAGAAACAGATCAATGTTTAAGTCTTTTTTAACTATAAATTCTCTTCCCTGCTCAGTTGGTGCAAATCGCCAAAAACAAAAGAATGTGAAAGTGGAAATTTATAGTAAAAAATGACTTGTATTGATCTGTTTCTCACCCACACCTATCATATCACTTCCGAAGACATGTATTGAACCACTGGAGTCTTATGAATTACTTTTGTGCTGCCTTAATGTGCTTTTTGGAGCTTCAAAGTTTTGGTCACCATTCACTTACATTGTATGGACCTGCAGAGCTGAAATATTCTTCTAAAAATCTTTGTGTAAAATCTTTCTGTAGAAGAAACAAAATTGTACACATCTAGGATGGCATGAGCGTGAGTAAGCGATGAGACAATTTTCATTTTTTGGTGAACTATCCTTTTGAGAGGTTTGAAGTTGGCCCCTCATGAAAATTCTTTCTCTGATGTGTCTGAGACTCATTCTTTTGTAGTCTGTATTAAACGAGTCTTTAAGGATAGAGATAAAGAGCTTGTCAGCATCTTTAGGTAGTCATTAAAATAAAAGAATTGGCCTTCGATGAAGATCAGTGAGCGTTTTTACATGCACACCAATACGCCGATGGCTACCAAAAATCATCTTATTGAAATAACTTGTTTTACGGATTTAAATGCAAACCAATAAACCAGCATTTAAAAAAAAAAATAAATAAATAATGTTTTACATGAGACTTGAAATCACCTGTTTATTCTCTGCTTTTGCCATCAAAACATAAACAGGCATGTGCACAACACTTGTGCACACTGGATAAAGCGATAAGAATGCCGGTAAACATTTTCACATGCAACGCAAAACAGGGTGTTAATGGCCTTACACCGATAAAGGAAAGCCGTTTAATACGTTTACATGACCACATACGTTGTTGGCTTATTAAGCAAAATCGGTGTAAAAAATGTGCATGTCAGCGCGGTAACTCTCTCTAGACCAGTGTTTTTCAATACTGTCCTGAAGTACCACTAACAATAAACATTTTGGAGGTCTCTTATTTAACATACCTGATTCTACTGGTTAGCAGATTGATCAAATTAAGTATGTCAAATGAGGGAAACATCCAAAATATGTAGTGTTAGTGGTATTCCAGGAAAGGATTGGAAAATATTGCTCTAGATCAGTGGTTCCCAACCCTATTCCTGGAGGCTCCCAACTCTGCACATTTTGGATATCTCTCTAATCAAACACACCAGACCAGATTCAACTCATTAGCTCATAGAGACTCCACGGCCTGAATTGGGTGTGTCAGATAAGGGAGATATACAAAATGTGCAGTGTTGGCAGGTCTCCAGGAACAGGGTTGGGAACCACTGCTCTGGATCACCTCCTTAATTTCTCTTTCACAATTTCCTTTTAGAAAAAGCATTCATGGAAAAGAGCCATACATTGATCCTCTTCCGTCTATAACTTCACTGGCTGAGATGTTTGAGAGCAGAACTTCAGGAACCTACAATACAAATGACTGCCAAATATTAGAGAACTATGAAGAAGTTCAGCCTCATTATACAGTGTGTTAAGAATGGCACAGAACTGGAAAACCACAATAGCTTTGGAACTGTCTCCAGCAACTTCCGGCAAACCAAGAGGAAAAAACGGGTATGCGAGCTTTAGAGAAAAGTTGTAATGTATCTCCTTTGAATGTATAGGTTTTATTTGTTCCTTTTTGTTACAGAATATTTCAAATACTGCTCATCTGACAGAAAACACAACATCTAAAAAAAAAGCGAGTGTTCATTTCTTACAGCTTTAATTTGTGCTTATTAAAGTGTAATTATCAAATAATGGGAGGAAATGCAAACTTAAATCTGAGGTGAATGGGTACATGGTAAAATATAGGACATTACACAATGTTATAGTCATGTATGACGAGGAGGGCGGGGCCATGACTACGCACGCCTGGCCCCCAGTCGGGCTAATCAGCTGAGGAGAGGGACAAGTGCAGCGGGACGTGGCAGTTCGAGAGAGAGAGCCACATGCAGCTGCCATGTTTGTGTTGTGTTTCTTTTTGTGTCATTAAATATTATTTTGACCGTTCAGCCGGTTCCCGCCTCCTCTTTTCCCAACCTTTACCTTGTTACATTGGTGCTGAAACCCGGGAAGGAGGAGGGATGCGCTGTGGTGGAGTCCTTGCCACTGCCATCCACCCAAAGGAGCAGCCGTGGCCGTTGTTGGCAGTTGTTGTTTTTTTTTTTTTTTCTCTCTCTCTCTCTCACTGTTGCTCCGCCTTGCCCTTTCCCTCTCCCTTTTTTTTATTTTTATTTTTATTTTTTCCAGCCCTAGAGAGACGGGGAAAGCCTGCCGGCAGGTGCAGCCAGAAGGACAATGCCCCCGGAAAGGGGGGTGGGGGGTGGGGTGGGGTGGGGTGTGTATGTCATGCCGGGGGTTCTCCAGCCTGAGGCAAAGGAGGGAGGAGGAGGGCTCCCCCAATTGGGCTGATCAGCCGAGGAGAGGGATAAATGCAGCGGAACATGTTTGTGTTCTGTGTGTCTTTAAGTTCTTATTTTGACCGTTCAACCGGTTCCCGCCTCCTCCTTTCCCAACCTTTACCTTGTTACATCATGATTTATTTGATAGATGTTAAACTGAAAAAAGGATTGAGTGCTGATTTTGATCTTTTAAGTCCCATATTGATTGTGTATATGATTTTTAGAGCACCTGGATGAATTAATGACACTATCTTTGAGAGAATCTTCGAGAATAATTCTCACTTTGGAGAATGTAGGTGAACAGCCACTCCAGGTGTACTCCACCCTGCAGAATGCCCACACAGAAGTTAAGCATCTTCTAGCAGTTAAACAACAGGTATATGACCGCTTCATCAATCATTGTAAGCCGCTTTCATCTTTAAATATTTTAGGACCTGTACGTTTTCATTTAGTTTTCCAAATTCCTCATTGGTTCTGATTGCAGCTTTGCTAAAAATCTCTTCCCAGAAATATTTTTCTAAGCTGCAATCTTTTTTCTGTTTTCCCCACAATGTTTTGTTTAGCCATCAAGTATAAACAAATGAAACTAACAATCATACTTCTCTGGTTGTCAGGTGTCCTCCGATATGGCGGTTCTCAGGACAAAGCACATAAAGACCCTAAAAGACTTGAAGAGTAAGAACTCTCTCGGTACATTGACAATTTTTTGTTGAGTTATGAGTTCATGTAGATGGCACAACAGATTTCCCATTGAAGAAATACTGTTCTTCTCTGTTTCAGATTAATGTCACATGATATTTATAATCTTGCCTATTTATATTTGTGAACGTTTGTTTTGTCAGATACCAACGATTCTGTCACTTCTTTTGGCGAGTATTCCACTCACTCAGACCAGCAGGAGGCATTAAATGCCTCTTGACAACTTGGTGAACGTCAGAGGAAAGATTTCTCTTGCATGCCCAGTGCAGCTGTGCCACAAGACCCAATTCCAGCAGTAACCAGCATCTTGACTGTCCACGCCTTTCAATTGCCAGCACAAAATGTACCTCTGCAAGCATCTCAGAGCATGGCTTACATTGTAAAGCCAATGATGCACCAAGATGAGTGCAGTGCTCTACCTTAGAGTAACCAACACTTGCCAAGAAATGTTTAAATGTTCCTTTCATTAAAAACCTGTAGTTGTACATGGTTATAAAGTCTCCAATTATTAGTTGTGCGCCAATTATTGTTTTTTGTGGCCCAGGAAAAAACTATATATTTACAAATTTGACAGTGACACACCTTGTACTGTAGTATACAACAGATCGTTCCACAGACACTGGACCTGGGCTGTGTTTCCCAAAAGCATTGTAAGCCTAAGCAGGTGACAATGGTTTCTATGATCAACTTAAGCTTGCAATGCTTTTGGGAAACGCAGCCCTGCTCTGTAAATTCACAGATGAGTAAGATGCATCTTTGTACTTTGATCTTAAACACTCTTATGAACACTGGTACACACTGAATTATGAACGGGGTTGATCAAATTCTGAATAAAAGTATTTTTCAGTTCAATTTATGTTATACTTCTGCCTTTTGTCTTACCTAATATGTGTGAAATTAATGGAGACTTCAGCCAAGGTGTCCATTAAAACTGTGCAAGTGAAGTTCTTCATTGGTTAAATATCTTCCCTACCTAGATTTTGTTAAGATGGAATTGGTAGCAGTTATTTCCTTGATACATCACAGCATATTTAGATTTTTGACATAGTAGTGGTGGCTCAGTGGTTAAGGCTCTGGGTTACTGATCAGAAGGTTGGGGTTCAAGCCGGATGCCAGTGTTGGGCCCTTGAGCAAGGCCCTTGACCCTATCTGCTCCAGGGGTGCCATATCATGGCTGACCCTACACTCTGACCCTAGCTTAGCTGGGATATGTGGAAAAAAAGAATTTCACTGTATGTATGATAAATATGATTATAAATATTATAATTACATTACACAGCAGTTATTTGTTTGTACATGCCAATAGCTCAAAGTGAATCTCACAAAGCCTGCCAAGAACATGCTGGGGACACATTTTTGACCAAAATCATAATAATAATAAAAAAAAATTAATGAAGAAAGTCCTTCCACATGAATTTTGAAACCAGTGGATAAGTGGAATAGAAAAATAGGCCTGTGACGTTTTTTGTGCTGTTGGGGGGTATATGGGTTGTGGTCAAAGAAATGAATCAATAATCAGAGTCTTTTACAAAAAGAATGAATGTGTCACATACAACTGTCCTTCAAAAGGCAGAGACACTCAGAAAATGTGAAACAAACGGGGACGAACATTAGTAGGGATATTTATGGTCATATTAGAATGTGTTATTGTGCCAGATCTTTTACAGCGGTAAAAGTCAACTGGGCATCTGTACGTAGAAATAAAGACCATCGTCTGATTCTGAGACTAGTTGTGTCCAAGCACTATCAAGCGGACACAATAAACATCACTGTCTAGTTGTTGGTCACAACCATTTAGGTATTCCATAGGGATGGGCAGATTGATCCTAAAGTATTTTCCGATACTGATGTCGTATCGAGATATCAATACTCGCATACAAATTTCGACACTAAAGGTTTTTACTAAACTAGTGATTTTATTATTTCTTTACCATGAAGACTATTGCATTTCATAAGACTCAAAGTGAAAAATAAATAAATAAATAAATATAAGCAAATGGCATGTGTATGAATTTATTTCTCCTTTCGCTCAGTTTAATGTGCAGCAGACTAATGCTCAAGAGACATGTATTCGCAGACAGCGCTCATTTGAATAAAAAATTTTATTTTAAAATGTTTTTGTATTTGATTTGGTGGACAAACGTTGACAATATTAAGATTATTTTTAAGAAATAATAATAAGATTATCCCAAACTACTCGTGCCAATTTTTTCCTCAAGAATTTCAGCTTTTCTTTTTTACTGTTTCCAATAGGGCTGGGTTTTGATTCAGATTTCCCGATTCAATTCGGATTCACAAGCTCTCGGTTCAGTTTTTTTTCCTATTACATACAATATCGATTCAAATGGTTATATTTCAGTTATACTGTCCCATTTGCTTACATAAAAAATACATTATATCCCAGCTAATGCTGCTAATTATACAGAGGACCTTCCAACTGGGTACAAAATGAAAATATTAATTTTACTCATTATATTTGATTAGTTTTTCATCATTTTGGCCACATTTTAGCTTTAAAAAAATTGACAAATCTTTTTAAAAAATTTAAATATTTGCTAATCAATATATATGATATTATGTTGCATACATTCTATTTTGCTAAATTTTTATTGTTTAATTGCATAATTGTACTATTTACAGGTATTTATATTGATTTGTTGAATATGTTCTAAAAACCGGTACTGACTCTAAAGAAATCCGGCAACCGTATATGACCACGTTAACGAGAGATACTCAAATCGTGCTATGCCTGATTGGAATTCAAATACTGACTGTAAAGAACAGAAAGGGTATTAAAAGAGACATTATTCATTGACAAATGGGTCGCGTGCATCTCGTCTGGAACAACTTTTACTCTCAACACACAGTGAAAGGATCTTGATGCTGAATACTCCAACACTATACTACACAATCACTGGTGTGTGAAATGTAAACATTTACCAGCCAGTTGCCAAATATATACATTTTTAGTTGCATAGTGCAAAATTTGGTTGCAAATGCAAGTGATTTCCTCTCATTGTAGGAGAGGGTTGTGCATTGAGTAAAAGATCCATGAAGATTGCATGTATTGGGAAATCAATATTTTGATCCACCCCTAGTTTCAAGCAGTTGCTGATATAGAAATGTATTTAAATGTATTTATTTGATTAAATTTTGTGCAAAATTTTAAATCTGTTAAACGATCGAAAATGATCAGTTGTTAATAAATGATAAACACAAATAGATGTCTGATGATTTGCAGTGTAGGCCTATAAATAAAAAACGTGATGTCTTTTAAATATAATATTTTACATATATATTTAAATATATAAAAAAATCAGTTTAATAGAGGTATCGGTATTAATATCGATATCAACGAGTTTGGCATTGATAATACTTGGTATCGGATCAAAACGAAAATAGGTGGCATCCTGGTGTCGCATCGGTCCTCGCGCTTTCTTTTTGCGGTGACGTCAGAGAGGCCTGCCAATGGCGTAAACTCTGTCATCAAAAACTACACTACATTTCTTTATGGTATGATTCAGAAAACGCGCGAAGGGGTATATCAACCCATCGAAAACAAATGTTTTTAAAAGACTCTCCTTAGATCAAGGTGTAACTGGCTCACAATCTTTGTGTTTTCTGTCACACTGCCATACACGAAAAGATTTAAGTCTTTCAGCTTGAGTAGTTGCTCTGAATATTAAGAGGTATTGACTTATCAAAAAATTATTTGTAAATATGTATGCCTATAGTGAGTGTGGACGATAAATCTCTTTCAATGTGTGTTTCTTTGCTACAACAAGCCATGGACATCAAAAGAGAGAAAGGATTTAGGAACCTTAAGAGCACCAAACTCAAACAATTGAACATATGCTTAATCTACCATCAATGCCAAGGAGGGGTTAGTAATTTTGATTAAAAAAGTTTTCACAATCACATCTTTGCACTGACAAGACATCCTTTTTCAGAAATACAATCTTGAAAGAATTGTGCTTAGATGCATGAAGTGATTTCTAATTGACAGTTCTTCCACTCTTAAACATTTTTATGGTCATAGATGTTTGTAGCAAATTATGAACATGTTCTAGACCTCTTCAACTTCAACTCTTTAACTTAATATTTGTTTCCACAGAATTTGGACAAACATGTGCATTCTTATGGCCACCATCACGCAATTGAACAACTAAAGGGCAGGTATGGAAGTAAAAAGCATTTCATTGTCATTTCTTGCTCTAGAATTAAAAGTTAAAAAACATAAAAACAAAAAAGTTTTCCTTCTTGCAGTGGAAAAGTGCATAAGTGCATAAGTGTTGGGCTTGTGATATATCTGTGATGGAACAAGAGCTATACAAAAACCACATTGTCACTCATGATCACAAACGCAATATTCAGAGACTACAGGAAAGAAGACTCAAAGGAGAATGTCAAGTGAATTACTTTGCTGAACTTGATGATCAACGGAAAGCTCTTTGTATCCAAAGAATCAAACTAAAGTAAGCTTTTCAGCTCATAGACCAACAGTACTGTGCAAAAGTCTTAGGCACATAAGATGTTTCATAAAACATTTATCTTAAGATGGTTATTTGTATCTTCATCTTTAGTGTGTCAATAGGATATATACATTTTAGACTCCCAAACATTCCTTTTGCAAATAGAATAGATTAGAATAGAAGAACAGGGAGCCCTGCAACAGATGTCATGGCCCCCACAGAGCCCCCTGCCGAACATGGAGTCAGTCTGGGATTACATGAAGCAACTGAGACCGCCTAAATATAAAGAAGAACTGTGGTGAATTCTCCAAGAAGCTTGAAACATCCTATCTGCTAACAACCAAGAACAACTGTATCCAGGTGTCCCTAGGAGAATTGGTGCTGTTTTAAAGGCAAAGATGGTCACATCAAATATTGATTTAGCTTTTTTATGTTTACTGGACTTTGAATGACGTAAATTGTTAAATGAAAACTATTTATGGCATTATTTTTTGAAGAAATCTTAATTATGCAACATTTTTCACAAGGTCCTAAAACTTTTGCACAGTAATGTACATCTTAAACAAGGCTAAACCTATCTCATTCAGCAAAGGTATTTGAATCACAATTGGGATTTGCACTATTACATCAAATATAATCTTTAGTTTGTCTTCTGGGTCCAATGAACCAAGTCCTTTCATTATCCATTTAGGGAAAAACTACAGCGAATAGAGAGATGTTTGGTCTGCTTTCATGATTTCCAATTAAAGGTAAGCAGTTTTTTAAAACATTGTTTTTTTAAATGCATGTCAAAAGTGACAGGAGAGCACACCCGTCCCTTTGAGAGTTAAAATCTTGTGGCTTGAGCCTAAAAACAATCATCTTTATAATTTGTCAGTGGGTTATAAGCACAGAAAGAACAATAAGAAGTATGGCTGCAGGCAGCAGGACCATGCATGGCCTTAGTTCACTAAGCACAATGCAAAGAGACAAGGTCAACAGAGGAACAACCCTGAGAAAGCCCATCCTGTGTTGGGTTCTAACACACAACCTTTGGGGTACTAGCTTAGAGCTGTACCCATCTACACCGCACCACAACATGTGACACTATAACTGTTGCCAAAGAGACAAATATATAAAGTTCACAGAAAAGTATGGAAAAATGTTGTAATGGCAAGAAAACGGTTCCCGATGATAGTTTTATAATTTTTGACCAATATGTGGCCCTTAAGTTTAAACTCAGCACAAGTTGGCAACCTCACATTCTGTTTGTTGACTTAGGGAGAACATCCCTATGCCCTGCTCACTATGAAGGACAGAGCTCTTGATGTGGGCTCTTCGAAGGGAGCATGGTATTTTTGTATAAATGTACCCTAACAGTCTCGTGGAAGGGCAATTCTTGGAAAAAAAAAAGTAATTTTCTTACTTTTGTTTGAAACAACCCTTCGAATGGCGTCCCCTTAGCAGTTCCCTTAAAGGGCACAAAAATGCTGTTTGGAAAATAATTTTCCTACTGAAACAGGAACTTGAATAGGTTTTAGTTTACATCGCAGCCCGGCAAAGCCACACACACACCCACACACACCTTTTCCACTGAAATGGTGTTCAGGAACTGAGAATCTCAATACCGGCTCACTTTTCCACTGATTTCAGAACCAAACAATGATACAATATTCATGATGTATATTTATTACCAGCCCGTAAACAAATACAGCTCATCACAGTCTTTGTTTCCAACGAGTCTCACAATCTGCTTTTCAACTGTCAAAAGATAACAAATAAAATTCATATAAATTATTTCTTACATATGGTATTTGTAAATAATACTTGTTAAACAGGGAAGTTTAAGAGGCTGGAGCCGTTGTGCAAGTTCAATGCAGATGAATGAGAAACAAGTGAGTAAAAGATCTCAATACATCAATATTTTGATTCGCAACACAATAAACAAAGTATAAAGAACACTTACTTGTGCTGTATATCCCAAGAAACCTCAGAAAAATGCCTGCACTTAAAAATAATAATAAACTCCAACCACTTTCTTTGCATCTAAATCCTGCGTTCCATTCAGAAGTGATCATCCCTATGCCCTATTCCCTTCAAAGACAACTAAATTCATTGTGAGAGCTTCGGAGGGCTGAAAGGTGAGGTCATTTAGAACTCCCATTTTTTGCCATTTTATACTCCCATTTTTACACACACATGGGCAGAAAGCTCAAAAAGTATTCATTCATTACAGTTGAAGTGTATATGTGTAAATTTGTGAATGCAGCATTTCAGAAAAAATATCATCCCTGAATTCAAACATGATCGGCCAATCTCTAATCACAGGGTAAAGACCAATATCGGGCGTGATTGGTGGATTGATTATTTATCGATAAGTGTGTTCCTTAAGACAATTGTTTGCAATTGAATAAAAAATGGCAGACAAGTAATATGGTCAAAACTGACAATTGGCAAAACTAAAAATTTCCATAGTTTTAAGAAATGTAAAAAAATATTCGTATTATCGACCTGTATGTGGCGGTGTCCCTAAACTGATCAGGTACACAGGAGCATGGCGCCAATGATGCTTACCAGGTTTTGTTACATTACACCAAAGTGTAGGTAAAGCAGTTGACAGGAAATACAAAATAGTGGAAAAACAACATAGACAACATTGGAAATCACTGGGATTGGTATCGTTGAATTGAAATCGTTGGACCGCAGGGGCCTTGTATAAAAGCTGCACACAAACAAAATGTGCATCGAAAGGTGTGTGTTATTTTCCATGTGCACAATTGGGATTTATGTATAAAAAAAGTAATTACATAAAAGTGTATAATATGTATGACTCTACTGTTCTAATGTATATGGACTGGCAATTCCAGTTGGCATTAGGGGGAAACTGAACTGTGTGTTTAATCTCATTTACTGCATTCTTAAATGTTTTATAGTATTTTAGGCTGTTAGCACATTACAGCTATGATTATGAGCTCTATTTTGTTTTTTCATAATTACTCATCTTTGTTTTCACAGAGTTTGGACAGACGTGCATACTTATGGCCACCATCTGGCAATTGAGAAACTAAAGGGCAGGTACAGTATGGAACTAAAAAGATGATTGTCATGCCTTGCTCATGTATAAAAAGTGCAAATTGGACTCATTTCTTCTTACAGTGAACAAGTTCATAAGTGCTGGGGTTGTGATATATCTGTGACCGGACTAGAGCTGTACAGGAAGCATATTGCCACTCATGAGCACAAAAACAATCTGCTCAAACAAAAAAGAGGTGAAGTAGAGGAACAAATACAATGACCTACAATGTGCCAAAGGAAATTAAAGCCATTTGTGCCCAAAGAGACAAAAAAAAGGTAAGCTTGTTTTCCCACACATCCAAGACGTGCAGTTATATGCTTTCAATGAATGGAAGATGAGTCATTAAAATGCCTGGAAAATAATTGAATGACATATTAGTCCATTCTTTTTTCAATATTCATTATCAGTCAAAAGTTTGGACATGACTTAATTTATGTTTCTTGTGATCTAAAAACTTTTTGATCTGAAAGTTTGACCTTAAATGCTTGAAATTAATTTTGTAGACATATTATGTCTAAGTATGAATTTCTTTTCAAAAGCAAAAATGTAAATAAACAAGTGGACTTGATAGTGAAGGTAAAGCAGCCAAGCCAACATGCGCCCAGCATACATGGCAACCGTATGCTGGGCATTTGAATACTTCATGATATTGAGATATTGAGGAGGATGCAATTCGGTAACCTTGTCAACCCTGATGAAGGCTGAAACGCATCGGTTTTATTTAAATAAATGTTGTCCCCTCAACAAAGGTTGCTAGATTCATCCTCCTCATTCGTGCTTTGTTCTGTCTATGCCCCTTGCTTGTTAGTGAAGTTGCACCGGATTCATTATCCCAATCTATTCACTGAAATATTGACAAGAGTGTCCAGAGCTGAAATCTAAGCAAAGGGTGGCTACTTCGAATAATCAAAAATAAAAGATAATTTTGATTTGTTTAACATTATTGGTCACTACTTTTGACAGATAATGTCAATATCTTTTGTCTCAGGATTGCTGTCACTGACAATGTACTACTTGTCTATCCTTCAGAACTGTGAAAAAGAAAAAGAAGACCACAACAAAAAGGAAGAAGGCTAAAAAAGAGACTGTAATTCAGAATTGTCAGATGGAGAACAAGAGTCAGATTCATTTTACAATACCTGTCCCATTGCATGAGGCATTCACAAGTGACCAGTTACCACCATCTTACAATCTTTTCTCTGCTTTGGAAAAGTTCCAACAGAACCATTTAACATCAAGACAGTTTAACCAAAAACTGCCAAAAAAGAGACATGAGTCAAATTGGCCCCTTGTGAAAATGCCTTGTCTTGAGATTACATCAGAGTATCCAACTCACATGCCTACTTGTGGAAGATGTCCCTCCCCTGATGGAAAAGAGGCAGAAATGGCAAGGCAGGGCATGCATGGGTGAGTAAAGCAATGATGAGCTACAAGAGAATGTGCTTTACGGTCATTATGTTTACGTGCACAGTTATAATCAAGCTGCAGCAGGTTTTTGTATAGTTGAGCTACAGTCTTCATCTGTTTACCAAGTATACATGACACAATGTGTTATGCAAGTGTAAATACAGTACATTGTTGCATGTTACCTCTGTCTTTCAAGCATGTGTACCACACCAACACCCAGGGCCATTTCTGAGCATATGGGGGCCCTAAGCGATTAATTACTAACAGAAGTTTATTTTATTTTTTTACAATAAATTAACAAAAAATGTACAATAAGTTACCAATAAATAACTATACAAATGAAGAATAAATGACTATAAATAACAAGAAATAACCTAAATAACAAAAAACTTAAAATAAAAAAAACAACCTTGCTTTGTGGGGCCCCCTGGTGGTTCGGGGGCCCTAAGTGTCTGCTTGTATCGCTTATAGCTACGTTAACATTTATGCATTTGGTAGATGCTTTTATCCAAAGAGACTGACAGTGCATATATTTATTTTATCAGTTTGTGTGTTTCCTGGGAATCAAACACATGATCTTGGCGTTGCTAGCAGCATGCTCTACAAGTTGAGCTACAGGAACCCTAGAAATGGCTCTGCCGACACCAATAGAGTGCAACTTTTTCACCCGTGTTGGTTTCTGAAATATTTCTCCCATTAACTTTTTCCATTGGGATATCATAAAATCCTTCATAAGAGTTCTAAGCCATGAACCAAACAGAGGTGAATTGCAATATTACAAACTTTTCAGACAAAAAGACAAAGGTACTGTGTACGTGACTGTGTTCTTGAGGGCATAAACTAAAATCCTATAAAGCATTGCGAATAATGTAATCAAATAGAAAACTTTAAAGTTGTTTATCATAAGTATAGAAACAGTATATTTTGATTTTATTGCAAAAACTTTTTCAGCCATCTGGGTTCCAGAAGTATTTTCCCCATTCATTTCTTCCATTTACTTTTTATAATATCCTTCATAAAAGTTGTAAGCCATGAACCAAACCAACCAGGTGAATTACAACATCACAAACTTTGTTTTAAGGAAAAAAAATATTTGAAAATCGCACATAAAGACAAAGGTACAAGGCTGTGTACTTAAAAATTTTCTTGAGGGTACAAACTACAATCCCATGAAGCATTGCAAATGATGTCATTGAATAAGAAATTATGGGAATATATAGAACTATTGATTTTAGGTTGTTGATTATAAGTATAGAAACAATTTATTTTACGTTTTTTGCTTAGAATAAAGATCACGATTCTAAAGAAAAATGCTTATTTCAGTGATTTACAAAATCTGGACATAAGGATATTAAACAAAGTAGCATATAATTTACTAGAGGTTTGCTGCTTCAATCTATGCAAAAATGCAATAAAGTTGTAAATCAAATACATAAATTTAAAAAGTCCTAAGTCCACAAGAAGGCACAACGAATACATTATAACCCAAACAGCTCCTTGTGATTATTGCAAAAAACAACAACAACAACAAAAAAATCCTGTTACAAAAACGGCAAAATGAATAAAAACAATTTAACATGTTTCTCACATGTTAAGTAAAAAGCAAAATGAGCAGAAAAAAGCTTCATTAACAGTTCTATGTTAACTTGGTATTGCACTTGTAAGCAAATATGCAATAAAACACTTATTTTACAAATGTTTTTTTTTTTTAAATAAATATGAACAATTTAAATTAAAACAATGAGGTCTTCAGTGTTTCTCTTGTAAAACTTGCTTCAAGCTTGTAAAGGAATTGTTCAAGAGCCAGTAATTAAATAGAGAACAGAGTTAACTGTGCTTTAAGTGTTTTAGCAACAGTAGCAATTAAACATTTAAAAGATTATAAGAAAAAAGCATTAAAAAAGGTAATTTAATGCAAATGAAAGTACTTAAGTATTTGACACTTTTTACTGTGTGATTATTAGATATACATTAATACTGATTTGATGCAGTAAGAATGCCTGAATGCCTATAACAGACAGCATGCAGCTTATATACATTTAGACATCGCACAAATCTAACATTTTGAAGAATTTGTCCCATCTGCTTATACATTAACAGCTGTTTGCTTTAATATCTCATCAAGACAATGCAGATTTAATCCTGTCTGTTTACACTGGTAATTCATTAACAGCTGTGTTTACATTAATATCACCTCAAAGAGGGGTATTTTGATTAAAAACAGTGCAGGAGCGCTGCATTCGTCACAAGATACAAGCGCACGGGCAGACACATGTATGCGAGCGTTTGAAAGCATCCGGCTGTGATAAAACAGTGCACGGGTAGTGAATTTAATCAGATCTTGGCAAAGCCGGTATTTTTGTAGCATCGGTGGCTATTAAAATATTGAACTGAACAGAGATTGTCACACTCCAAGCTAATCGTGGCTGCACCCTGCAGTTTGTTAAGCACTGTGCTGGACAAACGTCTTTGGCCATTGCATTTTAGTTTATTCAGCATCTCTTGCAGGAGCGCTGTGTTTTGTAGATGTCATATAAAGTTTAAAAGATCAACATTTAAAAATGCATCTTGAAGTGAATTTTGAATTTAAATTTGACCGCATTACAAAGGCATGCCACGGGAACATAAATAATTACATATTGCAGAATTGTTGTCATTTAGAAATGAGATTCCGTGGGTTACTCAATCGAGATTGCGATCTTTTAATCGTGCAGCTCTAATATGTACAAATATACAGGATAAGTAGTTTAAGGGTGAAGGAAAACGGACTCAATTACGTCATTCACAGTGCGTTATGGGAACGCATGGTCGCTCCAAGGCATACTTTGCTGGTTTCATTGGCCGTCGTTATCTGATTGGTGGCTCTTTCTCTGCTGTATGGATAATGTAGTTGTTTACCATGAATTCCACAATCAAATACCATTTTTAAACAATGAAGTTGAAATAACGCAGACGGATGGCTTTGACGGACGCATATACCATCGGTGAACAACCTCGGAGCTCACAGTAGGTCTGTCTTTTGAAGGTTTTTAAGTTAGCGTTCAAAACCAGTTCCCCAATAAAACATTTTTTATAGGATTTTTACTTCTGGAATCAGACTTTTGTGCTATATTGTAATCCGATTAATGTATATACATGACAGGCCCGGCTCCAGCTATAAGATGGACAGTTAGAAGGGTGGTTGCCAAAGTGGCCCAAACTCACGATTGGGTGGGCCAGGCTTAAATATTAAATACACAGTGCAATTTCAGCACGGATTGTACCTGCTTAACGTGATTGAGGGTGGTTTGCAAGTAAGACGCAGGTATTTGTGCTGAAATACCACCCGCAAAGGTGGTGCAACTGTTTAGTGAATCTGCCCCATAGACTATTAGATCAAAAAGTGTGTCTCTTCATAATGAAAGCCTTCCTTACCTTGATTAAGGTTATGAAAAGAGATGGTGAGTTTGTTAATGTACCACTGAAGACAAATTAATGGAACTTGATCTTACGTCAATTCTTCTATCTCTTACATTTAGACCAACTTCTTAACATCTCTTTCACAATTTCCCTTTAGAGAAAGCATTAATGCACAAGAGCCGTATGTTGCCTCTATTCCGTCTGTAACTTCTCTGGTTGAGATGTTTGAGAGTGGGACTTCAGGAACCTACAAAACAAATGATCGACAAGTTTTAGAGATCTGTGAAGAAGTTCAGTCTCATACTGTGTGGGTTAAGAAAGAGAAATCAAATGAGCATGATACAGCAGGAGAAATAAAACAGGAGGATCACAACAGCTTTGAAACCTTCTCCTGCAATCTCCAGCAAACCAAGAGGAAAAAAACAGTATGAGAATTTTAGAGGAAAGTTGTAACGAGTAACTGAAATCCAATATTTAAAAGTATTAACTACTTTTCCAGGATGTTTCAAGTATGACTCATCTGAATCCAGAGACTAAAGACACAACATTTAAAATAACATGTAAGTGTTCAGTTAAAGCTTTAAGAAGCATTTATGGTAAAGTTCTCTCCTGTATTAATGGGAGGAAGTGCAAACTTAAATACAAGGTGAAGGGTTTGTTGTCATATTGTCCTTATTATTACAGAAGTCTTGACAGTCAAAAGAGTTATATGCCAATTGATCTCCAGTTAACTGTGATTGATAATTCAACACACTGATATAGTCCACATGATTTAAGTCTTTCACAATATTAATTATTAGTATGATTTTTAGAGCATGTGGATGAGTTGATAACACTGTCTTTGAGAGAAGAGGAACTTAACTCTTTGGAGAATGTAGGTGAGCAGCTGCTCCAGGTGTACTCCACCCTGCAGAACTCAAACACAAAAGTTCAGCGTCTTCTGGCAGTTAAACAACAGGTATATGACTGCTCCATTAATCATCTGCATCACAAGCCATTTTCATCCCTAAATGTATTAGAAGCCTGAAAATTTTCCAAGGCCCACACAACATGCTTTGTTTTCTAAAATCAATCTAAAAATGAAAATTCCTCATTGGTTCTGATTGATTAGCAGTTTTACATACAGTCAGACAGAAAACAAATGCCTGTGTTTTCCCCCTCAATATTTTCTCTGTAGTCACAATCTGTTTTGTTTTTTCACTAACAATATTTTGTGTGGCCATCAAGTGCAAACAAATAAACCTGAAATAATGATATATCATATTTAATACAATATAAATTACTCTGTTGTCAGGTATCCTCAGAGATGGCATCTCTTTGCGAAAAGCACATAAAGATCCTGCAGGACATACAGAGTAAGAGCTCTTTTAGTGTCTTGTTTTAGCAGTTATTAGCTCATGGACTGACAAAGTATTTCCACTGAAGAAATGCTGTTCTCCTATGTTTCAAATATCCAATTAATTTTGCATGATACCAGCGATTCTGACATTTCCATTGCAGAGTATTCCACACTCTCAGGGGTGCATTACCCATTCAGCGATGTAGGTCGCTGCTTAATCACCATAGATCGATCCATTGTTGGAGAAATTAACTAACCAGTAACTACTGTTTCCAAAACCATATTAATTATGTTGCAAATCAGCACATCCGTCCTTCAAACCATTGGTTCAACAGTGTTGTTAGTGATGTGCAGGGGGTGGAGTAATAACTTCTGCCATTTTCCAATAGAATGTCTTGACTCTGTAATGGAATAAAATATAGAGAATGCAAGAACATGCTACATGGTATAGTACCAACAAGGCTAAAGGCACCAATTAAGGAAAAGGTGCTCTTTTCTGGTCCCAAAGTGTATGATGACTGAAAAAATTAATTAATTTTTATTGAGTGTTGATGGAGCAACATAATTAGTGTGAAAAGAAAACTTTTTTTGTTTAAAATTTATTAAAATAGAGGCATTGAAGGTGATTTAATTTTGTGCATACAAATAATGTGATGAAAAATGAAAACCACAATTTTAGTCTAATCTTCAAGTGCTAAGAGTTAGTAAATCATAAACAACAGCAATTTTCAAAGTTTAAAAATACTCTGGGCAGATATAACTCCAAAAACACCTGAAACAAGAAACTATGCTTCTAGCTGGAGAGCTGTAGTTCCAACCACAAAACTTTGCCATGCTCTTTGTGAATGTTTGAAACTATGATTTTGAGAAACACTAAATCAGGGTTTGTGCAAGGTCCTTGAAGTGCTTAAGGTGCTTGAATTTAGCTTTTCGAAATTTAAGTACTGGAATACCTGGAAAATCTGCTTTTTTTTTTTTTTAAGTGCTTGAAAGTAGTTAAAGGAAAGTTCTGGGTTCAATACAAGTTAAGCTAAATCAACAACATTTGTAGCATAATGTTGATTACCACAAAAAATTATTTCGACTTGTTCATCCTTAAAAAAAAAAAAAAAAAAAAGCAAAAATCGAGGTTACAGTGCGGCATTTACATTGGAAGTGAATGGGGACAATAAAAGTGAACGTGGCCAATTTTTGGAGGGTTTAAACACAGAAATGTGAAGCTTTATATTTTATAAAAGCACTTGCATTAAAGCTAGGGTGTGTAATCCAGAGAGGCTAGCAGTTAGCAAGCTAGCTTTGAAAGCATAGAACCCGCCATTGCTTCAGAGGTGTCTCCAAAGCCACGCCTCCTCTATCACACATGAACACACACAGAGCAGAGTTAATTCTGCTTTTAGCACGCTCTTTATCCAGACGTTTTTTCGTTGTAGAAGTTTCTAACACGGTCTTGTTTCCTTTTACTGGTGGTTCAGGAGGAACATAAGGTAGCTGTAGTTTGCATTCCATTCTCGCGCTCGCTCTGCACAGCGTCAAGGAACCTGCGCTGATGACGTGTGATTGTCTGCACGAACAAGTTGTGCGGCGGTATGCAAATATAGATTGACAGACAGGAAGGACATCCTATCATTACATTCGGACCAAATGCAATGATTGGTCGATCATTTTTTAGTCCTGTCCATTCCACAAAAGATATATATATATATATTTTTTTACATTTAGACCACTAAAATTATTGATTGCTATCAGGTTGTGAAGAGACTTTCAACCAGTATAAAAAAAAAAAATTCTGGAAAAGATTGCACACCCTAGCTTTAATTCTTCTGTTAAAACTTGTGTATTAATTGAGCTGTAAAGTTGTTTAAATAGTCATTTTTACAGTCGTTTTATGGTTTGTTGACATTATATCGTCATGGTAACGAAGTTGTAAAATTTGCTATAACCTTACGTAGAAAAGATTTGTAAGTGATTTTATCACACTAAAATCATGTTTATACACATACCCTTTATGTCTTGTTGTTATACTTTTGAAAAAGTGAACATTTTTTTAACGTAAAAAATTGGCCCCATTCACTTTCATTGTAAGTTCCTCACTGGAACCTCGATTTTTGCTTTTTTTTAAAGAAAAGGAGAAATGAGTCTAAATTATTTTTTGTGGTAATCAACATTATGCCGCAAATGCTTTCGAGCTTGTATTGAACCTGGAAAATTCCTTTTAATATGCCTGAGAAACAAATATGTTTCTTTGATTTTCGCAACATCCCCATACCCATTGCACCACCCAAGATTGGCAGTGGCCTTCCAACATGAAAAGCAACCAACCACACCTCGTTTTTTATGTGACGTTGAGGGGCGGGTACAAAAAACAAAAGTCTGTGCTCAGGGGCGGACTGGGAAGAAAATTCGGCCCAGAATTTTACATAGAAACTGGCCCAAAAGTTGTTGAGCGGGAGGGGGGGGGGTCGCTGCCTTCCGCATATCGCTGCGCCATTTTGTGGCATGTTCTGCATGGCCGGCCCACTGGGAAAAGTCCCGGTTCTCCCAATGGCCAGTCCGCCACTGTCTGTGCTTCTGTGTTGTTGCCAAATGTCTTATGTGACCAAATTTTGCAAAAGGCAACTAAAAATAGTAAATGTTCAGATTTCACTTGTCAGTGATTGGGTTGTCTAGTGGCGAAGAAGTTTAGCGCTGAGATCCTTTCACTGTGTGTGGTCAAGTAAACGCTCATTCTTTGTAATGCGTGTCCTCAAAGATGAGATCAATGCACTCCATTTTCATTGAATGTCTCTTTCATTATCCTTTCTGTTCTTTAGTCAGAAAGTAAAAAGAAACATTAATTATATGGATGCGGTAAAGAAACTGCGACTCCTCTCTCTTTAATGTGTGCTTAACTGAAACACTTCTGTGAGATGCTTGCTAAACTGCCACTATTCTTAAAGAGACAGTACTGTTTAGGTACTTGTTAAAGGAACAGTTATGCTCTCATCATTTACCCTCATGTCATCCCAGATGTGTTTGACTTTCTTTCATCTGCAGAACACAAATTAAGGTTTTTAGAAGAATATTTCAGCTCTGTAGCACCATACAATGCAAGTGAATGGGTGCCAAAAGGTTTACGCTCCAAAAAGCACATAAAGGCAGCATAAAAGTAATCCATAAAACTCCAGTGGTTAAACCCATGTCTCAAGAAGCGATATGATAGGTGTGGGTGAGAAACAGATCAACATTTAAGCATAGCCATGGGAAATAGGGGTGCTGAGGGTGTTGCAGCACCCCCTGTCGGCGTTCCAGCCGACCCTCTGAAGTGCTGTCAAAACAGTATATGCATGAAAAATTTATGACAATTCATTAATGTTATTTGAAAACCGTTATATTCTGTGTTAATCTCGTTAACGAAAATGTATAGGGGTATTTTTATTTCATAAACGATAACGAAGACGACTAGAAAAAGAAGATTATAACAAATTTAATGATTTGAATAATAAATAATAATACAATTTATTTGAATAGCACCTTTCACACATAAAATGCAGCTCAAAGTGCTTCACAGTTGGAAGTATAAAAAACATAGAATTCAACATTTCAGACAAATTAAAACAAATCATGGCAAATAAAATGAAACAGTACAAAGATAAAATATTAAAATGAATTAAAAGAAATATAGGGAAAACAAAAGTAAAAAGATACAAATTGAATATAATGATAATGAATAAAGAAAAATAGATAAATCAAATGCTAGTTTAAAAATATATGTCTTCAAATGCTTTTTAAAAATGTAAATGCTTGGTGCTTGTCTAATTTCAACTGATAAAGCATTACAGAATTTTGAGGCATAATGGCTAAAAGCAGCTTCAACAGATCTCTTAAAGGAATAGTTCACCCAAAAATGAACATTTGCTGATAATATACTCACCCTCAGGCCATCCAAGATGTATCTGAGTTTCTTCCTTCATCAAAACAGAATTTAAGACTTTTAGGATTTCATTTCAGGCCTCCTCCTCTAAACAGTGCAAGTGAATGTCTTCCATTTTTTGATGGTCCAAAATGCATATTTAGGGTGCATCAAAATAATAAATAATCCACACGACTCCAGTCAACAAATAAAGTTCTTCTGAATGCAAACAATTGATTATTTTTAGAAACAAAACAAAACCTATATACTTTTTAACTACAAACGTTCGCTTCCATACATCTCTGTGACTTGTGCTGATGAGAGGGACGACGTAATCTCGTTGGTAAGGTCACGCGTCACATGGAGGAGTCAGGAAGCACGTCATTATTTACAAGAGAAACCTGTGCCGTGCACAAACCAAAACAGTCCAAAACAATTTCAAAACAATATATAAACATTTCCAAATAATAATAATAAAAAAAAACAATGTGAACAATGACGTGCTTCCTGACTCCTCCTCCACGTGACGTGTGACCTTACCAACGAGCTTACATCATCCCTCTCATAAGCACACGTTACAGAGATGTACGGAAGCAAACATTTGTAGTTAGAACATAACCATTCTCAGGTTCACGCGGAGCTCACAAAGACCTGGCGTGCGCCCTACTCTTCGCACACTCAGGTCGGAGGTGCTGCCATCCTTGCTAAAGTGGACCACGCCGAGGAAAAAGGCTACTCAAAGCTTCCCCTGATGGAACAGGCGATCACAGCTCACCTCTGCCATTATAATGCCATGGGATGGAAATCCCACCCTGCCCACCCATCCAAGCTGTGTCAACTGACATCCGCACTGGCTGGAAGAGCTTATATAGCAGCGGGCCAAGCTAGTTTAGCACTCCACAGCATGTCAGTGCTCCAGGTTTTTCAAGCTAAGCTTCTCAAACAAATGGATGAGCAAGGCCCCAATCCAAAGCTGTTCAAAGAGCTCCGCACCACTACAAATTTGGCGTTGCGAGCCACGAAAACTACCGCTCAGGCCATCAGCAAAGCGATGAGCAATCTGGTGGTTCTGGACCAGCATATTTGTCTAACTCTCACAGAGATGTGTGATGCAGAGAAAGCCGCCCTCCTCAGCACCCCTGTGTCACCCGATGGTCTCTTTGGCAACGCCGTGGAAAAAAGCACAAAAGCAGTCTCAAGCGATGAAACTCTTTCTGCCAAAGAGAAGTAGCACTTCCCCTTTCCTGCATGCTCCCGATCTAATTCCGGTCAGCGCCTGGCAAAGAATCCATCTCTTGCTGCCCCAGCGCAGCCAAAAGCTACCACTGAACCGTCTGTGAAGCCATGCAAACCATGGCCCAAGCATAAGTACTCGCCGTCTCAGAACAAAAAAACTCGCCAATGGAAAAACCACTGCCAGGCGTTCCCGACATGCCTAGCCCCGTGAAGAGGAGCCCAGAGCTCACTGTTATTCATGGCCCAGAGCCGAAGAAGCATCGATTCGAGGCACACAGTGTTTCTCCCTTCTTCCCCAATACTGTTTGTTGGGAACGGGACATTGTTCAAAATGTTGCTTCTGTGTGTATTACTCAAATGAAGATTGTTCTCACAAAAGAGAAAAAAGTGCCCATTTTACAGACACTGAACGCTCACACATTCTCCGAAAAAGGACCGTTTCCTCTTCACGTATCATACCCGCACATTATGCTCAACCGCTTCCCTATGGTGAGTGGTGCTCTATCTCCTATAGCGAGCGAACCAATAAGCCCGCTGTCCTGCCGCGCGAATGCGTGGCGAGCCCTCATGGATGTGTCAGACTGGGTGTTAAAAACGATCGAGCATGGTTATACGATTCAATCTGTATGCCAGCCGCCTCGTTTCACTGGCATTTTGCAATCTGTGGTCCGACCACAGGATGCGCCGGTGTTGCACGCAGAGATTCACAGTCTCCTCGCAAAAAAACGCGATAGAGACCGTCCCAGACTGCGACACACACAGCGAAGTTTACAGCCGTTATTTATAAAAAGATGGCGGGCTTCGGCCCATTCTAGATCCTCCAATGGAGCAGGTGTCATCTCCTCTCATTGCGTGCGACACATGTCCCGGGCCGTCTGAATTTCAGAGCGGATCTATTGTCACGCCAGGGAGCATTACCAGGGGAATGGAGACTTCATCCTCAGACAGGGATGAGGATTTGTGAAATATTCGGCAAAGCAGAAGTCGACCTATTAGCCTCCATGGAGAACGGCCACTGTCCTCTTTGGTACTCCATGTCCCAAGCCTCGTTGGGCATGGACGTGCTGGCTCACAAATGGCCGGCAAAATGCAAGTATGCGTTTCCCCCGGTGCGCCTCCTTCATTCTGTCATCAGCAAAGTCAGCGTGGACATGGAAACAGTTCTGTTAATTGTGTCGAAATGGCCCAATCAGTCCTTGTTTACGGAGATGATAGAAATACTAGACGGCCCTCCATGGGAAATACTGCTGAGGAGAGACCTTCTCTCTCAAGCACAAGACACGATTTGGCATCCCCAGACAGAGCTGTGGAACCTACATGTGTGGCCCCTAAATGGAGCACATCGGACAAACCAGAATTGGCTCAGTCATTGATGAACACTATTTTACAGGCTAGAGCACCATCCACAAGACACTTCTATGCACTTAAATGGCACATGTTTGCAAATTGGTGCTCTTCACATGGTAAAGACCCGGTGTATTGCCCCATAGCTGAGATTCTGACATTCCTTCAAGAGTGGCTGAACTCTGGTTTTATCCCGTCAACCCTCAAGATTAATGTAGCGACTATCTCAGCATACCACACCCTGGAGGCTGGCTCTTCCATAGGCAAGCATAATCTAGTCATAAAGTTCCTTAGGGGAGCAAGGCGTTTGAATCCCCCTCACCCTGCTATGGTGCCGGCTTGGGACTTAAATCTGGTGCTGAAGGCACTCACAAACTCCCCATTCGAGCCATTGGAATATGTTGAGCTGCGGGTGCTTTCCTTAAAAACCGCACTCATATTGGCTTTGGCCTCATTTAAACAGGTGGGTGACATGCAGGCGCTGTCGACTGACAGCTCATGCCTGGAGTTTGGTCCAGATCGGTCAAAAGCCACCATTAAACCTAGAAAAGGCTACATGCCTAAGGTTTTATCAACACCCTTCAGGGTTCAGGTGGTTCGTTTGCAAGCCTTTTTTCCTCCACCGTTTAATTCGGATGAAGTGCAATCTGTGGATATGTTGTGCCCGGTGAGGGCAAATGTCGAGCACATCTGTTAGTTTAAGCTGTCGGATCAGTTCTTAATTTGTTATGGAGGACACACAAAAGGAATGTCCGTCTCCAAACAAAGACTCTCTCACTTGATCGTTGATACATTCACCCTCACTTACGAATCACAGGGCGTAAATTGCCCTATTGGTGTCGAAGCGCATTCAGCTAGAGGCATGGCCTCGTCATGGGCATGGACAAACGGTGCGTTCTTACAGGACATATGTTTGGCCAAAGGATGGTCCTCATAAAACACGTTTGCAAGATTTTATAACCTGGATGTGGCATCTATCTCAATTCTCTCTGTATAGAGCACTTCATACATACAAGCGGGTGAGCCCAAGCCCTTATTACGGTTGGACTACTGTCTTTAATCAACACAGCCACCTAATTATATGCTGTTGAACTGCCCCTTTAAAAGTCAAAAGCACTCCCATAAGAAATAAAACCTACTTTTCCAACCATGTTGTGAGAGGGTTAATAAACCATACTGTGTATATCTATCTGGTTCATATAAATCTCAGACTACATTAATTTCCTTCTGGGGTCCACCACATGGGACTATTCATATACACTTAAATATGACTTATAAGTCATCGGCCTGTGGCCTGTGACTCCTTGTGAATATCTCTATTTAGTGTTGTAACTCTGGGAGTGTGATGTCACGTAATGCGGCATGATGGGATATCGTTCCCCATAGTGCTTACAGCTATGTCGAGTGAACTGAATCGAAAGGCAACGTCTCCGGTTACACATGTAACCTCGGTTCCCTGAGATGAATGGAGCGAGGCATTGCGAAAGCTGGCCGCATTACTACTTCACAGTTTCATATTACGAGTGACTCACTCTCGTCTTTTAGTCAGAAAATTCAGAAGAAATGGTGATTGAGCACCCGCTTATATTGGCCAACTGCGTGCCTGAAGGGGCGGGGCTCAGACACCATTGCCAATAACAGTACTGGTGTGATTGTATAAGGGTTTCAGCAAGGTCCCCATAGTGCTTACAGCAATGTCTCGTTCCCTTCATCTCAGGGAACCAAGGTTACATGCGTAACTGGAGACAATTTCCTGACAATTCCATCGCTGATACTCAAAGGAACTAAAATCACTAAAAACAACTTTCTTACAAGGACAAAGACTGGTTAAAAACAGCGGCTATCCCACCACCCTTTTTGCCATTGCAAAACTTTTGTAGAAATGTATAACCTGGTGGAGAATGAAAATGTGTTCAAAAAGAATAATGAAGAATGTATTAAATAATTTCCCTGCTTGAGCTGCCTGAATTGAGCTGATCACCAATCACCTGTCTGAAACATGGAAAATTTATAACAATCTCTAAAATGATTAACGACACCACAGCTTCTAAAAAGATAATGCTTATACTAGCTAATACTTTATACTCTTTAAATGCTATTATTTCAGGAGCGCAGGTTTTCACCAGGACAGTTTTTATCTGTTATATATTTTATGATCATGAATCTAAATCTGTTCGTAGAAATGTTTCAATAAATGTTTATACATTTTAGAAATTTATAAATAATTGGTTAAAGTTTTTTATAAGTGACTGATACGATTTTATAATGGTTTTATAGCATTATAGTGTATAATAGCACATGTCTAATTTATGTCTCCAACACATTGATTTAAGCACTAGAGTCTTATGGATTACTTTTATGCTTTTATGAATGTGTGGACCAAAAGAGCTGAGATATTCTTCTAAAAATCTTCATTTGTGTTCTGCTGAAGAAAGAAAGTCATACACATCTGGGTTGGCATGAGGGTAAGTAAATGATGAGAGAATTTTCATTTTTTGGTGAACTGTTCCTTTAAACAAATGAATGCGAACTTAATTTAAATACTGATAAAGTGTACAAATTATTTCGAACAGTGACATCTCATGTAATTATTATATATTCAATTTCATTACATCATATTAATTGAAAGAATGATGGATACATTTTTAAAAGCTAAAATTTGATTAAAAATAATGATGATAAACAAATAATAAAATACCAAATAATTACACTTTCACATACTATAAATATATACTAGCTAATATATATATACTGGGTTACTTTTCCTGGCTGGTTACATTTGTAAATGGCCTGTTCATGCAATGTTGAAATTACTGCAATTATTAGTTTCATGTCACTTGTAATACAAGTTGGAAATTCTGAATGAAGTCCTTGAAAATTAAAAATTGGTTCTGAAATAAGTACTTGAAAATCCTGGATTTTCATTCAGTGATGCCTGTATGATCCTTGCCAAATCGTTGAACTTACGACCAAAAGCTGGGTTGCGTTTGGGAAACGCACCCCAGATCTGATCTGATCAGATACTGCTGATACAGTTCTACTCAGCAGTCACTGAGTCTGTCCTCTGCACTTCAATACTGTCTGGTTTGGTTCAGCTACGAAATCGGATATCAGAAGACTACAAAGGACAGTTCGGATTGCTGAGAGGATTATTGGTTGCCCCCTGCCCTCCCTTCAAGAACTATACACTTCCAGAGTGAGGAAAAAATCTGGAAAAATCACTCTTGACCCCACTCATCCTGCCCACTACCTTTTTGAACTGTTGCCTTCTGGCCAATGCTTCAGAGCTCTGAGCACCAGAACCGTCAGGCACAGGAACAGTTTTTTCCCTCAGGCTATCCATCTCATGAACAGTTAAAACTGCCCCATTGAGCAATAATTAATGTGCAATATACAGCTTAGTCTTTTTATATTATCCAACACATCCAACCTCTTCTGCCATTACATTCCCTTGCAATGTATATAACCGATTTGTATTTAGATTTACACTATGTATGTGTGTGTGTGTGTGTGCGTGCGTGTGTGTGTGTGCGGGTGTGTGTGCCTGCACGTGCGTGTGTGTATGTATATGTGTATATATATATATATATATATGTTTGTGTGTGTGTGTGTGTGTGTATGTATGTGTGTGTGTATGTATGTATATGTATGTGTGTATGTATGCATGTGTGTGTATATATATATATATATATATATATATATATATATATATAGTCTATTGTGTATTGTATATATACTTTTTTCTTTTCAATATTTATCTATTTTTTATTCAATTTTAATTCTTGTTTAAAAGTCTTGTTGCTGTTTGTTGTATAGTTGTGTACTGGAAGCTCCTGTCACCAAGACAAATTCCTTGTATGTGTAAGCATACTTGGCAATAAAGCTCATTCTGATTCTGATCAGCAGGTGGCACTTAATGCCTTTTGACAGCTTTGTGAACCTCCAACTATTCTCACGAAGCAGCTGCACAGCGGTTCATCCATCTCATCTGTAACCAACATCTTCACAGTGAGCCTCACAGAGCAGCAGCAGCACCACAAGACCCATCTTAGCGGTAAGCAACATCTTTACTGGACCTCTCAATGCACAGAATTTACCTCTGTGAGCATGCACCTCATTTGAGACATACAGTACACTGCATTGCAAAGCCCATGATACATCTCAGCTCAGTACACCACCCTAGAAGTCCAACTCTTAAAGAAATATTCCGGTTCAATACAAGCTGAGCTCAATCAACAGCATTTGTGGCATAATATTGATTACCACAAAAAAATTGTCCCTCCTTTTCTTTAAAAAAAAGAAAAAAAAAGAAAAGCAAAACTTGAGGTTACAGTGAGGCACTTACAATGGAAGTGAATGGAGCCAATTTTTGGAGGGTTTAAAGACAGAAATGTGAAACTTATAATTGTATAAAAGCACTTACATAAATTCTTCTGTTTACATTCATGTATTTTTTTGAGCTGTAAGGATGTTTAAATTGTAATTTTTACAGTCATTTTAGGGTTTGTTGACATTACATCGTCATGGCAACAAAGTTGTAAAATTGGCTAAAACTTTTTACTGAAAAGGTTAGTAAGTGATTTTATAACATTAAAATCATGTTAAATATTTTTTACATCTTGTGGCTAACATAAACGTAAAAACCGTGAGTATTTTAACGTTTACGGATTGGCCCCATTCACTTCCATTGTAAGCGCCTTTTTTATTTTTAAAGAAAAGGAGTGGCAAGTCAAAATGTATTTTGTGGTAATCAATATTATACAACCACAAATGCTTTTGATTGAGCTTGACTTTTATTGAACCCGGAACATTCCTTTAAGAGGTGGATACTTCCTCTATTAAAAAGCCCAGATCAGTCATGATGGTGTGGGTTGCTCCCCATATTTGTCTCTCAGTCTTTTCTAATTTAATTGTGCTACAATTATACTATTTTGATGGCTGAGGGATGACAGTGGACCTGACAATTTTTCTCAGGTACACAACTTCCTGTTCTGTTGCATGCAACAGCAACTCATCACTTGGAGACCCATTCAGACGCTTCTCTTGTTCCATATATTCCTCTGTTATTGCAGATAGATTCTGAAGAAAATGTATTATTTAATACTTTTTTTTGTTTGTTTGTTTGTTTAATTTTGCTCATATTGAAATGGAATGTTTCACCCATAAGAACTTCTGAAAAATTAAGCTTTATTTTTGATCGCCTGAGTTACTTTGCCAAGCTAATGTACAATGGCATGAAAGGAGATGCCACAGACTTAAGCAGAGGTTCCGTCCATCAGATTGTCCAGTTGCATAATACCAACAGACATAAGTTCAATGTGTTCATCCATTGTAAGTGTTTAGATTATACTTTTACTAAGATGTTCAAATGAAACTGTGAAAGGAAATGTTTAATTGCTTAAATTTATACCATTTCCAAATATATTTATTTTCTAATTGATAGCATTTTTTTTTTCTTGAACTTTATCATTTCCTTATCATGTGCCACATCACTAAATATTTAGATTTATGGCATACCTATGCATAATTCTTTATCTGATAAAAGTAGTATAAATATACCATATGTATGTATGAAAATGATCTGTGTAAGGCAGTTTAGAGTGTCTGAAAAAAATTCAATCTGTGTTAGTAAACCCCTGCACATGCAATTTGAAACACATACATTTAGCCACCAGAGTACCCGGTGCAACTGTATTCTTGGTACTTAAGAATATAATCAGAAATCATTTTGAAAGGCTTTATTTATATGCTAAGTTCTTCAGTTACATGTTGTTTGTCTGGAGTCATTAATAAATATTTTTGTTCTATTTTGTGCTGTTTGATTTGTGTTTTGTATATCATTGTTATGGAACAGAAAAAAAAAAATTATTCATATGTTTTATTTATTTAGTTTATTATTTTTGCACAGTAGCACACATTTTACAACAGGGATGGGATGAGTTCTCTGTAACCTGAAGGTCCATTTATGACGTGAAAACGGATAGTTCACCTTAAAAATTAAAATTCTGTCATTTACTCACCCTGATTTTGTTCCAAACCCATATGACTTTCTTTCTTCCATAAAACTAGATGTTAGGCTCTGTCACCATTCACTCTTATTGTATGGAAAAAAGGTAGAATGAAACCGAATAGTGACTGAGGCTTACATTTTAAATATTTATCTGTTTCTCACCCACACTTATCATATTACTTCTGTAGACATGGATTTAACCAATGGAGTCTTTTGGATTACTTTTATGCTGTTTTATCTGCTTTTTTGACCTTCAAAGTTCTGGCCACCATTCACTTGCATTGTGTTGACTTACAGAGCTGAAATATTCTTCCAAAAATCTTTGTTTGTGTTCAGCAGAAGAAAGAAAGTCAGACACATTTGGGATGGCATGAGGGTGAGTAAATGATGAGAGAATTTTCACTTTTGGGTGAACTATGCCTTCAAAATTATTGTTCCACATTATCTAATAACAAAGATGGGACACACAGAGGGGTATGAAAAAGGTCAGGGTAGAGTTTGTAGAGCCAGACCAATAAGTTCAATGAGCTGAATGTCCGTTCAATAGCTCGTCATCAACCCAGTTTCCTCTGAAGATTTACCAGACCACAGTCTTCTGAAGATTTGGAACTTTTCAGCACTATAGTGTGCAATCTCATAAAGGCCACAGTCGTGTACTATGATTGACTAAGATCTCATCTTTCATATGTGATGCTCCACTTAATAGAGGCTGAAAATGGGAAGGGTCCACTGCCAATTTTCCTTAGGCATACATGGTCAGTTGAAGCCACTGTGCATATGATATAGAAAACAGGAGCATGTAAGGGAGATCAAAAGCCTTCAGTGATCTGAACACATATGACCTTTATTTAAATGTATGCAGCTTACCTCAAAAACATTCAGCTTGATAAGGCCATCTCCATCCTTGTCAAAAGCCCTAAATGCCCCTGTAAGAGAATCCCCTTTACTTAAAGTATCTTACAGCTGTTTAAAAAAGGAAAGACTGCCCATTCTTAGCATCTCAAAATTCTGGTCATCATAAAGCAACTTCAAGATACTTTAGAAAAAGAATGTTACTTAAAACACAAAGCATCAACAGTTAAATGTATACGTACTGAACATCCCCTCCAGTCGCACTAAGCAGCTAATGTAGCTGTCGAAATCCAACTCCAGGTTTTCATTGGCATATCGCATGGCAATTATATCATAGAGCTGATTGTTGAGTTGAAATCCTGAAGGACAGAAACATATCTCTGGTTTCTGGGTACTAAAAGCTCAGTTTCCCAGAGCACATAAAAGCACACAATATAAAAAAATGCATAGCAGCAAATGACAAGAAACTATAAGATGTGTGGCGGCTTCACCTGCTTCAGTAAGAGCATTCCTCATCTCAAAACTGCTGATTGTACTGGATTTGTCTGTGTCGTAACGTATGAACACCAACTACAAATAGTGGAAACAGTTTATGGCTTAAACATGCACAGTGTAATAAAAAAAAGAACATTCTGACTTTAATGCTACAATATGTGAAAATATTGGCATACCTTCCATTGTTTGATCTTGTTCCATAAGTGTTTGAACTCTTCCAGGTTTAAATGGCCTGTTCCATCAGTCTAAGGTTTCATGGTTAAGATAAATATGTAAATAAATAAAAAAATGTCATGTCATTCAAGCCACCAGGGGGTGCTATCCACTCTAGAATGACATTTGGAGCTTAATTTATTTGTTTATGCTGACCAAGTGAATTATTTCATGTCATGGCTGTATTGTTAGTAGACTATTTATAAATCTCTTTTTTCCCCGCTTGCTAGGTTGCTGACTTTATGCTTCCACTGTGAACCTCGTTGATCCTCTGAGCAGTTAATTTTAAGATATTTGATAATTTCGCTCTTCCTGTAGTGCTTTTTGTCTGTACCTCTAAAGTCTTAAAAATGAAAATTCTCTCATCATTTACTTACCCTCATTTAATCCCAGATGTGTATGACTTTCTTTCTTCTGCTGAACACAGATGAAGATTTTTAGAAGAATATCTCACCTCTGTAGGTCCATACAATGCAAGTAAATGAATACAAAAATTTTGAAGCTCTAAGAGCATATAAAGGCAGCATAAAAGTAATCCATAAGACTCCAGTGGTTATGTCTATATCTTCAGAAGCGATATGATAGGTGTGGGTGAGAAACAGATCAATATTTAAAGGGACAGTTCACCCAAAAATGACAATTCTTTCATCATTTACTCACCCTCGTGCCGTCCCAGATGTGTATGACTTTCTTCAGTAGAACACATTTGAAGAAAAATAGAAAAAATATCTTAGCTCAGTAGGTCCTTAAAATGCAAGTGGATGGTGATCGACTTTGAAGCTCCAAAAAGAACAAACAGTCAGCATAAACGTCATCCATACAACTCCACTGGTTAAATCAAAGTCTTCTAAAGCGAAACGATTGCTTTTGTTGTGAAAAAGATAAATATTTAAGTACTGTTTAACCATAAATCATCGCATTCGGTCAGCAGTAGTTCGCATGTGTGACGAAATCGCGTTGGCATGTTCTTGTGAGAACAAATGCACGTGCATATTGCCACCTACTTGGCAGGGAGGTGAATTTATAGTAAAATAGGACTTAAATATTGATCTGTTTCTCACCCACACCTATCATATCGCTTCTGAAGGTATAGATTTAACCACTGGAGCCTTATGGATTACTTTTACGCTGCCTTTATGTGCTTTTTGGAGTGTCAAAATGTTGGTTCCCTTTCACTTACATTGTATGGACCTACAGAGCTGAGATATTCATCTAAAAATCTTTGTGTTCAGCAGAAGAAAAAGTCATACACATCTGGGACGGTAAATAATGAGAGAATTTTAATTTTGGGGTGAACTATCCCTTTAATTTATGTCTTGGAGCGCTTTAAATATTATGTGAGTCTCTGCACTGGGATTAACTTGGGCTCACCACCTAACGGACACAAAATATACAGTATCTTGGCCACTTGGCCACTGTATCACAGTTGTTTACTGTCAATAAAAGCTGGTTACTACTGTGATTTTTTTTTTTGTTTTTTTGCTTTTTGTTTTTTTTTCTGAAGCAGAGTCAGAAATTAAGGGAGGCACCAAAAATGCCCTCAAAATTTGGGGGCAAAAAATGTCCTCATAATGAATTATTTTGTTTAATATGTGTAACAGCTAATATAGTTCTTAATATTCTATTAAAGTCCTAGTTATACATATATTGGGATAAAATATGAGTTGATATAATTCTTAGGGTAAGAGGTAATAAATTCTAAATCTTGAGAATTTGTATTAAAGAATAGATGAAATGTATGTATTTGATATAAACGGATGAGAAGAAAATATGTATTTTTCTTTCTTTTGCATCTGTTTTCTTATGGTCTTTTCTGTCTGATGGATTCGGTCACATTTTGCTTTATTAGGCCTGAGACATTTTGTTTCCTTAGGCCTGAAATGTACTCTACGCAAATACATGAACACATGCATTTATAATAGGGATGCACCAATATGAAAATTTTTGGCCATATAAAGGTCAAAAATGCCCCTAAAAATCTAATACAAGGGGCAAATATCACCCCTTAATGTAAAAGTTACTTTCTGACATTGTTCTGAAGTACACAACATTCGTACATTATTTGCCCATAATGCACAGCACGTCTAGCAAGGATACATCCATGAGTGCAATCATACTTCTGCAGCTCTCCAGACTGAAACCCTCTGTTTTAAGCTCTTTATCTGTGAAGAGGAAGAGATATATTATTGATATACAATGGATATATATACAGTATACTACACTCACCAGCCACTTTATTAGGTACACCTGTAGATCTACTTATTCATGTGATTATCTAATCAGACAATCGTGTGGCAGCAGTGTAATGTATAAAATCATGCAGACATATCTGTTGTTTTTTTGAATATGAGTTGATATAATTCTTAGGGTAAAATGTAAAGCAGTAGCAGAACAAGAGATTCCGCTCACATTTGGCAACCACCCTGTTAAGGACAGTCCTGAGTTCATTGGCATTGATTTGCATGTCCTGCAAAGAGCAACAGAGTTGTAGTGATGGTATCACCATTAGTGTGGTTTAGAAAGGATGCTATGAAGTTCATAGATGAAGTTCTATTCTTGTACTCACTTCTCCAGCGATCTGCTGAAATATAGCCCTGAACTGTTTTTCCTCTTTGGTCTCCTCCTCAAGAGGATTGAATGGCTGAATATGAGGAATGAATAACATTAATAACATATTAAACATATTAAGTAGAGCTGTACAGTTATAATGTCAATTTACAGGCCAACCAGAAAGGCTTATTCACCATGGGTTCCACAAGGAATTTTGACTTTTTTAAAATCAATGTTTTTTTATCTAGAATAAGAGTAGTATAAGATTAAAATTGAAATGGAATTATGAAACAGTTAAAACAGTGTGCTTTAAAAGCAGAAGGTGCTAAGAATTTGCTACATACAGTTGAAGTCAGCAGTTTACATACACCTTAGCCAAATAAATTTAAACTCTTTTCACAATTCCTGACATTTAATCATAGAAAACATTCCCTGTCTTAGGTCAGTTAGGATCACTACTTTATTTAAGAATAATGTGAAATGTTAGAATAATAGTAGAGAGAATTATTTATTTCAGTTTTTATTTCTTTCATCACATTCTCAGTGGCTCAGAAGTTTACATACAATTTGTTAGTATTTGGTAGCATTGCTTTTAAATTGTACAAGCTTCTCACAATAAGTTGCTGGAATTTGATCCCATTCCTCCAGACAGAACTGGTGTAACTGAGTCTGGTTTGTTGGCCTCCTTGCTCGCACATGCTTTTTCAGTTCTGCCCACAAATTTTCTATCAGATCGAGGTCAGGGCTTTTTGATGGCCACTCCAATACCTTGACTTTGTTGTTCTTAAACCATTTTTCCACAACTTTATGCTTGGGGTCATTGTCTATTTGGAAGTCCCACTTGCTACCGAGCTTTAACTTCATGGCTGATGCCTTGAGATGTTGCTTTAATATATCCACATCATTTTCCTTCCTCATGATGCCATCTATTTTGTGAAGTGCACCAGTCCCTCCTGCAGCAAAGCACCCCCACAACATGATGCTGCCACCCCCATGCTTCACGGTTGGGATGGTGTTCTTTGGCTTGCAAGCCTCACCCTTTTTCCTCCAAACATAACTATGATCATTATGGCCAAATAGTTCCATTTTTGTTTCATCAGACCAGAGGAAATTTCTCCAAAAAGTATGATCTTTGTCCCCATGTGCACTTGCAAACTGTAGTCTGTCTTTTTTATGGTGGTTTGGCTTCTTCCTTGCTGAGCAGCCTTTCAGGTTATGTCGATATAAGACTCATTTTACTGTAGATATAGATACTTGTCTACCTGTTTCCTCCAACATCTTCACAAGGACCTTTGCTGTTGTTTTGGGATTGATTTGCACTTTTCGCACCAAACTATGTTAATCTCTAGGAGACAGAATGCGTCTCCTTCCTAAGCGGTATGATGGCTGTGTGGTCCCATGATGTTTATACTTGCGTACTATTGTTTTTACAGATGAACGTGGTACCTTCAGGTGTTTGGAAATTGCTCCCAAGGATGAACCAGACATGTGGAGGTCCACAATTTTTCTTTCTAAGGTCTTGGCTGATTTCTTTAGATTTTCCTGTGATGTCAAGCAAAGAGGCACTGAGTTTGAAGGTAGGCCTTAAAATACATCCACAGGTACACCTACAATTCAGAACACCTCCTATCAGAAGCTAATTTGCTGATTGTCTAAAGGCTTGACATCATTTTCTGGAATTTTCCAAGCTGCTTAAAGGCACAGTTAACTTAGTGTATGTAAACTTCTGACCCACTGGAATTGTGATATAGTAAATTAAAAATGAAACAATCTGTCTGTAAACAAATGTTGCTATGAAATCTGTGGAGTGGTTAAAAAAATTAGTTTTAATGACTTCAAACTTAGTGTATGTAAACTTCTGACTTCAACTATAAGGACACCAATGGTTGTCTGATTTGTCAAGCAGCTGTAGTCCTTAATTAGCAAATTGTTAGCAACTTATATTTTAAAGCACACAACTGTTTAAAAATTCAGGTATAAGGTAGCCTACTATGCATAATGTATGTTGAAATAATCAACAAGAAAGTCTCTTCAAGTAATGCTAACCACAGACCTTATTTTACTTGGAAACTGCCATTCTACAAACCCATTAGAAATTCCACAGGGAGCTCATGGCTCAAAAATGCTAATTCTCTTCAAGGTTTTAGTACTACAAACTGAACAACTCGGTTCGTGGGGATGCAAATATGTGCATGTGCCTAAAAAGAGTATTCAGTATTCCTATTGGGTGTCTTCTTCTACAGTGGCCATCCCAAAAATTATTTTTAAAAAGACCAAATCAGCTTAATATTTGCTTACAAAACAGGGTATTTTAGATCTCTTTAAAAAATTAGTTTTGCCTTTTAGGCCTTCTCTCTGGCTGTTGCATATACACCGATCAGCCACAACATTAAAACCACCTGCCTAATATTGTGTAGGTCCCACTCATGCTGCCAAAACAGGGCCAACCCACATCTCAGAATAGCATACTCAAACCAGCCCATCTGGCACCAACAATCATCCATGCGATTATCTAATCAGCCAATCATGTGGCAGCAGTGCAGTGCATAAAATCATGCAGATACGGGTCAGGAGCTTCAGTTAATATTCATATCAACCATTAGAATGTGGAATTTTTTTATCTCAGTGATTCGGACCGTGGCATGATAGTTGGTGCCAGAGGGGCTGGTTTGAATATTTTTGTAACTGCTAATCTCCTGGTATTTTCACTCCCAACAGTCTCTAGAATTTATGGTGCCAAAAACAAAAAATATCCAGTGAGGGTCAGTTCTGTGGACAGAAATGCCTTGTTGATGAGAGAGGTCAACAGAGAATGGCCAGACTGGTTCGAAATGACAAAGTCTACGGTAACTCAGATAACCCCTCTGTACAATTGTGGTGAGAAGAATAGCATCTAAGAATGCTACTCTGAGATGCGGGTTGGCAATGTTTTGACACATGAGGGGGACCTACACAATATTAGGCAGGTGGTTTTAATGTTGTGGCTGACCGGTGTACTGTATTGACCAAGACTTTGTTACCAAAGGCAGTTTTGTAATTTTACCTTGTGCATGCCTTATTATCCTATGTGTCGTCATGCATTACATGTGGGATATATCAGCTTGTGCACATGCTATTTGTCATTAATTAAGCAATATTAACTACATTTTTGAAAATAAGATGTATAAAGCAGTACAGACAGTTAATAGAGCATCATGATGAGGCTGTCTCACTTTTTCTTTTATCATCTGACATAGTGATGATGGACAGCACTAGTGGGCTAATGTGGGCTAAAAGAAATCTCATTTCCATTTTTACTTTACCTTGATTTTCTTCTTGACATTATCAGTCTGCTGCTACAAGAAAGTGACATGTTAGAGATTAAATCATTTTTGAAAACCTTTTATTGTCTTTGTGTAGAAAAAAATAAATAAAGGCATGATGTTGAAATATTGAGGTTTGTTCCAGTTAGAATTTGATCCAAATATCTGGGTGTTTGTTAAAAAATAAATATGTATAATCATGCTCTTATATACTGTAGGCTGCAGTGTATTACAACATTCCAAATAATATTCAAGAGACAGCCATAGAGACTGGGTGACATATTATGGGCTGCCACAGAAGCAGGCATCCAGATAGACAGACACAGGTGTTGACTCACCAAAGACTCCGTCTCAATTTCTGCATCTATAACCCTGGGAGAAAAAGTGCAGCTGTCAACCAAATGCAAAGAAGCACATACTGGTCAACAGGTCATTAAAAAAAATGCCTGAGTGGAACACTTGAAACAAGAGCTTAAATGGGAAACACTGTAATAACTTTCTTTACAAAGTCATTAACAGATTAGTACTGCACATATAGTGCCCATTAAAAAGTATTTGTGCACTATAGCCACACTTAAAGATGTATGATTATCTTTGCAATATGTAACCAAATGTTAACCAGTGCCTTTTTTTTAAAGAAAGATAGCACAAGCACACTTTTCAAGCAAAACATTTCATAAAAAGAAGGTTTCATGTTATAAAAAAAGTAGGTATATTGTTCTTAATTAAGACAAATGTATTTAAACACTTTCTGGTTGTCAAACTTTTGTGGATCATGTTCATACTTAATATAATGAACTATACCTGTGGTTACTTGAGGGCAACTGACTCGCATATATATATATATACACTACTGTTCAAAAGTTTGGGGTCACTTGCCTGAAATGTTTCTCATGATCTTAAAAATCTTTTGATCTGAAGGCGTATGCTTAAATGTTTGAAATTAGTTTTGTAGACAAAAATATAATTGTGCCAACATATTAATTTATTTAATTACAAAACTAAAATTTTATTTAAAAAAAAAGTTTTGGAAATGGATGACTTGGAAAGAATAATTAAGAAAAGCAGCCACTAAGTGCCCAGCATATAGATGGGAACTCCTTCAGTACTGTTTAAAAAGCATCCCAGGGTGATACCTCAAGAAGTTGGTTGAGAAAATGTCAAGAGTACATGTCTGCAAAATCTAGGCGAAGGGTGACTTCTTTGAAGATGCTAAAAATATAACAGTTTTTATTTATTTTGGATTTTGTTTAGTCACAACATAATTCCCATAGTTCCATTTCTATTATTCCATAGTTGTGATGACTTTACTATTATTTTAAAATGTGAAAATAAATAAATAAATAAATAAAGAATGAGTAAGTGACCCTAAACTTTTGAACGGTAGTGTATGTGTGTGTGTGTGTGTGTATATATATATATATATATATATATATATATATATATATATATATATATATGAATATATATATAGTACACACTGATCAGCCACAACATTAAAACCACTGAGAGGTGAAGTGAATAAAATGTATTATCTTGTCACAATGGCACCTGTCAAGGGGTGGGATATATTGGGCAGCAAGTGAACAGTCAGTTCTTGTATTTCATGTGTTGGAAGCAGGAAAAATGGGCAAGTGTAAGGATTTGAGCGACTTTGACAAGGGCCAAATTGTGATGGCTGGACGACTGGGTCAGAGGGGGAAGAGATGGCAGCAGGATGCACCATGGGACGAAGGCAGGCCAGCAGAGGCAGTGTGATGCTCTGGGCAATGTTCTGCTAGGAAACCTTGGGTCCTGGCATTCATGTGGTTGTTACTTTGACACGTACCACCTACCTAAAGATTGTTGCAGACCACATATACCCCTTCATGGCAACAGTGTTCCCTTGTAGCAGTGGCCTCTTTCAGCAGGATTATGCGCCCTGCCACACTGCAAAAATTGTTCAGGAATGGTTTGAGGAACACGACAAAGAGTTCAAGGTGTTGACTTAGGACTTAGAGCGCATTGTTAATTGGGCATGCCAAACTAAAAAAAAAAAACAAAGCAGCCCATCTGGCACCAACAATCATCCATGCGATTATCTAATCAGCCAATCGTGTGGCTGCAATACATAAAATCATGCATATATGGGTCAGAATGTTCATATCAACCATCAGAATGGGGAGAAATGTGATCTCAATGATTTGGACCGTGGCAGAATTGTTGGTGCCAGATGGGCTGGTTTGAGTATTTCTGTAACTGCTGATGCTGATTTTCATGCGCAACAGTCTCTAGAATTTACTCTGAATGGTGCCAAAAAACATCCAGTGAGCGGCAGTTCTGTGGACAGAAATGCCTTGTTGATGAGAGAGATCAACAGAGGATGCCAGACTGGTTTGAACTGACAAAGTCTACGGTAACTCTATGATAACCACTCTGTACAATTGTGGTGAGAAGTATATCATCTCAGAATGCTATTCCGAGATGCGGGTTGGCGCTGTTTTGGCGGCATGACGGGGACCTACACAATATTAGACAGGTGGTTTTAATGTTGTGGCTGATCCTTGTATATATATATATACACAGTGCTTTGCAATTGACCAATTCTCTCATATTATCGAATTACAAGTGGTACACTGAAATTTCCTTCTAACTGATATTTTATTTTAAAACACTGAAACTCAAAATCAATTACTGTAAGTGACATTGTTTTTTTGTTGGGAAATATTTTTTCTGAAAAATAAAAAACTGAAATATCTTGCTTGCATAAGTATTCAACCCCCACACATTAATATTTGGTCGAGCCACCTTTTGCTGCAATAACTGCTTTAAGTCTTTTGGGGTACATATGTACCAGCTTTGCACACAGTGACGAAGTGATTTTTGCCCATTCTTCTCGGCAGATTTGGTCCAGGTTGTTCAGGTTGGTTGGGTTACCCTTGTGGACTGCAATTTTCAAATAGTGCCACAAATAGTGCCACATAATATATATATATATATATATATATATATATATATATATATATATTATATATAATATAATATATATATATTTCCCAACTTAAAACCAATGTCACCTAACAATAATTGATTTTGAGTTCCAGTATTTTAAAATAAAATATCAAACAGAATGAAATTTCAGTGCACCATTTGTAATTCAGTAATATGAGATAATTGGTCTGGGGTCTGAATACTTTTGCAAGGCACTTTATATATATATATATATATATATATATATATATATATATATATATATATACAGTACTGTGAAAAAGTGTTAGGCACATCAGATGTTTTACAAAAAAACATTTGTCTTAAGATGGTTATTTGTATGTTTAGCTTAAGTGTGTCAATAGGAAATATACATTTTAGACTCCCTAACATTCCTTTTGCAAATATAAAAGAACAGAAAAGAAGAACAGGGAACCCTGCAACAGATGGCATGACCCCAACAGAGCCCTCCACTGAACATCGAGTCAGTGTGGGATTACATGAAGAGATGGAAGAAATGGAGATTCACCTAAATAGTTAGAAGAACTGTGGCGAATTCTCCAAGATGCTCAGAACATCATATCTACCAACAACCAAGAAAAACTGTACAGGTGTACCTATGATAATTGGTGCTGTTTTGAAGGCAAAGGTAGTCACACCAAATATTGATTTAGCTTGTTTTATGTTTACTGCACCTTGTATGATGTTAATTAATATATTTGATATATGAAAACTATTTATGGCATTAATTTTGAAGACATCCACACTATGCGACAGTTTTCACAAGTGCCTAAAACTTTTGCACAGTACTATATATATATATATATATATATATATATATATATATATATATATATATATATATATATATATACAGAGCTGTGGAAAAGTATTTGCCCCATCCTGATTTCTTCTGTTTTTGTGTATTTTTCATACTAAATAGTTTTAGATCTTCAAACGAGATATAACATTAAACAAAGGCAACCTGAGTAAACACAAAATACAGCTTTCAAATATATATTTTTTATTGAAGCAAAAAAGTTATCCAACACCTATATCATCCATGTGAAAAACTAACTGCCCCCTTAACCTTAATAGCTGGTTGTGCCACCTTTAGCTACAGCAACTGCAACCAAATACTTCCGATAACTGGAGATTAGTCTTTCACAATGCTGTGGTGGAATTTTGGCCCACTCTTCTTTGCAGAACTGCTTTTGTTCAACCACATTGGAGTGTTTTCAAGCAGGAACTGCCCGTTTAAGGTCCTGCCACAGCATCTCAATCGGGTTCATGTCAGGACTTTGACTAGGACACTCCAAATCTTTAATTTTGCTTCTTTTGAACCATTCAGAGATGGACTTACTCCTATGCTTTGGATCATTGTCTTGCTGCATAATCAAGTTGCGTTTGAGCTTCAACTCACGGACTGATGACCAGACGTTCTCCTTTAGGACTTTCTGGTAGAGAGCAGAATTCATGTTTCCCTCAATTATTCCAAGTCGCCCTGGCCCTGAAGCAGCAAAGCATCCCCACACTATCACACTACCACCAACATGCTTGACCGTAGGTATGACGTTCTTTTTGTGGAATTCTGTGTTTGATTCACACCAGGACCCCTGTCTTCCAAACAGTTCCTCTTTTGACTCATCAGTCCACAGAACATTCTCCCAAAAGGTTTGAGGAACATCAAGGTGTGTTTTGGCAAAATTAAGAAGAGCCTTTATGTTCTTCTGGATTAGCAGTGGTTTTCGCCTCGCAGCTCTTCCATGGATGGCATTTTTGGCCAGTGTCCTTTATTGATATGAGAGAGGCCTGCAATTCCTTGGATGTTGTCCAGGGCTTTTTTGTGACTTCCTGGATGAGTTGTAGCTGTGCTCTTGGTGGAAGTTTGGTCGGCCACTTCTGGGAAGGTTCACTACTATGCCAAGTTTTCTCCATTTGGAGATAATGGCTCACACTGTGGTTCTTTGGAGTCCCAGGGCCTTTGAAATAGCTTTGTAACCCTTCCCAGACTGATGTATTTCACCTTTTTCCTCATCATTTCTCATGACCTTGGCATAGTGTGCTACTGGGTGAGACATTTTAGCCAACTTCATGCTGCTGAAAAAGTTCTATTTAGGTGTTGATTTGATTGAACAGGACTGGAAGTAATCAGGCCTGGGTGTGTCTATTCCAGCTGAACCCCATTATGAATGCAGTTTAATAAATTTGTGGATTTTTTTTGCTTCAATAAATAATATTATCATTTAAAAACTGTATTTTGTGTTTACTCAGATTTTCTCTGATTTATGTTAGATTTGTTTGAATTTGAAACAATTTAGTAGGAGATATACACAAAAACAGAAGAAATCAGGATGGGGGCAAATACTTTTCCACAGCACAGTAAATATATATATATATATGACTTCATAAATAAAAATGTAAACAAAAATGACACCAGACTGATGTCTGAGAAAAGTTAGTTTGTAAAGTGCCAAGCACTGTTTATCTGCAGATGAAACTTGATTTCATATTTTGTTCAGAGTACTTTTTAGGGCCACTGTGCATTCATTTATGAATATATGAGGAAATATATGAATTCAAGTTTTAAGACAACGTATAATCAACTGTTTAATTACACTTGAACTAATGATCTATTAAGCATTATATAGTGTAATTATGTTAATTCATATCTTCAGTGAAAGCTACTTAATATTAATACAATTACCGAACATTAAACTTACGATAGGATTACGACTTTTAACACTCACTCAGATGTGCTCTTGTTCTCAGAGAAGACTCTGAGAAGAAACTCGCTCTCCTTGTGAGGATCGAAGGTGGATGGAATGATGACATACTCGCCTGGACTCAGGCAGAAACGTTCCGATACCTCACGCATGTTGATGTAAGACTTGCAGCGAGCCTTGGAGGCATTATAAAGGAAGAAATCTTTTGCCAGCTGTTGCTGATTGCCCTTCATCTAAAATGAGGATTTTAGAAAGAGCACATTTTAAGAACAAGAAAAAGATGGGATGTACCATAGTTTACTCTAGTGTGTAGGGCATGCTACACATGGAGTGATTTAATGGGGTGATGTCTGTTAAAGTCATTTTTCAAAATTAAAATAAAATGTAAATTCTAATTGAAGTATAGATGATTTATGCTTGCAATTACACTTGGCAGTATTTAAGGGCTTAAATTAAACAAAGTACTGGCAAACAACAAAAAATTTTGTACATATGCAACCAAACAGACATATCATGGCATCTGTATGGTCTCTTCATCATGTATTCATACCTCCTCCGGAACCTAGGGAAGACAGTGGGTAAAATAAGATTGAAGTGTCTCAGTGACAATAGTTATTTATTCAAAAACATATACAATGTATCATGTACAATATATAAACATCAAAATTGGCCTAAACAAGTGTACACTGAGAGAAAAAAAAAAGTGGTAATATGAATTAACTGGTTTTATCCAAATTAAAAAATTGTATTTAACATTAACCTTAATACATTAGGTAACACTAGCTAAACTAAGGGTTAGGTCTGATAGAAATAGCTCCTTGGGGTAACAATTGGAGCTTTCAAATATTTACAGTATATACATTTGAATTTGAAATTAAGTGAGCTTAATTAAAGGGATATTCTGGGTTCAATACTAGTTAGGCTCAATCAGCAGCATTTGGGGCATAATACTGATTACCACAAAAAATTATTTGGACTTGCCCCTCCTCTTTAAAAAAAGCAAAAATCAAGGTTGCATTGAGGCACTTACAATGGAAGTGAATGGGGCCAATCTGTAAACATCAAAATACTCACTGTTTTAAACGTATAGCCACAAGACATAAATAATATGCGTCTTTACATGATTTAAGAGTGATAAAATCACTTACTAACCTTTTCTACATAAAGTTATAGCCAATTTTACATCTTCATTGCTATGACAATGTAATGTCAACAAACCCTAAAATGACTATAAAAACAACGATTTCAACAACTTAACAGCTCAAATAAGTTTTAACAGAAGAATTAATGTAAGTACTTTTATAAAATTATATTGGCCCCACATAAAAATTTGCCCCATTCACTTCCATTGTAAGTGCCTCACTGTAATTTTGATTTTTGCTAATTTTAAAGAAAAGGACGGACAAGTCAAAATATTGTTTTGTTGTAATCAACATTATGCCACAAATGCTGTTGATTGAGCTTAACTTGCATTGAACCCGGAATATTCCTTTAAGTGGAAGTATGTAAAAATATTATAATTTTTTTCAGGTAAGCTAAAAATGTGCTTCATGTAGTAACATCTAAAATAACTGGTGTTATTAAAGTTTACGATGTATAAGATTTGTTTGCTTCAGCTAACCTCATAGATGGCGAACCCAATGTTGTGTAGGGTGCCACCTGAACAGCGGTCTTTTCTCCTGCCCTTCTGCATTAATGCCACCACTACTGTGCAGGTCTTCTCTTTAGTGTCCACCTCCAGAAGATTCAGACGGTACTGAGGGTTTGTCCAGTATGTTTCTGCCACAAAATGGTGATTTTGGATTCACAGCAAGTGAAGTTACTTTAACCTCTGATTAACTTCTGATTACAATCTCTCTGTCTGTCTTTCAATCCATCAATTATTCTTGGCCTTTTCACTATGTTTCATTTACAGGTACATTGAATAATTGACAGGATATGATAGGGAGAAGAGGAGGAAGGAAACCAGACTAGTAAATGTCACAAGCTTGAATAAAACTCTCAATGCCTTTACTGCGCCACACTCAAAATATAGCTCTTTGGCAAAACTTGTTTCAATTGTGGAGAGTGGTTCCTCATGTTTGAAATTACTTTTCTTAACTTAAAATTACTATGTAATCTCAACACAAACACTTTGTGTAGAAAGAACCTAGTTGAATTGGGTAAACCCAAAAAAATTAGATGTGTCAATGTAACTCAAATAAATCTGATTAATTTCTTTATGTTCTAACTAACAAAAGTTAATGTTAGCATGCTAAATACATGCTGGTTGGAAGCACTTCAGAGTGTAGTTTAGTAACTATGCTAGACTTAGCACAGCATTAGCTCAACGAAGCAAGCAATTTAATGCGCAACATCTACCTGTCTTCATATAACATAACAGAAACTCAATATGAGATCCTCCTTTATATTTATCTTGCACATAAACACATAAAATGACACTTAATTTTAACATTTACTCTCCCTATCGAGTCGCATACAAAGCATGATGGGTTATGGAAGTCCCCTGCCCAGTTTCATAAATGCTACCTTACATTAACACTACAAAAAGAATTAATGTAGTCCCAACTCAAATAGATTAAGTAAACTTCCAACAAATTCCAATGGATAAAACACAATAATAATTAAAAAAAATCAAGTTTTGACAAAATGCTCATTAAGTAAATTGAGGATGCTTCAGAGGATGCTTCAGGCCTGGTTTCCATCAACAGCATCAATATGAGGGCAAATGAGTCTATCAACAATGTTCCAATGCTCACAACATTATACTGGATACCTGGAAAGTTTCTGCAGCCTCCGGCGGAGCAGCCTTTCACCCATCGGCCCTCGTGTACTGACACATTCCACTTGAGCATACGGTCATCCTGCAGAGTATCTGGGGTCAGATTACAGATCTCCAGTTTGGTGAAGTTCTTCTGAAACTCCTCAAAGCACATCCTTGAGTGAAGTAGAACATAAATGAGCAGGCTATCATTGGGTGTCTTTTATGACTATCAATTTCATGAGTTGCATACATTATATGGAAATAGAGTATAATTTCACAGTTCAAATGAGAAGCAGTATTTTAAACAGAGAGGAAATCACAGTGTATCATGAATGTGTAATTGGTCACTAAACTGTTTGAAACCAGAGTTTTGTCCTAGTACTGTGAGAGTACTAACCAGAACTCTCCTTGCTCTGTGGGCCGGAGTCTCTCCTTGTCTTGCTCAGAGGTTGCTAGTGCAGCCCAGTCATTAGACTTACAGGAGGGAGGGGGGGCAACTCCCCATGGGTCCCGCACACGAACCAAGCGAATCATTAGGTCCCTTCTGTCCTTCCGTTTTCCCTGAGAACAAGGTTTTTGAAATTGCATCGAAATATTGTTGCTGATATACACTGAAGCTGAGTACATCTTTAAGAAATGTTCCAGACTATCTAATATGTGACATATTTTAGTACATAACAGCCGCACCTGCTCGACTCCAGTGATTGAGTATGCATGGCCTCTCACAAGTCCAGATACAGTTTTAGTCATTTGAGCAGTTGGAACCAAAGTCTGTGGGGAAGGAGCCAAACCAGAATGGCAATTTATTAAAGATTAATATTAAAGAAAAAATAACATAGTTTAAATTAATGACGTGGTAATGTTGTTTCTGGTATTGCTGTTAATGTTTCTACAGACAATTATTTTTGTTTTTTGCTGGGTTTCATATTCCCTATTGAATAGGCCTACTATATTTTTTATCATTAACAATATACTTATTAATGTATTGAGTCATTATAAATAAGCTGATGCTCTAGGCCTCTGACAGATTGAAAAAAAATAAAAACATTTCCATTTTGTAAAGTTAAAGGGAAAATTTATGCGAATATCTGCACTGTAAAAAGTGGAAATGTGCGGTTGTTACCTTAAGGACATATTTCTACCAGATCTGACCCTTAAAATTACTCTTATTGTATCCCAATTTAGTTTTTTATATTCATTATAAAATACAAAATAAATATAAAACAATTTTTTGGACTTAACAAAACCAGTTAATTCATATTTGACCTCATGTAGGTTAACTAGCAAAAATTTGTTTTACAGTGTGTGACAAGAAACACAGAACATACAACTAAGTGTCCAATATATTTATCAACTGGTTTATAACCCTAAACAGCATCCAGTATATTTTTAAATGTAAGGAAGGGATATTTACATCTATGGAGCAGCCCATAAGGGACCCTCTCTTCAAAGCCTTCATCATGATGTTGTACAACTCCTTTGGTGCCTCTGTAATCTCATAGAACTCTGTTACTCCTCCAGTGAAGTCCTCCATGGCCTCCAGTGTGTTTCCTCCCTTCAAAGCCTCGTAAGAGCCATGTAACCTGGAACCCAGAAGTCCAACAAATCTTGGACAGATCTTACTATAGGTACAAGCTAAGAATCTTTAGAATAACAGAAATACCATCAAAGAGTATTATAGCGGGGGGGGGGGGGGGGGGATCAATAACTAAGGCTAAGCTGTTGAACTTACTTTGCATATGCTTTCTCCAAAAGAGCACTCCAAAATTCATTTTTCTGTCCAGACCTGGTGAACACTAACTGGTTTTTGCATGTGGGAAGTCTATCATCCACAACCACATCCACCCACTCACCATAACGCCAGAACTAGAAGAATAAGCAAAGTAGGTTCATCTTGATCTCCTCCTGAATATTAATCTATCTGAGAAGCAAAATTCTAGCACAAACAGTTAGAAAAACTCCAAATTATTTGGAGTTGGAGTTTGTGTATCACATGTTCATTGTATTTGAAATAAATGGGTCCAGTTTTGCTGTCCATACCTGGAAATGGAAAATGCCAGCATAGTTTTCAGTGAAGTTCTGGTCATGGGGAACCACCCTTTGTAGGAGTATATTATTCAGGGTCAGGCAAGCAATGGCAGCCAGCAGCCAGCAGTCCCCTACAGGGGTTAATGAACAACTAAAAATAAAGTTTTACTACATCGTATGTACCAGCTCAAAATAATCAGTTTCATTCTTATGAAGTAAGTCTTGTAAAATTGAAACACTATGCATTACATGTCTTTTTATAAATGCCTACATTTCAGTTCCAAAGAAATTACCTTTGTTATGTACAACAAAGGTAGTACTTGTTTGTATTTGCATTAAGCGTGCATTAAGTAAGGAATCATTGACAACCGACAGTTGAATTATTTAAAAACAATGCACACCCTCAGGTGGAAATGTGGCCATGGCGGTCAGCGGAGTGGCCGTTAAACCTCGGGTGTGCATTATTTTTCAATATTTCAATGGGCCAGACTTCCAGCAATTCCAGCCACACTGTCAGTACATTTGTTATTTAAGTTTTTCTTAGCCCATACATGCTACAGTGGTAAATCTTTTTTTTCATTTTTTTTTTTCATTTTTTTTTTTTTCAGAGAAACCAAATGTTTGAGAGTTTGGCCATGACAACTTACTATCCTTGGTCTATTAATATGGATTGACATGTATCAAAGTTTAATTCAGCACATCAAATACAATATGAATAAAAGATAATTTTTTTAATAAACAATTTTTATCATATGTATTTTATGCACCAAACACTATATTGATATTTTGAAAAAGGGAAATTGTAAAACTTTTTTCACTGGGTGTCAGGAACTTATGGTAATAGCTTGTAATGTTAAAAAAAAATTAGATCTTTATAATGACAGAGCAGGCTGCATATATGAAAATACACAGAAATATTAGTTCAAACTTTAAATATATCTTATAAAAAGTATGTCAGAATTTTCAAAGCTCTGTGATTTTTATTATTTATTTATTTATTTATTTTTTAGCTGGGCATAAATAGAATGTAATGGTGATTGAGAGATTTACCTCAAAAGCCTGTTGTATCATATTATATACATGGATTTCAAAGAAGGTTTTTCAATAAAATAATATACAAAATTGTAACCAAGCACATAAGTTGCTTATTTTCAGCAAATACTCATTTTAAAATATCAGTAACAATATAATCATTACTGTCACTTTTACTTTATTAAAATAAGCTGTCATTTATCCCAAAATAAGAGTCACTTTTCGCGCAAGTTCTGCATCATTTTATATAGGTCAATAAAAACATTGAAACCCCTGTTTTTTCACAAATAACCACTAGAGGGTGCCATAAACAAGTGAAACTTACATACCATAGGTTGTTTGGCTCATCAGCTTGAACAGAGAGTGAAATAGGAGCCGTCAAACATTGTGTATCATGTTTGATACAGACAGTGTTATAGGGTTAATGTTATTGAGTGAGTAATTTGATCATTGGCTCAACTGACTCGTGAACAAACACAAAGTTGTTTACCACAGAAACAATGAAAGGGAACAAGAAAGATTCTTTCACTTAAAAGATTAGTTCAAAAACACTGATTTGTTTACCACTAGTTAAAAACTTCATTCTAGTGCAGTGAACAGAGTTGTGCTTTGCTCAGTGCTTTATGGCTTCTTTAGAACTATTCAATTTTTGTCTGAAACTTAAGTTTCAAAATGTGAAGCAGAGGACGAGCACATCTGTGAGGGCTAAAAAGTGTTTTCTAGTACTTGCTGCTATCTAGTGGAATAAGTGCAGTTGCTCTGTATATCAGCATGGCTGTGATTACCCGCAGCCTTGTGCTTACACAACCGTGCTGATATATGGACCAACAACACTCTTGCCCGTGTGATATTGCTTAAATATACAATATTCAAATTAAGTACATACTAGAAATGTTGACAATTTGAATGCCATTTGAGTTTTAAAAAAAGGCCTGTGCTCTGCAAAACTTTAGGGTATATGAAACTGCACACTGTACAAGTACAAAAATTACTGAAGCCTAGAGCCTTTACTCTGCCTCACGCATTCATTGGATGCCCCTGTAGTGCATCCCACCACTCCAAAGATGCCTCAGCGGACACTTTATTAATTTTTTCAAGCCCTTGGTGTCACGCAACCAATCTATTTTTTCGACACAGGTTTCGTTATGGTGAGAGGAAAGGAAATGGATGGGCTCCCTGTATGCAGGTCACAAGCACAGGCTATCTTTGGTGACACTGCCATGCTTTGAACAGGAAATATTCTACTTCGTGTCTTATGTGGATCATGATCACAACCCCACCCCCTTTTCCAGAGTCTCACTCTCTCTTCAGCTGTGTATGTCCATCAACCTGTCTCACTCTCAATACATGTAGGTTGGTTGGTCTGTGTATTTAAGGAGGTAATTAAGTACATTTTAACCCCAGCGACTGTTAACCCTAATCATCAGGTCAAGAGAACATCTTGAGGTAAAGCACAAATAAGCAAAAGATCAAGTATTTTGCAGTATTAAGAACTTGGAAAATTTGCAGTTTCCTACCCAGGTCTCCTTGGCAGATATCTGTTCGGTTTGCTCCTCCAAGAATGAACTGTGGATTGTTACAAATTTCCTGTATAGGAAAAGGAGACACATTTACAGTTAATAAAACTATTATTGTTACACTGATACAAATTGTAACCATGTGTTTCATGTGGTAACATCTTAATTAACTGAATACATTTTTGGTTTTATTCTGAATCAACCTGAATAAATGTTTAAGGGCTAATTTTTCAGGGTTAAATCAGGTAGAAATAGCTCCTAGTAACAATTGCAGGTTACCACTTTACACAGTTTAGAAACCTTTATTTCACATATTTTTTATTGTTCACACATATTGTTACTTCTGTTTGTCTTACAAAAATAATTTGAATATATTTGTGATGATGAAGATCTCATCAACACCACAGCAATTCAACAGCTGCCCTGGGTCATAAACTACAGCTGCACTCTAAAGTGAACGTCAAGGCAAAATAATGTACTCTATGCATCTCCACTGAGACACATTCTCCCTCTGATTATTTTTAAAGTGTCAGTAAACATGTGAAATAGCTTGACTGTTTTTTGAAGCACTGCCCAAAAACAGTAACCTGATTCTATGGCAAGGCCAGCCAAAACACAGCAGTATCATCATACTAGCGAAGCTAGTAAACTTATATATATCACACATCAAGCAAAAAAATAGGCCAAGTTTTTATAAATCACACCAGATGGACTAACATAAAACACCACAGATATTCCCTAAAGTGACATGCTGTTCTGCAATTGTTTAATGTTCAGTCCAGGTGTTACATTCCACATTTTAGTACAACATATGTGGATTTTCTATCTAATGATGCATTGGACAACAGAATTAGGCTTTTATGTACTGTCTTGAAGAAGAATTCTGAAAATACTTTTATATTTATGTAGTATAACATGTTTCTAGTGAAGAATGTTGAAATGACATTTCATATTTAACCTAGAGATTATTCCTCAGTATGAACAAAAATGACACCATCACTAGCAATTTTCATAACACTAACTTTTAATACTCAACCTCTTCAGCAGTTTTTCACACTCAAATTTAAAAGCTCACTATTTACACATACTGTGGACTAATTGCCTAAAATGTGTCTAATTTATATATATATATATATATATATATATAATTTTATTTTTTATTTTTTTATTTTTCCTAACTTTGTAAGCATGTAATTCTGGTTCTGTTCACTCGAGGTTCCTCCAGAAAGTTACTTTATTCCACTAGATAGCAGCAAGTACTAGAAAACACTTTTTAGCCCTCACAGATGTCCTCGTCCATAGACATTCAGTCTAAATTTCAGTTCATTTCAGTTCACCACACCCATTGTTTCATCAAATATCTTGGCCTCTGAGTGGACTAGAAGCTCAATTCTCCCCTCTGCGATGATGTATAGCATTTTATCATCAATAGTCGATAACATACATTTCCGATGTTTTGTTTAGCATGCTTTTCCTGTTGAACTGCATATTTTCTTTTGGACATCTAAGATATAACATTGGATTATTCACACAAGGAAGCTCACAGACAAGTACAAAATGACTCTTTTTTTTTTTAAAGGTAAAAAGGTAAAAGGTAAAAGCAGATATTAAGTTTTTAGCTATTTGGGGCTTACAGCAGTAGTGATCGGTACATAAATGAAACATTTGTATTTAATGTCTTACAGATATAATATTTTACTGTGTGATTCTTTTGAAAATCTTTTGAACTGTGGTATAAGGGCAACAAAATAAACTCTACAGTCACATTCCTGAGAATGAGAGCTTTCATTTGACATGATTTGTCTATTTTAGTGCTATATGAAATACTTTTATATTTATATTTCTACCACATGACCGTTAGGTGGCGCTAATTATCAACACGAATGTATTCAGGCTGTATTTTGTTACTTTATGTAACATAAATGCAGTAATGGTTATCTATGATAAGTTCATATTTTAAGCTTTCAAACGATACCCATATGCCTGACCTATGTATTCGGAGACTTTTTTCACAACATAGCGCCCCCTTTTGGACCCACCGGTGGGACGGCAGAGTTGAAGAGGTTTTAATATTAAACCTTCATAAACAACTTTTTAGTCCATAAAACTGACATTCAATACATGAAATTCCATAATAATGGGGTTACAAGAGTACAGCCATGAGCTCTTTGGTAGTCAATTCCAGAAGGGTGAGGAGAAAATACAGCCACCATTACCAAGTCCATTATCAGGTTTTTCATACAGGAAAACCCCCACCTTGTCCAGCATTGACACAGAATATGACATGACTTGGCAAGTCAGCAGCCAGAGACTCTTGAATGTGCTAATCGCAGCCATGCCCTCAACACACACACTAAAGGATCATTGCCAAATGCTTATAGCCTGCCTGCAAGAAATATCTTTACTGATGCCTCAGCATTACTGCCTACTCAGATAGAAAGTGAAAACACATGTAACCTCCTTTATTGAAAAAAAAAATAATTGAAATTAAATCTTAAATTAAGATTTAATTTCAAAGATGCAATTTATCAAATTCTTCTGTAAAACTAAGTGATAAAGAAATACTGAAATTGATGTTCAATCAATAATTTAAGCTGAAGTGTGGAACTTTTTCAATGTCAAAATCAGGGACGTGCCGTCCATATAAGCAGGGAAAGCAGTGGTTACCTAACAGAAGAATGAAAAAAAAAAAATGACACTATGAAATATTTAAATGCAATTGTTAATATAAACAACTGTTTTCGTTCAAATTCGTCATCTTACATTTCAGTTGAGCAGCACAGACAGTTATTCATTTATTCGCTTTGGCGCCACCCTCGGGTATAAGCACTTTATGATATGCTTTCTCTGATTCAAAGCATTGTTTACTGCCCTTTCATTCAACACTGTACATTCATTGGGGCCTGGGTAGCTCAGCGAGTATTGACGCTGACTACCACCCCTGGAGTCATGAGTTCGAATCCAGGGCGTGCTGAGTGACTCCAGCCAGGTCTCCTAAGCAACCAAATTGCCCCAGCTGCTAGGGAGGGTAAAGTCACATAGGGTAACCTCCTCGTGGTCGCGATTAGTGGTTCTCGCTCTCAATGGGATGTGTGGTAAGTTGTGCGTGGATCGTGGAGAATATCATGAGCCTCCACATGCTGTGAGTCTCCGCGGTGTCATGCACAATGAGCCACTTGATAAGATGCGTGGATTGACTGTCTCAGGCAACTGAGACTTGTCCTTCACCTCCCAGATTGAGGTGAGTTACCGCGCCACCACGAGGACCTAGTAAGCAGTGGGAATTGGGCATGCCAAATTGGGGAGAAAAGGGGAGAAAATTAAAATAAATAAATAAATAAATAAAACACTGCACGTTCATTCAAATTGAATCATGTCCGCTGCCACAAATGACCAAGGAAAGCATGCTTACCAAAACGAGTACTCCAATCAGAAGCTCCTTCCTTCAATCACGCTATCAGATTTTTCACTTAATTTTTCACGTAACTAATGTGTTATTAAGTGCTAAAATGGATATAGTGTAAGTATCGAGGACCTACGTGGATTTGGCAAAGTTAATTTCAATTAAAAATTGAGAAAGAGAGGCTATCGAAACTTAAACAAGCGAGCGACTTTTACAACAAAGTGACGGAGATATTCATTCGCAACAATAAAAGAGGACAATATCATCTTTTAAAAATACATCTAAATGACATTCACTGAATTAAAGGGGAAAAATATTTTTTATTAAGTTTAATTCAGTAAAAAAATCACTGCAAAAAATCCTGTTGTTATCAAGTGTTTTTGTCTTGTTTTCCATTTAAAATAGTCTAAAAAATATATTTACTTGAGAAGCAGCAAATAAGTGACAAATATAAGTGTATTTTTTCACTTGGTTATACTAATGTGAGTGCAGTAAAGACAAAATATACTTCTATTCAAGATCTATTCTCTAAAAACAAGTCTAAATATCTTATATGCTGCTTCTCAGGTGAATGCATCTTTTTTAAAGGATTTTTAGATATTTTAAAGTATTGGTATTTTTAATATTATATTCAACATTCTCAGATAACAATCTGCAGTATAGCTGCTAAAGAAAATCTACATGTTTTAAAGGAGTTTTAGATATTTATATTGTGAAACAAGCCAAAGCAAAAACAAATCAAAAATGTATTTTGTTCTGGTGTATAATGGGGCGAAGACTACCCTCTCACACCTTTCTGTTCACTTCAATCCATCTTTAACATACACACACACGCACAAAAAAACTCCCTCTTATTAATAAAGCTGCGTACTGCCAATTTTCTTCACGATAAGAAATGCACAGTGACACATAGATTATGATTCAATAAGTCACGAGCCATCACATTATAATTTAGCTGCAGCAAGCGCGCGCTCGAGGGATGAGCGTCCCCGAGACAGAGTGTGTATCAGCCGGGTGCAGTTTCAATCTCTCCCCCTTAGATTGGGACATTTGCGCAACTCATAGAAGAGTTTCGGAGTTTGTAGTTATTTACATGATCTGCTTCCATATTATTTGAACTTTAATAAAGCTATAAAGCATTACATATAACTGCATTTAAGATGTAACGCCGGGGTGTTTCCTTTAAAGACGCTCGACACGCAAGTTTTGTTTCAGCGGAACGGCAGATCCAGCTCCACTTATTCCACAATGAGAGTGCGTCTGTATTTGGTATTTTGTATAATTCCCTCATACTTTGCGATCTACATCACCTAAGGACTGTGAGCTGTGTTTTCTTCCTCCCCTCAGTCAGGCGCGAGCTGCAGTGCTGAGGTAGTACACAAATAAACACTCACATTAATGCTAAAGACCAATTCACACATGCACACATATGCTTGCATACACATCATTAGAGTTTAATGTGATTTCATGTTACATTAAATGAGATCAAACGACTATTCTACAACAGTTTTCGACAATTTTTTATGGTCGACGTTGTCGATAACGTGGACTAATCGATTCAACCCTAATACTAGGTCATTGTTTCTGGTTAGTCTGAGGCTATGAAGTGTTGATCTGGCAATCTTGTCCTTCTTGTGTTATGTTCTGTCTGTTTTATAGTTCTAACGTTAGGGCGTAGTGTCTGTTTAAAAATATATATATTAAGGGATGGCTGCCGAATATACGTTACATTTGCCTTGTGTATTCAGGTTAAGATTGTCGTCTTTTGTGGTCAGATTAGTTAATTGCTGCTGTCCATTCCAGTGTTTCTGAACTGTGGGAAGAGTGACATAGTGAAACTAGTAACTTGCAATCTTTCCTTTTTCTTTTTGTTGTGTCAGAACAAGCTCTTCTGGCACTGTGGTTCATTGTATGATTTAATGGACATAAACATGCTCGGCTCAATATATGACTATCTTTTATATGTGTGATATGAGCAATATTGCTGTTCTGAATTTAAAATGGTTAAAATACTTTCCCCTATCCCCTTACCCCTTAATATGCAGAGCTTATAAGTAAACCTTCGTAGGTTCATTTCCTTGAAAACTGTAAACACTGTGTTGTTTGTGGTGTTATAGAAATTCCTGTTTATTTTAAACAACCAATGGTGTGATTTAGTGGCCGGACTATCTGTTGGTTTGATCAACAGAAGACAGGGGTTTAATTTGGAAATCTGTTTGAAAACAATGTTTATTTGTGCAATTCCGTTCAGTGGTGCTAATGTTGCAGAAAACACTTCAGCTTTAATGCATAGCTGTAAATATATTATTATTATTATGCAAGTATTTTGGGCACAAAATAATTATGTTAAGAAATCATGCTATGTATAGGTTTTCAAAATAAATTAAGCACAATAAAAGACGTCAAGTTTACAACCACCAGGTATGTAACTCACCGATGGTCGCTTCCATTCTAACTTAAGAGGGAACTTTTCAATAGAAAAGAGAGAGGAGTCCTGAGCAGGGAAGAGAGGGTCTTCAAACAGAACCTTCTTGCGCACATATTTGTCTCTAAGCTCCTGAAAGTCCTTGAGCCGCCGAGCATCTTTAACAGCCTCATTACGGCTTAAAATGGCTGAATAGATGTTGCTAGGGACAGCAAAACTTCCTGCACTGCTGCCCAAAGTCTGCGGAGCAGCTTCAGTTGTTTGGACAGATGTTTCTGACAACTTCTCTTCTACTCCCATTTTGCTCTTTTCGATTTTCCTTTATGGTTGATGATGTTTAGATGACAAAAGAGAAAGTTGAGTAAATTTGAGGCTCAGTATCAGTCCAAAAAGGCTGAGGTAGTACACAAATAAACACACATTAATGCTAAAGACCAATTCACACATGCACACATATGCTTGCATACACAGATACACCCAGCCCAACTTTTACCCTTTCGTCTCAGAAGCTAACTCTATTTATAGACCTCCTAAAGGGACGTGAGGGTTTCTCTCTTTCTGCCTATCAGATGGGGGCATGCTTCCCAGCTGATGACCTCAGACATTTCCAGTGTGGATGATGGGAATAACAGAGGTCCAATTAAAGATTTGAAAGGTAAAACCCAGCAAAAGTTAACACAGTCAAATTCATAGTTTTACACAGGTGAAGACAGACTGACAGATGCTTAAAAAATATTATTTATACTTACTTTCTATATGTATAATATGTGGATGTTATGTATTCAGAAACAATACAATTTTTTATGGATAAAAATAAAAACAAGCTTCTTCAGATGTTTCATTAGCACTATCTCTGCAGTATACAGTATATTTTGCCTACTGTGCACTGTATGGACTGTGTGCAAGAAATACACAGATCACCTGTACACAATTGAACTACCTGTCTACCTTAGTTTTTAACATCTCCTTTTTGACTCATTTAATCAGACTGCCAAAGGGTAAGACATTTTTACACAAAATTGGATTCGAATATCTATGTTTTCACCACTTGTGTACCCATAATATGTCATGCAGACCACACAGGTCTCTCATTATTTACTTACCATCATGCCATCTCAGATATGAATGACTTTCTTCTGCAGAACAAAAACGATTTTTAGAAGAAAATATCAGCTCTGTAGGTCCATGTAATGCAAGTGAATGGGGTCCAAAACCTTGAAGCTCCAAAAACCACATAAAGGGAGCATAAAAGTAATCAATATGACTCAAGTGGTTTAATCCATGTCTTCTGAAGCGATCCAATCATTTTTTGGCGAGAACAGACCGAAATGTAACCCAGTTTTCACTATAAATCTTGACATAAGCAGTCTCCTTGTGACCATGATTTCAAGCTCGATTACAGTTCCAATTGCACCATATAGCGCTCTGTGCATGCATCAAGCACTAGGAAGTGTAAGCTTGAAATCATGATCGTGCATAGAGACATCAATGGCAAGTAAAACATTAGTTACATTTTGGTTTGTTCTCACCCAAAATCAATTGGCTCGCTTCAGAAGACATGAATTAAACCACTGGAGCCATATGGATTACTTTTATGCTGCCTTTATGTGCTTTATGGAGCTTCAAAGCTCTAGCCACCATTGCTTTGCATTGTATGGACCAACACAGCTGAGATAGTCTTCCTAAAATCTTGGTTTGTGTTCTGCAGAAGAAAGAAAGTCACACATCTGGGATGGCATGAGGGTGAGTAAATGGTGAGAGTATTTTCATTTTTGGGTGAACTATCCCTTTAAATCATTGTAGAATCATTTCCTCCAGTAGGGGGCGCTGTGTGAACTTGACTCATCTCATGTCTCCACTCGCTTGATATACGACACTGGGGATTCGTGCAGAAATAGGCAACAGCGTAGTTGTCGCCATTTATATGCATCTTCTCTGTTAATGTCGGTGTAAATTTAATTTATAGTCACTTCAAACCTGTAAGCGTCTGTGTAGTTAAGTTCCTTGAACGGAAACAAATCACTTGAGGACTTGTGAAGAAAGCGAATATCTGGGAGTGTAGCATCTGCGGCTATCTGACAAACCTCATCAAATCTGTTAGCCTGTCTTTATTGATTTGTATTCCTGTTTTAGGCCTTTTTCCGGTATCACCTGGCCTGAAAGCTGTGGTCGTTTTTATTAAATACTTCAACATTGACCATATCATCCAAGGAAACCAATTTTTCACGGGCTTTCGAGGCCACGGAACTACACTTTCAGCTTCTCACTCGCGAGTCGGCTAAAGTAAAATTGAACAGTTATTTTTATATTTTGGTAAGTTTGTGGACTTTTAACGCTCTACCCGAGAGCTAGAGTCCGAAACCGACCCACATCGCTTGAGTATTTATCGTTTCCTTCTCGTCTGAGGATTCTCCACCTTTGTGTTGAAAAAACGAGGTAGCGACGGTTAGCTGCTTCCGGCGAGGTGGTGACACCGCTTACATCAGGATAAACTAAAGTAAGATCATAAACATTCAAGTTTATCTGGTGGGGTACAGCTAGGTTTTTATCCTATCAATGAGGCTGGATAGAGGGCGAATAGTTTATTTTTCATGCTTGGAACATGCTTTGTGGCCTGAGTTGAATTGAGTACAAGACTCTGAGGAGAGAAGGAGAATGTAAACATCGCTTCACCAGATATATGATTATGCTTCAGCTGCTTATACAGTCTTATTTAGTTGCGTATCATTGTTGTGGAGGTCAGCGCGTAAAAAGAAGCTTCGTGTTAATCAGATTGTAACTGAAACTGACACACTTCAAAGCGGATCACTTCAGTTCCTACTGCTGTTCAGATATGTCCTTCATTTGAACTTAAACAAGTTAAAAGATTAGTTCACCCAAAAATGAAAATACTCTCATCATTTACTTATCCTTCATGCCATCCCAGATGTGTATGACTTTCTTTCTTTTGCAGAACACAAATGAAGATTTTAAAAATAATATTTAAGCTCTGTAGGGCCATACAATGCAAGTGAATGGTGACCAGAATTTTGAAGCTCCAAAAAGTGCACAAAGGCAGCATAAAAAGTAATCTATAAGACTCCAGTGGTTTAATCCATGTCTTCAGAAGCAATATGATAGGTGGGGGTGAGAAACAGATCAATGTTTAATTCCTTTTTAAATATAAATCTCCACTTTAACATTCTTCTTTTGTTTTTGGGAATTTGCATTCTTTGTGCATTTCACAACCTATAGGGCAGGGCGGAGAATTTATGGTATGGTTTATGAACTTACATTTTTATCTGTTATTCACTCACACCTATCATATTGCTTCTAAAGATATGGATTTAACCACTGGAGTCATATGGATTACTGTTATGCTGCCTTTATGTGCTTTTTGGACCTTCAAATTTCTGGCTACCATTCACTTGCATTGTATGAACCCACAGTGCTGAAATATCCTTCTAAAAATCTTTGTTTGTGTTCTGCAGAAGAAAGAAAGTCATACACAACTGGGATGGAATGAGGGTGAGTAAATGATGAGAGAATTTTCATTTTTGGGTTGAAATATTCCTTTAAAAATTGAAACTGTTATCATATATCCTATGTATATTTAAGACAACATTTATACTGTTTGTGACAAATCACTCCTGATTGTTTTGCAGCTCTCTGCCTCCTGCCCTTGAGGTGTGAGTGAGCCAGAATTCTTTTTTTTGTTGTTTTTTTTGTGGCAGTTCAGGACAGGGCTGTCAGTTTTCAGTCAGCTATGTCAGAAGAAGGAAAACAGACTGCTGCTCCCACCCCTGCGTCCACAATGGATGCAAAGTCTGAGTCTACAGCCTCACCACCTACCGGCCAGGGGGTTTCCTCAGTGTCTCCCCCAGTGTCCACTGTAACACAGCCTGCTCCACCGGCAACTGAGGATGAGGAGGAGGAAAGCGAAGATGAATCAGAGATTCTGGAAGAAAGCCCCTGTGGGCGCTGGCAGAAACGGAGAGAAGAGGTACTGTGCTGTGTGCAGTCTGCAGACTTAAAACTTGGTCAAAGTTCTGCACTACTAAGACTTATTTGAGACAGGATGTTCTATAATCTCTTTACAGACTCTGTCAGCTACTGGAAACCTGAAAAAAGGCCTAATAAACTTTTTGCACATTATGTATATACCTGTATTTTTTTTATTTATTTTTTTTAAAGAGAAACAAGCTCTTTTTCTCCCCACAGGTAAACCAGCGTAACGTACCGGGTATCGACAATGCTTATCTCGCCATGGATACAGAGGAGGGTGTGGAGGTGGTGTGGAATGAGGTCATGTTTTCTGAGCGGAAGAACTTCAAACTACAGGAGGTAGAGCTACTAACTTTGTGCCTACTTTGGAGTTATAAGAAAGATTTTTGCTGACAGTTGGTGCTTAAGTCTATGGATTGGTATCTGGAATAGTTACTGAATCTCTACTTAATTAAATTACCTATAACATAAACATTGCAAGATTAATGTTTGTTGCGATTCGAAACCAAGTTGTTCATTAACATGCAGTTTATTACAACAATGCAAATAAGACTTTGGTTATGCACCTACAGTATTTATTTGTCTTCACTGAACTGGTGGTAAGCTGTTAGATTAAACAAAACACATGAATGATCGTTCCAATAAAAGTCCAACTGAACTTTTGTAAATGCCAAAGCAGGATATGTGAGCACGCCCATCATGAAAGTTCACCTTTGATAGGTATCTCCATACTTGGCAACAGGTACAACCGTATTGCTTCCTGCATTCTTGCTTGCTTATAAGGAAAGATATGAATTAGTATTACCAATGATTATCTCACTTCCATATGTAAGGACAGCTTGATTGCTTTAAAGAATGAGTGTGCGTGCGTGCTTTTCTTGGGTTTAAGCTCCTTACTCAGAGTGATCTGACCTGTTAAATGTGCCAAGCCTTTATGGAAACCGTATTGTCACAACGAGCCTTCAGCTGCTAATGAAAAGAACTGTAAGAAAAGCATTCTCTCTGATTATGTAACTATCTCTCAAGTGTTGAAAGTGCTCTTTTAAATATAGCTTTCTTTGCTCTGTTATTGCCTATAATCACTTTTAATCAAACACTTCTTTAATGCCTGGCATAGAGGTGTGGATAGCCGTCTGTTTGACAAGTCCACATGCTGCTCCACTCTCTGCTTGGCAGACGCTCATTATGGAATTCAAGTAATTTTAGAGGTTTCTTTTTGACAGGCATGCCTACCACATTGCTGATTACATTACCATAAGCACAATAATATGGAAGCCGTGGAGTGCCACTTAAAAAGGAATGAAGAAATAAATGATCAATCTATAATTTGAAAATAAAAACGTGAATAAAAAAAAAACACATTTATAAATGGACTAATAAATAGACACATTTAAATTTGTTTTTTTAATTCATGTTTAAAATGCTGTTAAATGTAAAAAAAAAAAAATAGCACATTAATGAGTCATTTTTAAATACACCCTTTAAATTGCATTTAAAAAAAATTATGTGGCAACTGCTTTTCTATATTCATTTGCCAGTTGCCTTTCTTCATCCATTTGCCAATGGCTTTTCTTTTAACTTTTGGCTTTTCTTTCTCCATTTGACAATCGAGTTTAAAATTGCTATTGGACAGTTGACTCGTGGGAGCAACAAATGAACTTTTCACTCAGTTTTAAGACACACCCCCTTTCTCACATGCTACTTGAAGCAGAGGCATTGAAAAAGAGAGTTGCGACACTCTTTGATCTCGCCGACGCGATCACGTGGTTCATATAGCTCTCAATAGTGCCAAACAAATCCGCACTGTCAACCAGTTTGAATGGTTTTCGGCAGGACAGATAGCAGCACCAACTAGATTTACAGCAATTTTTGGTATATTAACACATAATGTCCATTGGTTACTGGTGTGTTATATCATTTATATGTCTGCTACTTTATTATTTACATTTATTTATATTATATTACCATATAACACTAGGCAGCAGTATTGTGAAGCAGAGCTAGAAATGGATATGCAAGCTACCGTACTGTAGCCTACTGAGGACTGTTGTTTTACTTTACATTTAACGTTAGACTGTTTAAGTAAATGGGACTTGTTAAACACATTCTTTTATTAATTAGCCCATAATACAATTTACTACGTTGACGATACTGATATTTATAGCACTCAATGCAATGACAAAGTTAAATCTAATCTAAATATCAATCACATCATCAACTGCTCAATTTAAGCCAAGAAAGGAGTTTGGTCAAAAGTACAGAATATACAAGGCAACCAATTGCATTCAGTAAAACATTTTATTATACAATATGTCCAGTGAGAGTGTAAAGGTTGTTCCCCCACCCATGGTCTTCCACTCCTGTTATTTGTAGTGCTAGATCTGGTGATCTAGATCAGTGGTCTTCAACCCTGGTCCTCGAGTACCCCCTGCCCTGCATGTTTTATATGTTTCCCCTCTTCCAACATACCTGATTCAAATGAATGGGTCATTATCAGGCTTCTGCAGAGCTTGATGACAACCAAGTAATTTGAATAACGGTGTTGCTTACATTAGCTACTAGTGCTAACTGCATTTAGAATATAACGATCTGTTATATTACGATAAACTTTAAAGCTGACTACATAAAATACCACTATTGACTAAATTGATAAGAGGTCCACTAATGCTTGGAATATGAAAAAAAATTCAGTCATTTCATCAACTTGCCAGCGAGCGTGCTTCGGAAACACTGAAAATGAATGCGGTTGCATGTTGGAACTATACAATGTTTGGAACTATTGGTCAGCCAATGACATGCGTTACTTCCGCATTTTTCGATTACAATGAACATCTATGGGAGTGTTGCAACTCTCTTTTTCAATGGGTCTGACTTGAAGTAGATGTGAGGCGGCCTGTCATTGGATGGCTATTGATAGAGATATGAACATTTACATGCTCTACTAAGCTTACGCAAAAGAAACTGATGCGAAGCGTATCAGAAGTTAATGGTCACTTGTCACCGCTGCTGTTAAATGCCGAGCGCTGCCCTCCCCAGCAGTGCACAGTAGAAAGATGCCGGACCTCCAAATGCTTTTTTTAAACGCAATTTAAAAGGTGTATTTAAACATGACATAAATTTACTGTTTTATTGTTACATTAATTTGCATTTAATTAAATACATTTATAATTTATAATTCGCACATTTTTTGTTGTTAAATATAATCAGATTTTTAAACATGAATTAAATAAATTTAAATGTGTCTCTTTATTTGTTCATTTATAAAATGGTTTATTCTCGTTTTATTTTTAAATAAATAGATTGATCATTTATTTCTTAATTCTTTTTTAATTGGCACTCCACAGCTTCCATACATACATACAAATGCAGTGAGTGCAGTCATTAAAAAGTGCTTTTTTTTCTGACCTTTTTAAGCAAGTTATTGTTGGTATTGCGTAGTAAAATAGTAAGGGGGTTCAGGATTTTATTTGAATAACCTGTTCCTTTCACAATCAAGACATCATGCATAACATACTTATGTGTCAAACAGTTCCCTCAAGTTTTCCCAATTTCCAAATTGATCAAACTGCTTCTCTTTTTTTGCTTCCCAGGAAAAAGTGAAAGCAGTATTTGATAACTTAATTCAGCTGGAGCATGTGAATATAGTGAAGTTTCACAAGTACTGGGCAGATGTGAAGGAGAACAGAGCCAGGGTAAGAAACGCATCAAAGCCTCAGTTAATAGAGTGCTATTCAGAATCATTATTCTAAATGTGCCATTGAATATTTTTAAATGCAATGTTGAAATTACAGATTTTTTTTTTTTTGTCACCCCCCTTCAGGTTATTTTCATCACAGAGTATATGTCTTCTGGGAGCCTGAAGCAGTTTCTAAAAAAGACAAAGAAGAATCATAAGACCATGAATGAAAAGGTATGAATGCATCTCAGACATTTTCAGGCATATGAGCTGTTGAAACATATTGCACTGCAGACTAAAATGCATCTTCTGTTTGAAGTGAATCGCTTTAATATTTGCCATTGTTGACTTAAAAGAATTTTGTGCTTAAAAGAATGCACAAGCCCAAAGTTAGAGTTCAGATCAGAATTGTTTATAAAATCTGAATGATATCAGTAGGGATGATACAATACTTTATTTTGGGGAGTAACAATATATGTGCTAAGAGATTCTGCTACTGTCACTGCCTTGTTTATAATTTTTCCAGTGTTGGTGTATTTCCTAGACTTTTTTGTGTTTTAAATTCTCAAAGTTTGGATTTTTTTTTAAAATAAACTGTAGTAGTATAATATCAGACACTGCTTAGATCTCATTGTTTACTCTTTGTGGTTCTCTTCTAGGCATGGAAACGCTGGTGCACTCAAATATTATCTGCCTTAAGGTGTGTGCACTACTTTGTATTTCACTCATTCTTTAGACAGACCAGGGTTCCCGCAGATCCTTAAAAAGTCTTAAAATGTCTTAAATTCAGTTTTCCAAAATTTAAGGTAATAAAATATCATAAATGATACAACAAAAGTCTTAATAATAATTTAAAGAAGTCTTAAATTTGGGGGCGGAAAGACATGAACCGTAATATGACCTAATGTGATTATCAAACTTCAGAAGAATACAGTTTAATTAAATAAATGCATGTGCCATGTCCTTCAAAGTGAAAACACGGCACTGTTGTATTTTCTACAAACACATGGGGGCTTGTGAGTGTTTCCAGCTGTTGCAGAGCAGTTCACAATCATTAAGCCATATCGGAAATTTATGACAAACTATCACTAAAGATCAACTGTTTATGATGATGATATAGTGTTGATGAAATATGACAGTGTTTACTTTTAACTGTTTATATTGTAATATGTAGTAGATTATTGTAGGAATGCACATTTTATATCCCTTATTTGTTTGAATGAGCAGCTGGAAGCAGTGAAGCACAAACATTTCAAAATAAGAGTCCCCGGTGTATTTCAGAGTTAAAGTGCCTTTAAAGTTAAAAGTTCCAAGCTAAAAATAAAATCCAAAATAAAGTGCATCTGAAATTTAATTAAATTTGGACTCTTGAAGCCTCTGTCTGGCCCTCCCCATCACAGGAAGGAAAGACTAAGAACATTTAATAAAGGCTACCAATTTTAAAAAACTGTTGGCTGGCTAACTGACTTTATTTCAACACATTATCTAATCAGCCCGATCCAATATCGGTCGACCTCTAATTTGTATGTATTTATATAGTGATACATAAACCAATTTTAATGTGATATACATGTGGAAAACATGTCTTGAGTATTTTAAACTTGCATATATCCAACCCTGTTTTACTGATAAACATTGTTAAGGCCATGTTGAATGTGTACCCCTGCCTGTTTTAAGTAAGAGTCTATGATACATGATTTATTTTGAGATTGTGTTGGTTTGTTTTGGTATGGGCATGGTATTTATTTAATTTGTTCAGGTCTTGAAAAAGGTCTTAAGTCTTAAATTTGATTTTAAAAACTCTGCAGCAACCCTGCAGACTTCATTTGATGCTTTTTTTCTAAGTTGATGTTTACCCATAGCTTAATATAAAGCCATTAGTAGGGATGGGGTACAAAATCTCCCATGATCACCAATGTTCTCTGTAAATGTCATAGCTGTTCATTTCTTCCTGTTTTGAAGTTCCGCTTCAAGTTGATTTCTTTCCACTTTCCCCTCAGCTATCTGCATTCATGTGAACCTCCTATTATCCACGGGAACCTGACCTGTGACACCATCTTCATACAGCACAATGGACTCATAAAGATTGGCTCAGGTGGGCTAAAACACACCATGAGGATGTATAAATATTATAGATCTTGTTATTGTTACTGAGGTTTTTGTCTTTGTAGTTGCTCCAGACACCATTAATAACCATGTCAAAACATGTCGGGAGGAACAGAAGAGTTTGCACTTCTTTGCTCCAGAGTATGGAGGTAAAAACTGGTGCTAAACTAAATAGTAAGACATTATTTAAAGCTGAAGTGTGTCAATTCGGCACCACTAGTGCCAGCAGAATTTCAAAAACAAACGATGTTTTCAAAACAGCTTTCTGAATACGCCCCCTGTCTTCTATTGATCAAACAAACAAGATAGTCCCGCCCCCAACCCATGCCATTGTTCGAGTCAATGTTGTTGTGTCAGGCTGGATGGGCCGGTCCAAACAAACAATATAATTTTTACAGTGCCACAATGCTAACAGTTTTTGAGAAAATTTACCTTTGAATGGCATTCTTACAGTTGTCTCTGCATATTAAGCAATTTATTTTAACACAAAAGGTTACACACTTCAGCTCTAAGGTCAAACATTCTACGGACATTTGTCAGTAGTAGTTGTGTTGAGGTGACTTATTACAAATTGTCCTCTTCCCTCATCAAGCTGTTGCCACTGTCACTACAGCCGTGGACATCTATTCTTTTGGAATGTGCGCCTTAGAGGTAAGTGTTGTTTGTTTTGAACTGCAGGTCGATCATCAGGGCATCAGGCCGATCAGACCAGTGATTGTTTTTATTTTCTCCTTGGGTTTGTAGATGGCTGTGCTGGAAATCCAAAGTAATGGAGAGTCATCATATGTGTCACAAGAAGCCATTAATAGTGCCATCCAGTCTCTGGAGGACCCACTTCAGAGAGTGAGTATAGGAGTCAAGAAACATTTAACAGTTGTAATCATACAATCTTGGAATGTACAGTAATGTGCAAAAGTCTTATGCACATAAGATGTTTTATAAAAACATTTGTCTTAAGATTTTTTTTTAGATCTTCAGCTTTTGTGTGGCAATAGAAAATATAAATTTTAGACTCCCAAATATTCCTTTTGCAAATAGAATAGATTTGAATAGAAGAACAGGGAGCCCTGCAACAGATGTCATGGCCCCCACAGAGCCCTTTACTGAACATCGAGTCAGTATGGGATTACATGAAGAGACAGAAGCAACTGAGACAGCCTAAATAGATAGAAGAACTGTGGCAAATTCTCCAAGAAGCTTGGAACATCCTATCTGCCAACAACCAAGAAAAACTGTGTCCAGGTGTACCTAGGAGAATTGGTGCTGCTTTGAAGGAAAGGGGGTCACAGCAAATATTGATTTGGCTTTTTTATGTTTACTGGACTTTGTGTGACATTAATTGATAAATGAAAACTATTTATGGCATTATTTTTGAAGATATCCTTACCATGAAACATTTTTCACAAGTGCCTAAAACGTTTGCACAGTACTGTATATAGTTTTCAGTATAGAGTATCATGTTTCTGTGTTAGATGTAATGTTGTATGTGTGTTTTTTAGGAGTTTATTCAGAAGTGTCTGGAGGTGGATCCCAGTAAGAGGCCCACAGCCAGAGAACTGCTTTTCCACCAAGCTCTGTTTGAAGTGCCTCTCTTAAAACTCCTGGCTGCACACTGCATCGTCAGTCACCAGCGTGAGTCACCGAGCTAATTTAATCATCATTCAGTCATTTAATTTGTCACCTTCATGAATGCAATACAGTGATGCTAAACAGATTAAAACTAATTTCCCTTTGGTTCTGGGTTCTAGACATGATCCCTGAAAATGCTTTAGAGGAAATGACCAAGAACATGGACCCTAACCAGGTGATCATGGAAAGGAAAGAGGTCCAGCTAAAGTGAGTGCCCTCCCTTCTGTGATGCATTTACATAGTTATTTGTAATGAGAATAAACATAAGGATCAAATAATTTTTAAAGGAATAGTTCTCCCAAAAATATAATTTACTCAACCTGATTTTGTTCCAAACCCATGTGAATTTCTTGCTAACATGGAACACAAAAGTCATACAGATTTGGAACAACATGAGAGTGTGTAAATAATGACAGAAATATTTTGGGTCAATTATCCCTTATAAGTCACAGTATTGTACAGATATGTCATGACACCTATATAGCTTTTATAATCCTGTCTCTCTATCCTTTAGACTCTCACAGTTTCCGGCCTTGGAGCTTGACAAGTTTCTTGAAGATGTGAGGTGAGCAATCGTAAAGTAAACATCTCATTTACCAGATTTCTGGAACAGAAACAAGAAACGGGCCCAGGTCCAAGCACGACTGGGCAGATGTGCTTGAATAAACTGCTTATCATTCTCCTTCTGGAATTGCTGACATCAAGAAAGCAGTCTCAAATGTTCACATGAGCACAAATGTTGTAATTAAGACATGTGCTTTTGTTTCTTGTGATGTAGGAATGGAATCTATCCGCTGACTGCCTTTGGCATGGCCTGCCCACAGCAGCCTCAGCAAGAGACTGTCAAGTCCCCCATTGTGCCACCCTCTGTCAAGACACCTACGCCCGAGCCTGCAGAACTGGAGACCAGGAAGGTGAGAAATTAAATGAATTAAAGACATAGTGACTGGGGAGGAGTTTAAGCATTTAAGAATAAATTACAGTTTTCTCACCTTCGCCTGCTGTCAATCAGACTCTCCGTATATAGTGATCTAGTTCCTTTTAAGACAAACCTAGAGGGTGTAAACTATCATTTAGTGTTGAATGTTTGTGTAATCTCTCTCTCCATTAAGGTTGTACAAATGCAGTGCAATATCGAGCCTGTGGAGGAAGGAGCAAAGCATCATGTAAGTTTTTCTTTCCATGTTAATTAATGTTGATGTAAGCTTGACCCATTATTCTGTATTAATTTCTCCTCACTGCTCTTTTTATAGCTGACCTTACTGCTAAAACTGGAAGATAAGCTAAACCGACATTTGAGTTGTGATTTGGCACCAAGTAAGTATTTTATCAGTCTATGGCCTGAAACATATTATACAAAGTATGTTAACACGAAATCATGCTGTTCCATTACAAAATGTGTCATAATGCAATTCTTAACGCATTGCAAGTATGCGTTGCATTCTCAATATTGCCGCAAAGGCAACTTACAAATATCATGCTAAGAGCAATTTAAAGTTTGTTTAACTGGCAACATCGGCTTCAGTGGCACAGACATTTCAAGTAAAGCTATCGCCTTCCTGAGTACTGTTTGTGACTCCACAGTAACACAAGAACACATTATGTACTTCGTGCAATGCATTGGCCAAGTATTTATGTTTGCATATGTGCATATAAAGTATGTTTCTGGCCTAATGCTCTTGTGTTTTTTTAATAATTAACCTTTTTTTCTCTTTACACAAGCTTATTTTTGCATTATGAAATAATAAAGATACAAAGAGATAAACACTGTATTCAGTAGAGCCCGACTGATATGGGATTTTTGAGACCGATACCAATTTTAGAGAGGGGAAAATTCACCGATTACCAATATGGTGGACGATATATTTAATTTTTGAGCTGGAATGAAAACAGACCTTTTCTATGTGGATTTTTCACCGATTTTGCACCAATATGACTATGCAAAGGTACTCAGAAGGCTGCTTTCTTAAATATTTTTATCAAAGAATATTTGACATTATTATTATACATTGTCAACAAATTCTAGAAATGAACACAGAAAATAAAGAATAAATAAAAATACAATAAATAGCTAAATAAACATCAGTACTGTATGTTTAGTATAAGTCAATTGCTGACCATTTAAATAAAGAATAAATACAAATAATACAATTAGCTAAATAAACATCAGTACTGTTTAGTATCAGTCAGATGGTGACCATTAAAATAAAGAATAAATTAAAATAAAATAAATAGCTAAATAAACATCAGTACTGTATAGTATCAGTCAAATGCTGACCATTAAAATAAAGAATAAATAAAAATAAATGGCTAAATAAACATCAGTACTGTTTAGTATCAGTCAAATGGTGACCATTAAAATAAAGAATAAATTAAAATAAAATAAATAGCTAAATAAACATCAGTACTGTATAGTATCAGTCAAATGCTGACCATTAAAATAAAGAATAAATAAAAATAAATGGCTAAATAAACATCAGTACTGTTTAATATCAGTCAAATGGTGACCATTAAAATAAAGAATAAATTAAAATAAAATAAATAGCTAAATAAACATCAGTACTGTATAGTATCAGTCAAATGCTGACCATTAAAATAAATAAAAATAAAATAAAGAGCTAAATAAACATCAGTACTGTTTAGTATCAGTCAAATGCTGACCATTAAAATAAATAAATAATAAAATAAATAGCTAAATAAACATCAGTATTACTGTTTAGTATCAGTCAAATGCTGACCATTAATATAAAGAATAAATATCGATATATCGGTCGGGCACTAGTATTCAGATATGCTGAATTATATTAATATTATGAACAGCATCGTAATGAATCGGCAGAATTGAGACTTTAAAAAGTGAACGTTATTAACAAACAACATATTTCACCGCAAGCATTTTCAATCATTACTGCAGCACAGTATTGCTGAAACGTAAGAGCTTTGCTCTCTCTGTCCTTAGATGAGAATGTACAGGAGTTGGCCGTGGAACTGGTCCAGCTTGGTTTCATTAGCGAGGTAAGAGATTTTACGTTTTACTCTAGATAATATACTTAATTATAATAATATGTCATGAAGGATTAGATTTCCTTCTAACGTCTATATTTAATTTAGATACGTTTGGTTCTTTTGTTGATATTGTTTAGGCAGCATGTTAGCAATGTAATTTTAAATACTGAGGTAGATTCTGTATTTCTTTGCCAAATAAGATAACTTTTTTCTGCACTATGAAATTTAAAATAAATAGCCCAAACTTTTGATGATATTACACAGTCTTCTGGGAAATGTTTCCAGCAAAAATGTAGTTGCTTGAGAACATTTTTGGAAGAAAGGGGGCAACGACACAAACACTGTGAGCTAAATAGGACAGCAAACAAAGCAGACACCATGGATTAACTGTCCCAAACTATCACGCCTCTGTTAATGCAGAGACCAGAGCCAGACCTCTCGCAGGGTTTGGCATTGCAGCACTAGTCAAGTTGATTCATTTTGATTTGTATAGAGCTTTTCACAACATTGTTTCAAACTGCTTTACAGAAAATTATGCTATAACAGAAAATAAAGCTGTAATGTCTGTAATGATTTAAGTCTTCATTGAGCGGTTTAAATGAATAATGTGATTGTAGATTATGCCTTAAAATAAATAAATAAATATATATATATATATATATATATATATATACACGATGAGCCTTTGGTGCCCAACACCTTGTCGCCAGTTCGTCCCTACTCGGACCACTGTCGGTAGGTAATCGCCACTGCTGACTGGGAGCACCCCACAAGCCTTGCCGTTTCAGAGATGCTCTGACCCAGTCATCTGGCCATAAAAATTTGGCCCTTGTCAAAGTCACTCAGGCATCATCAGCTTTACTATCTGTACCACATGACTTTATGTTAGAACTCTCCTTGGAAACAGTAGTACTCTCAAAACTATTTGCAATTGTTATCGGACGGTTTTCATAGTGTATCAGGAGATGATCTAAACAATAGTTTTAACTGTAGTGGTTTGTTCCTCTGTGGTCCTAATGAGCAGTCACTTGTTCTTTCTTGAGAATAAAAAAGGAAAAATATCAGTTAATTGCTTCAGCATTTTCATCTCTCAGACTTGAGTCTTTTGTGAGACAGTACCATTTGTGTAACTCCGATTCCATTGTTTCCTTCCCATATATCACTCTCTGCCTTTCTTATTGCTCTCTGCACAGTAGCTTTTCTTGTAATAAACATTTAGAAGTTGACTTTGATGTGTGAGCCTACAGATTTCCATAAATATGTGTGTGCCTACAGATTTCCATAAATATGTGTGTTTACATGCATACCAATGCACTGATAACTATCAAAAATCATCTTATACGGAAAATCTGACAGTGTATGAAAACTTGAGAAAGAAAATGCGTTTACATGAGATTTGAAATCATTGGATTATTCTCTGCTTTTGACATTGAAATGTTAGCAGGTATGCACACAACACTTGCACTCTTTGGATAAGCTGGTAAGAACACTGGTCAAAGTTTTACATGAAACGCGAAATCGGGTTTATAGGCAAAATTACTCTGATAATGGAAAGATTTCTCATGGTTCAGTCTGCTTCACGGTTTTAGGGTCACGGTTTCGGTACGGTTTGGTAATTGCTGCTGTATGTTCACAAAAAAATAAATAAATTCTACTGTCAAATCCAAAGTAAGAATGCTCTATTTGGTTGCAAAACACTTCAACAGTTCCCCTTGTGAAAAATCCCCATGGTTTACTACCATAACCATAGTTTAAAACATTACTATATAGATACTACAGTATTCCTGTAGTAAAACCATGGTTAATTGCATCAAAACCATGATCTGTGCCATGTGTTCTGTCATGGATGCTACAGTCATGGTTACTACAATATTACTCTATTAAAACCATGGTTAATTCTCATTAGGGTCCTTAACTTTAAAATAAACATTAACTTAAAACCTGCATTATTATACTACATGCATCAACATGAAGTGTATTTCAAAGTCAGCTCAACATGTATTTAAAGGTGCTATATGTAAGATTGACAACAAGTGTTTGAAATGGGTACTGCAGTCCAAAGTCAAAATATTGCAGAGTTGTATGCCCCGCCCCAGATTCGAAGCTCATGTGGGTTGCCAGAATGTTGACACACAATTTAGCCAACTCAGCATTTGTTTTAAAGGAATTCTGGGCTTTAAGCTGTCTCCATCTTCCAAAGGCATCTCCAATATTTATCCTTGTTTTACTATGCCTCTGGTCATGGTGGTTTTTAGATGGATGGCGAGGCTTTGTAGGTCAGGTGGAATCTGTTATCTCTGATCCAGTTCGTTTGCTGGATTCCATGGCTGCAGCACGCATTGTTGTTTGCCTGCAAACTTGTTCAAATCTGGCAACCTGTTGGTGTCAAAATACTATTGATGAGTGGGCAGTGGGCGGGATCACACAGGCCAAAACATAAACATAAATTCTGGAATGGAAACTTCAAAGTAGAATATACTGGCTGTAGCATTGTTATCGGAGAAGTCAGTATTTCAACTTTGCATGATTCCCAATTCTCTAATGACATTTTATGGTCATTTTATGATCTAGTACAGTAAAAATATTATATATAGCACCTTTTAACATTTGGAAGCTGTACATCACTATACACCTTATTCAGCCCCGCCCCTTTTGCACGCTCTGCTCTTCCAAATTTTGTCATCTAACTTCCTGTCTGTATTGAAGCTATTGAGAAGTGTTGATTAAAATGGATTACATGTGGGAGCACAAAGTATTTTTCACAAAGAGTTGATGGTGTGAGTCTATAGCACCCCTTTATTACTTGAAAATGCTCGTTAGGTGTTTTTCTGTCACTTTAAATGTTTATTTTCCAACACCCGTGGAGGTAAATTGGACCTGGCATATCACATTCAGACAGCTATGATACACTGCACTTTTTCATAATTCAAGCGTTTAATTGTTATACGTGTAATTCTCCTCAATTTTTAGGTTTCAACTTGTTAATAATTTGTTAATGTGTAGTTGACATGAAATTTCCAACAGTGACAGTGTATTTATTACACATGCAAGTTCAATACAAAGTACATGCAATGTACAATAAAGGCTTACATTACAAAAAATACAAATTAAGAAAATTCTGTGCTTTTTTTAACAGCTTTAAAAGTTTTTAACAGCAGTAGGCTGTCAAGTATTCAAGTAAACATTCAAAATGAAATGCAACTTAAAACTACTACAGGTCTTCACTGTATGATTATAAAACATGAATACTTTTTAAAGCTACTAAAGTTACCCATTCAAGAGCAGTGAGTGTTTTCTCATTTTCTTATGGTTGTTTGATTATTATAATGACACACTAGATGGCAGCAGATCTATTAGCTTACATTTATACTTACAAGTCTGACATTTTAATACAAATAAGCTTTTTTCTCTGCTGATTATGTTCAATTTAGACGTCCCGGACAAGCGTTAATGTCGAGCCCTGATTAAATATTGTATTCAGCATTCTCCGATAAGATTTTTTTTCTTCTGCATTATAGCTCCTAAAGTAAATGTACATTGTTTTAAAGGAGTTTTAGATATTATTTTGATAAACAAGCCAAAAAAACTAATCAAAAACTTATTTTGTTCCATTGTATAATGGGCTAAGACTACACTCTCTTGCCTTATGTTCACTTCGATCCATCTTTAACTCACAAAAAACCTTCTCTTCTTAATAGAGCTGCCTATCGCCATGATAAGATACACACAGTGAACGTGACATATATTATGATTCACTATGTCACGAGCCATCATGCTATAATCTAGCTGCAGCAAACACACATGAGTGACGAGCGTCCCCACACCAGATTGTGCATCAGCCGGGAGAACATTCAAACTCTTCCCCGGTCATTTCACGTAACTCATAGACGCGGCGCTGACCGCACAGAAAAATGCCAGTCTCGGAGTTCATTTTCATAACCCGCTTCCTTATTATTTGAACTTAAATAAAGGATACTTTAAAGATATAACGTTGGGATGTTTCATTGCAAAACAGAATGCGGCACAATAATCGTTTTATCTCGATTATTTTGTTTTCATAATCGTTGAAAACCAAAATCGTAATTGAAAATAAAATTCGATTAAGCGCCCAGCCCTATTGTAACGCGGCTCAAGTATTTTAATCATATGCAGAAATTACAAATCTTCATCAATGGAGTGGGGCAACATATCGTTGGCAGTGAACACCCCAATCGCTTTAGTTATTGTTTTATAACAATAAAAAAGTTTTATAAGTTATTGAGTGCCTGCATAAAAAAACAGAAGAGAGGGTGCAGTTTCGGGCTCAGTGCGCACCGCACGCTGTCTGATGTCAGTGTAAATGGTTAATTGATGCATTACCAGTATACGGCACTTGCGTCAAGCAGTGTCTGCAAACGGTTCCTGTTTTGTCAGCGTTTTAGACTATCGCTGTTGTTATTGATTGCAAAATGTTCCCAGACAGGAGACTTGAATGATGCAGGAGCTTCTCTATCTGTGGCTTGTTTTCTCGGCTTGATATTTTTAACTACACACCAATTCCACTCCACCCCACTTCCTATTAAACAAATCCCATTTTCCCAGCCTTCTAAAAATCACCTCCTCTAATGCTGCCACCCCGCCCATCTCCCCGCACCACTCCCGAAACGAGGGTGCCCCAGCCGACTTCCACCCCCTGAGGATGATTTGTCAGCCGATCATAACTCCAGCTAGGACCCAACATTTCAAATGACTATCCCCAATATTAATGACCGCCCCATCACCTAAGATACAGAGTTCTGGGGAAAAATGAAAATTGAGTGTCCAATACGTCACACATAAAGCTCTGAACCCTCAACCAGAATTCTTGGATCTTAACACATCCCCAAAAAACATGGGTTGTGTCCCCGTCTTCTGATTGGCATCGCCAGCAGGTGGGTGTGTCTTTAATACCAAGCCTATACAATCTAGAGGGGGTCCAGTAGACTCGATGTAAAATCTTAAATTGTATCAGACGCACCCTTGCATCTCTAGATGTAGACTTGATGTTTTTTAGAATCCTAGCCCACACTCCCTCCTCCAATACCAAGTTTAAATCTTTCTCCCATAATCTCTTAAGAGAAGTTGAATCACCATCCCTCAGACTCTGAATTAACAGGGAGTAATACACTGATGCCTCATGACCTTTTCCAAAAGCAGTAATCTCCACTTCCAGAGTACCTGCCGCTTTAGGGAGGTGTATACTACTCCTAAAAATAGTACAGAGCAGGTGGCGCAGCTTTAAATACCTAAAGAACTGAGAACTGGGAATCCTAAAATGTTCAACCATATTTTCAAAGGATCTCAACACTCCACTCTCATATAGGTCACCGAGCGTATTACCCTCCCTCACAATCCACTCTGACCAGCAGAAAGGGGACTTATTAATACATAATTTTGGGTTTAGCCATATGCTCGAGGCAACATTTAAATAAATGTCCGAATTAAACACTCGGGACACTTTAGTCCATACCGAGTGCAAATGCGAGATAACGGGGTGTAACTTCTCCGGTTCGTTTAATAGAAAGGCTTTGCAATAGCAAAATAGGGGCAAGAACTTCCTGTTCAATACAAAACAGGGAGGGGTTCTCTCAGATGGAAGCGACCAATGAGCCAAATGTCCGAGACCAAATGCATAATAATAAAACAAAATCTTGGGTAGGCCTAGCCCAACTTTGTCAATCGGCCTATGTAAATTATTGAAATGTAATCTGGGATGCTTACCATTCCAAATGAAGGACTTTGCTATGCTATCAAATTGCTTGAAATAAGAGAAGGGGACATCTACAGGGAGAGATTGTAGCAGGTAGTTGAATTTTGGACTAATAATAATACGTTTAATTTATATAGCGCTTTTCCCGAGCTCAAAGCGCTTTACATGCAACAACAAACATAAATACATCAAAACAAAACACAAAAAAATAATCCACACAAACACAGATCACTAAAACAATACAGTCCACAAAAGCACAACATAACAATCCAGTAGTAAAATGTATAGTTCAAAGTGAAAATGTGGATGTGCACAAGTCCGATCAAACAGTTCAAAAGAAATGAGCAGAGAGGATAAAAATTACATGACCAAAGTTGTCCCTCATAGAGTGGATGGCACCAAGCAACCCACGCCGACTCGCATCTCCCACCCCACAGAGCCAAGATGAGTACAAACTCCAGGACACCAAATGGCGAACAGGAACACACAATGATGACAGGCACCATGCCGCGAATCCCTCCGTAACAAAGCACAGTCGCGCCGTCCACAGCAACCATGCTGCAAACGCAGCCAGGTAGGCAGGCCGGTGGAATCAGGTAGACTGGGTAACACACCGTACCAGGCCGGTAAGCAGAGCAGCCCGCCCCCATACACCAGCGGCAACCGCGAAAACTGGCGAAAGTCCGTTGGAATTAAATCCAAAAATGTCCATTTTATGGGTGTGTGAAATGAAAGGGAAAAAAGTGCATTTAAGTAAATACAACGAGACGAAACAAAACTAAAGACAAACAAACAGCTCCAGAGTGAAGCGGCAGCCAAAACACGCACGGCGTACTCACACCGGCAACACGAAACATTTAAAGGCAGCAAAAAAGACAATGAATACAATTAATTTTAATAACATTAACCTTCCCAATCATAGATAAATGTAATGAAGCCCACCTGCCCACATTGCTCAAACCTTTTTATTACTCTAACTAAATCACACAAATTTGCTGGGAATAAAATACCCAAATACTTAATGCCCTGTTTGGGCCACTGGATGGTGCTCGGCTGAAAAACCATTACTGGGCAGTACGCTGTCAGAGCCAAAGCTTCGGAATTAGACCAGTTGACTCTGTATCCTGAGAACTTAGAAAAGGAATGAATAATTCTTTGAAGGCAGGGGGCCTGGGTAGCTCAGTGAGTATTTACTCTGACTACAACCCCTGGAGTCGCGAGTTGGAATCCAGGGCGTGCTGAGTGACTCCAGCCAGGTCTCCTAAGCAACCAAATTGGCCCGGTTGCTAGGGAGGGTAGTGTCACATAGGGTAACCTCCTCATGTTCGCGATTATGGGTTCTCGCTCTCAGTGGGGTGCGTGGTAAGTTGTGCGTGGATCGCGGAGAGTAGCATGAGCCTCCCGTGCTGTGAGTCTCCGTGGAGTCATGTACAGCGAGATAGGATGTGCGGATTGACTGTCTCAGAAGTGGAGGCAACTGAGACTTGTCCTCTACCTCCTGGATTGAGGTAACCATGCCACCACGAGGACCTACTAAGTAGTGGGAATTGTGCATTCCAAATTGGGAGAAAAGGGATAAAAATAATAATAATTCTGTGGAGGCAAGGCATAGATCTAGTGGGGTCGGAGATGAATAATAAAATATCATCTGCGTAAAGCAAAAGCTTATGCGCCATACCTCCCGCCACCACCCCTAAAAAATCAACTTCCTTCCTTATTGCTAAGTTAATTAATTGCTAATGGTTCCAGGGCAAGACAGAACAATAATGGGGGAAAGAGGGCAACCCTGCCAGTTGCCACATAATATTGATGAAATGCCTAATGTTATCAGAAGAGCTGCGGCCCCGAATAAACACCACCTGATCTATATGTATAAGAGATGTCATAACTTAATCGGTTAGCCAGAATTTTTGACAATATTTTTACGTCTAGCTGGATCAGGGAAATTGGATGGTAACTCTTACACTCGGTTGGATCTTTGTCCTTTTTAAGAATCAGTCTGATCCGGGCTTGTGTCATGGTTGGCGGAAGCTTTCCATTCTTTAGTGATTCTGTACAAACTTCTTACAAAATTGGAGCCAGTTCTGTAGCATAAGCTCTAAAAAAATTCAGCTGTAAAATTAATCTGGCCCTGGCGCCTTGCCTGTAGGCAAGGCCTTAATTACCTTGCCAAGCTCCTCCAAGGTTATCTCAGAATCAAGAGAATTTTTTTGCTCAGTCATCAGTTTAGGGAGTTCTAATGGTTCCACAAAGTTTCTAATATCTTCATCAGTAGACGAAGACGTGGAGCTATAGAGATCAAGATAGAATTCTTTAAAAGCATTATTAATATCATTGGCTGAGGTAAAAATTTCACCACCAGCAGATTTCACTGAGGGAATGGTAGAAAAAGACTCTCTCTGCTTTATATATCTAGCCAAAATCTTACCTGCTTTGTCCCCCGACTCAAAATATGACTGTCTTGCCCTGAATGCACTGATTTCAGTCTTTAACATTTGTTGGAAATCAGGATTTTGCAAAAGGGATACATTAAGGCACCAACTATATGATTTCTTTTTCTCTATATGTGGCAACACCTCTAAACTCACCAGGGTGTGATCTGAGACTAAAATGTTTCCAATTGAGCAATCAACAACAGATGAAATGAGGTATTTGGATATATAAAAAAAAATCTATTCTAGAACAAATCTTATGGACTGATGAAAAAATGTATAGTCCCTACCAGATGGGTTCAAAAGTCTCCAAATATATGTAAGACCAAGATTTTTACACATCCTGTGACGCGTCAGTGTTGCTCTAGGGGCCTTATACACTTTTGCTGCACTATGATCAAGGACTGTGTCCATCAATAGATTAAAGTGTCCTCCCAATATTATATCATGAGGGATGCCAGTGGCTTGCAACATCCCCTCAAGATTTATAAAAAAAAAAAAGCCCTGATCATCAGTGTTAGGCAAATATTAGCCAAAATCAGACTTTGCCCCTGAATTTCTGCTAAAACATTAATGACTCTTCCTAATTTATCTTTAGTCTGTTTGAAACATTTGAATTGTAGATGCTTACTTATCAATGTAATGACTCCCCTGCTCTTACTTTAGAAAACACTAAAGAAAACATGTCCACCCCATATCTTCCCAAATTGTTCAGCTTCCTGCGGGGAAAGATGCGTTTCTTGAAGATACACTATCATATTTCTTATGTTTAAGAAGAGAAACAACTTTCCTTCTTTTTATGGGGTGCCCCAACCCATTCACATTCCACTTGGAGAGAGACAATCCACTCATACTAACATTTATCATTTTGACATATTAGAAAAAATAAATTGTGTGTCAAAAATAAAATTATAAAGACCACATTAGTGCAACAATCAAACCCCAAACTTCCCCCCGAACCAAACAAACAGAAAAAAGAAAAACGTGCGCATTAACCACACGCATGACATCACCAATGTCCATCCCTCTAAACTCAAACAGTCCATGTACTCCTACGTGAGCCCCTGTCTTTTGTGAGACAGTGAACCGGCCCATTCAACTGCTTCATGAGTGCAACAAATGACCCAGTCACTCCAATGTCCTGCAAGAAATACTCCACAAAACAAACTCCAACCAATAGGAGGCACAAAGAACGTGCAGATTCTTCCACAACACTGTCCCGAAGGAGTGCTGCTACACAAAGCAAACTCCAGCCGCTAGGCGGAACCAGTACAAAAAGAAACAAAAAAGGCACTCAGCTTCCTCAGACGATCAAGTGGATGTTCAGTGAGTCGTTTCACTTGGCTGCAATGTGAGAACCACAAAATAACTTAATCAGTCATTGACTTTATGAAGGACATTGCTTGCTGGGGACATGTAAATACGGCCAACCTTAGTATCTATTCTCAATTTGGCCAGGAACTTCAGTGCAAAAGCGACCTTCTGTTGATGTAAGAGTTTCTTGCATTCCTTGAATCGATCACGTTTCTCTCGTCTAATTCTCAAAGTCTGGGAACAAGAAAATGCTGTGGTGCTTCCAAGAAAGCCTTCCTTTACTCCTCGCCTTGCGTAACATGAGATCTTTATCGGGTGATCTCAGAAATTTGTCCAGAATTGATCACCGAGCCGGGACCCAATGTGCTCGCTCAATTTCCATCTTATGGCCTGTTATGTCTAGCAGACTCGGAAAGAAGCCCGTTCAGGAATTTTTACCATATCCCGATATACTTCTTCATCCTCAGGAATTCCAACAATTTGGACGTTATTCCGTCGGTTACGATTTTCCAAATCCTCCAACTTCTCCCAGACACGCTCCAAATCCACCTTGGTTGCTAGCGGATTAGCAGCGAATTCCCTCTCTGATGATTCCAGATAATTGATCCGTTTCTCGACATCCCCCACTCTTGTAACCACCTCAGTGAATTTTGTCTCCATGGCCATGATCGATTGACGTATTGCAGCTCCTCCAAGTCAGCAACGACCTTCATCAGCATTGCCGATACATTCAGCAATTCTTGCCGAATTTCTTTCACCTCACTGGCCAAATCGATTCCCTGGCTCAAGGCCTCTAGAGGGGCATCAGCTTGAGCACGTAAGTGTCTTTTAATGTCTCCAGATCCCGAGGATTTTGAATTCTTTGACACATTGTCTTCCTAGAACAGTTATGGATCAGGGTGTATCAAATCTCACCGGCTTATGACACAAAAAGTATCAAAACTAGCAAAGTGCCCAAAGCTCGCCTTTCACATGTCCGAACCTCGCATGGTGTCACGTGACTCTCGAATAGTGAATTTCTACAATGGCATCTGTAACTGAAAACTATTGATTTTGAATGGTGCTGCATTCAACCCTCCCATTGATGAGAATAACACTGGCTGACAGTACTGCACACTACAACCCTCTCTGAGAACTTGTGACACTAAACTGCTAAAAAAAATTAATCTAACTTCAGTCAGTTGTTGTAGAACTAGTCAATTAGTCAACCATCCGGCCTTGTTCATTTTGTTTACATTATTAGATGTTTGAATATTTTTCTATACCTTTTCTTTACCTTTTCCATGTCGCCTGTCTGTACCACTTATCCCATAGCCTTTTTTGTTCCTATTTATTTTTGTCTTGCTCATTTTTCTGTTTTCACTCTTTCAAACTTCTTTCTGTCTGTCTTAAGGGGGATCAGCCACGTCTCACGACCGTGCTGGAAGAGGCCTTCTCAAAATTCTACAGCCGTAACGGTTCTTTGAATCCTGTCACAGTTTCCTCGTAGCAGAGGGTGGAATCTGCCAGCTCCTCTCCACCTACTTTATCTTCATATGCGGGATGGGACACTACTGCGAGCTTTGTGGGGATGGATCAAAATGCCTTGAACTGAGCCTCAATGAGAAAACGACCCCTGCACTCTGTTCTTCACACCACTTTAGGTGGTGGAAAGTATTGGCTGATGGTTCCCGTGTACATTTATTCTATCAGTGTAGCCATCTGCTTCTCTGTTTTAAAAGAAGGAAAAAAAATACTCTGTTATTATTTAAGTCAGTATTACAAGCTGTTTTTTTGAACAGTTTTGCTTAATGTATGTGTGGGATCGGTTTCTTATGGTTTGCACTTTAGTAAATTGTTTTTGTTGTATCTTTAGGCATATCATGTGCATATTGCATATATCAGTTTTCATTTGGTTTCTGGTTCTCCCTTAATCATTCTTTGTCAGAGGAATGGTTTACCATTTTTTAATGAGTTATTTTCAAACTACCAAATAGCGTAGTCTTTTCAATTTCGTTGACTTTTATCTACAATGCAAGATCTACGAAGACTGTGAAAGTAAAGGGGTTCTCAGAACACTGAAAAAAGCAAGGAGATGATTTATCTAAATGCGTATAGGATATCTACTGTGGTGGCTGTTTTTTGTTTTTTCTTCTGTGAATGTATGCTGTAAGTTTTCATTTGAATGGTTTCTAAGAGAAGGGCACTTGATTTGTCTTCTTTCCATGTGTGTGACACAGTTATGAGTTTCAGTATAAAGATATTTTACATCTACAATGCACCAAACGTGTTAATATGTGCCTTCAACAAAGACACAATCAGTTCATGTTCAAAGGACCCATAGATAGAAAAACACATTGTATTATTCTTTTTCATTGTGCAGATCCTGTAGTGCTTTTTGTATATATATATATAGCTATCCAGCTCTCAGCTGGTTTGCATGCTAATATACTGTTATAATTTTATGGCACCTTTGCAGTTATTAAATCTACTGGGGTTTCTGGTGGTGTGTTTTTGGATAGCATCATTTCAATTCAAACAGATTGGCTAGCAATTTCTATTTGCACTGTTTCAGATCAGACAGCTTGGCTGTGTTCTTGTTACTTCATTTAATGTTGTCAGCAATAAATTTCATATTCACCTCAGTGGTATATCAACATCAGTTACAAGCAGCTAATTTGAAAGTGACGCAATCAGCGTGGCAATGAAAAAAGTCTAGTTTTCTTTGTACCATTACATTGTGAAGCTTGTTTCTTCCAGTTGTACTATCCAAGATGCTTAATGCTTCTAAACATTGGAATAGAGATGATTCTTGGAATACTCAAAAGCACAGCACATCAATGCATTTTTGTTGTTAATGCAAACCGGCAAAGACAAATTATAAGGAGTTTAAAATGGACAAGTATGAGTCATTTTCTGTGGCTGTTTTGAAAGAAACAACAGGTTTTTGTTAATCCCTATATTTCTTGGGAGGATACTTTAATGGCCAGAGCAGTCAGCTCATCTTTGAGTGTCTAGTTTGTCTCATGCAGAACATTGAGAAACTCATTACTGTTTTTGCAACTGTAATCTTTTCAAAATTGCACCCTTTCATGATATAAAGATAAGATGGAGTCCTTCCATTCTGTGTCTGTCATTTTTCATGTCATTTGGAAATTTGGGGATTTGATTTTTGCTCCTATCAGGAGTACAATATTAACCCTTTAAGCTTAGATGGGCCAGCGGGCCTGCCGAGAAATAATTATCAAAATATGAATAATTCATGTAGGTATTATGATTAAAACTGAACAAGTGCTTTGAAATTTGCAAACAAATCAGAAGTGTTCCTTTTTGGTAATTTAAGAATAATTATGTACTGCACATATTATTTTTTTTAAATGTATTTTCCTTCCCCCTTTTTCACCCAATTTGGAATGCCCAATTCCCAGTACGCTTTTAAGTCCTCGTGGTCGCGTAGTGATTGGCCTCAATCCGGGTGGCGGAGGATGAATCCCAGTTGCCTCCGCGTCTGAGACCATCAACCCGCGCATCTTATCATGTGGCTTGTTGAGTGCGTTGCCACAGAGACATAGCGTGTGTGGAGGCTTCACGCCATCCACCGCGGCATCCGCGCTCAACTCACCACACGCCCCACATTATAGCGACCAGGAGGAAGTTACTCCATGTGACTCTACCCTCCCTAGCAACTGGGCCAATTTGGTTGCTTAGGAGACCTGGCTGGAGTCAAACAGCACGCTCTACGATTCGGACTAGCGAACTCCAGGGGTGGTAGCCAGCGTCTTTTACCACTGAGCTACCCAGGACCCTACTGCACATATTATTGTAATTGGTAAAAACATCAAACTGATCAAATAGCTCCATGCCAAAGCTCTCAAAGAGCAGAATACAACCAGCCTATTTTTTACTCAGACAAAAAGATAGCTGGTAAGAGCATGTCTGAAAGTATATGTCTTTGACATACATGTTACATGTACACAGGTGTTGCTTACATGCCGTGTTTTCGCTTATAACTTAACGAAAAATAAATGGAACATAAAATATCACATGCCATTACTTAGATGAGGCAATTATCTTTAAACAAGCCCACACACAACATAACTGATGCATAGATCATTAAATAATCCACATGAAGCACAATGTGCACAGAGCACATAATGTGCTATCTGGCTAAAAACACGTTAGTTTTCCTGAATCAGGTGACTTCATCGGAAATTATGTAGTACCTTGTCCAGCGTCATGGAACGCTAAACCAGTCATATTAGGATTCAGATCACTGCCACCAGATGTGTAAGTCATCCAAATATGGGCAGAGAGGATCATTCACTCTGATTACATACGGCCACCAGGAGATGCCGCCAAGTACATGATACAGACTCGATGGCTCAAATGACACTTAATGTGATGTCGTTACTCATGCCTGCATGTCATCTTTGTATTTGCATGTGTAATTAGTCCTTATGTACAATTTTGTTTTATTTGTTTGGAGATGTTTTTGGACACTTGGATAAATTATTTTTGTAATGCTATAACTTTTGATTGCTTTGTCATATCAACACAAAATGTTACTCAGTTAAAGGTGACATGATTGGAGCCACCTTATATACACCCTGAGATATATAATGTCAAATCAGAAAAATAAGAAATAAGGACATTTTTGGATCACATTTTTTTTCAGTGATTTTTCAGCAGTTTCTTAGGCTGAGAGTCTGAGAATTTATCATAATCTATTTCATTATAAAATGTGAAAAGTTTTCTTTATACCAAACACTTTTTTTTTGTTTTTTTTGTTATAAGCCTTTAATTTTAGGTATGGCACTGAAACAGGAAATCTTTCAAAACACCCTCAGAGCTTAAAGGGTTAAAGGGATAGTTCACCCAAAATGGAATTTCTATCATTTACTCACTCTCATGTTGTTCCAAACCAGTATTATTTTTTCTGTGGAACATAAAAGGAGATGTTTGGTTGAATTTTATCTTTGATCACCAGTCACTTTCACTTTCATTTTTTTTTTTTTTTTTTTTTTGCCTAACTTCTGTGGTGTCTCATGGAAGAAAAAATGTCATACAGGTTTAGAATAACATGAATTATGTGAACTCTCTTTAAGGTAAAATTTGGTCTCCTCTCAGAAAATCATGTTGTGAAAAAGAATAGAGGGTTATCATTGAAAATGACTTTATTACTGCTCCCAGAATCATTGGAAGAAAACAGCCCTTGCACAAATGCACAATTAGACATCAAAATCTCTTTTTTTTTTTTTTTTTTTTTTTTGTATAAAACAATAATTTTACATTAAATTGGCATGCAGACTAACAAGTAGAATTACAAAATTAAGCCATTATTTCATTTTGGTTTAGGAAAAAAAGTATGTAGTCAAGCCAGAAAAATAAATATCTCTTAAAAAAAACATCCCATTGATACATAAAAAGGCAACAATTTCAGAAACATGAAAACCTACAAACGTTTTAGGCATTGGTTACTTCCTTTATAATGTGTGTAATGTAAAAAGAATACAAAACAGTACAAAGCACTCAAATATTCACATACTGACTTACATTTGATATTGGCTTGTTATATAAATTGAATTCACATAAATGAGGCACAGAATGACCGAGTGAGGCATTGGCTTGTTATTGTCACGGCCTCTCTTTTTCACTCAACACAAAATATCCTGTCCTCATTATGAACTGTGATCCTCAGAAGGTTATTACTTGGATCACATAAAGATGACCGTCAAGTTCACACTTTTTCATACTGATATCTTGCTGTTTACATAGCTTATAGCGGTTTGCTCAGTATTTGATGGTCTTCCGCTGGGCAACTACATGTATTTTATTTTTTTGGGTTTTTTTTTCCCATTTTCTCCCCAATTTATCATGCACAATTCCCAATGCACTCTGATTCGTCATGGTGGCACAGTGACTCGCCTCAATCCAGGTGGCGGAGGACGAATCTCAGTTGCCTCCGCTTCTAAGACAGTCAGCCCATGCATTTTATCACGTGGCTTGCTGAGCGCATTACCGCGGAGACCTAGCTCGTGTGGAGGCTCACGCTATTCACCACGGCATCCATGTACAACTCACCACGCGCCCCACCGAGGGCAAGAACCACCATATAGCGACCACGAGGAAAGTAACCCACGTGACTCACATACCCACCCTAGCAACTGGGCCAATTGGTTGCTTAGGAAGCCTGGCTGGAGTCACTCAGCACACCCTGGATTCGAAACTACATGTATTTACAGTCAGCTTTGATTTTCATCCTGAACCATTGGCTCAAAGCAAGGTCGCCTAGAACTGTCCTCAGTGTCTCTGCTGAAATCGGTAAACACAGCCATAGACTCACCAGGGGGTGTTGACATTGTCAAAAGGCAAAGTTTTCAGGCAGACCCTGTAGCAATTAAGTTGCCCCCATGTTTGGAATGTCAAAGAGGAGTCAACAAAATCCTTCAAAAGTCACCCAATTTGTCCTTGCCAGACCTATTTCTTAAGACACTGGTACATAAGCGCTCTGGGATTCAGCATGTAGCGCTCTGAGTTGAAGAACTTGAGGTACTGGGGCATTGATGATCTTGGGGCCAAATATGACATGCCTGGAGCAACAGCCATCACTTCAGCAAGTTTCTGTTTCATACTGTTAACCTCCTGGTCCTGTTTCACAATTTTAACTGTAAAGAAAGAAGGTTTATATTAGTGGTGTGGGTTTTGGATGGATAATTTGAATAACTCTGCCCTTGGAGTTCGCAAACTCCCTGTTGGGAAACCCTGCAGTAGAGTAATTAGTAATTCAGTAAAATAATTTTTAAGTTGATATTAATGTGGCTGCAGAGGAAATCATTTAAAATGAGATAAAGAACCTTGAGCTATCTCCAGCTGCCTGCGTGCATCTCCGAGTGCGGAGAAGAGGTCTAGTTTGAGACGGGTTTCTGCACTCAGGTTGTACTCTAGATGTTGTGCCTTGTCCTGCAAGGAGGAGAATGCTGAGAGCAAGGCATCTGCTTCCTGCTCTGTGCATCTTTTCCTCTGGAGGATCTAGGGAGTACAAGAGAATATTGCAGATATTAGACTGGAACAGAACACAACAGAACAGACAACACTGAACGGTACAAAATAATTGTGATATAACAAATATGGGCAATTTTTAATTGAATGATTCAGGTGCACATTGACATCTTATGTGTCTACTTTCTGGCTGTAGATCATAGGGAGTCTAGTAATTCTACTTAAAAAAGTGTAATACTGGGGGCCTGGGTAGCTCAGCAAGTAAAGACGCTGACTACCACACCAGGAGTCACAAGTTCAAATCCAGAGCGTGCTGAGTGACTCCAGTCAGGCTTCCTAAGCAACCAATTGGCCCGGTTGCTAGGATGGTTAGAGTCACATTGGGTTAACCTCCTTGTGGTCGCTATAATGTGGTTCTCGCTCTCAGTGGGGCATGTGGTGAGTTGTGTGTGGATGCTGTGGAGAATAGTGTGAAGCCTCCACACGCGCTAGGTCTCCGCGGTAACGAGCTCAACAAGCCACTTGATAAGATGCACGGATTGACGGTCTCAAACGCAAAGGCAATTGAGATTCATCCTCCGCTATCCAGATTGATGTGTCACTATGCCACCATGAGGACCTAGAGTGCATTGGGAATTGGGCATGCCAAATTGGGGAGAAAAAATATAAAAATAAAAAAGTCTAATACTACCTTTAAAACTACTAGTAACAAAAATGTCCTAAAGAAAGCAATTATAACTGCCTTTTATTTAACATACTGCAGCAAATTATGTGCATTTGTGTACACAAATATTTTGTGTTATCTTTAGAGGTCAGACTTTGTCAATTTCTAAAGAGTTTGGAAATGCTTTACAATGAACACCAATGCCTGACTGATGTTAAATTCATCATAACACAAAACTTCTCAGGTTGTTCAGTAGTTTCTGAAAGACCTGCAGTCTTGGCCAATGTTGGTTAGGTTACTCAAAAAAGTAATCAATTACAAATTACTAATTACTTATCTAAATTTGAAACCAGATTACTGACTTTATGGATTACTTAGTAACTTTCTAAAAAAAAATTTAACAGAAAACGTTTTCTGCTAAACTAATTCAATATGTTTATACTGTATTTCCTCCTTGTTCATTGTTACACACAAGTCAAACTCAGCACCACGCGTTTCTTCCTTACAATGACTTATTAGGGGATGTACGCCCTTCAGCCGTCACAGAAACATGTAATGTAAGAAATGTATAACCGGGGGTCCTGGGTAGCTCAGTGGTAAAGACGCTGGCTACCACCCCAGGAGTTCGCTAGTTCAAATCCAAGGGCGTGCTGAGTGACTCCAGCCAGGTCTCCTAAGCAACCAAATTGGCCCGGTTGCTAGGGAGGGTAGAGTCATATGGGGTAACCTCCTCGTGATTGCTATAATGTGGTTCGTTCTCAGTGGGGCGCGTGGTGAGTTGAGTATGGATGCCGCAGTGGGTGGTGTGAAGCCTCCACACGTGCTATGTCTCCATGGCAATGCACTAAACAAGCCACGTGATAAGATGCGCGGGTTGACGATCTCAGACGCGGAGGCAACTGGGATTCGTTCTCTGCCACCCGGACTGAGGCGAATCACTACACGACCACGAGGACTTATAAGCACATTGGGGAAAAAGAAAAAAAAAAGAAAAAAAAGAAATGTGTAACCCAAGTAATGTACTTAAGTAATCAACTTAACTGAATTTCAGTAACTGTAATCTGATTACCAACATTTTAAATGTAATGCGCTACACTAGTGCTTTTAGTGACAAAAAAGTCATTAGATTACACCCAACACTGGTCTTGGCATGACATCATTTGAATATGACAAAGAACAAAAAATAATGACAATTATAAAATACAGAAAAAAACAAAAACAAAGCATGAGCATTCTGCACAGAAACAAGAACAGCAAGAGGCTTGATGTGACACCAAACACAGCAAGCAAACTGGGTCCACATACGTTATAACACGAAGAACATAAAAATATGAGTCACAAACATCACATCACAACTATCTAATGCAGTATGTAAACAGAACAAATCTACGAACCATGTCCTTTACCTCCACTTCATTCTCTAGAGCTACCATTCGATTTTCTTTCTCCTGATATTCCAGCTGTAGTTGTTTGTATTCTGAGTCTAGATCTTTAGCTTTTTTCCTCAACATTTGAGTTTCACTGTGTTCTTGCCTATAATGAATGAAAAAATACACAATTTTATGCCAACAGATTTATTTTCTCATTCATATTTTGTATTGACATTTTTATTGCCAATTAACCACAATTTTAAAAACAGGCCATTTAAAAAAATAAAATAAATGCAAAGTAAGCCTAGTCCATGACTAAAATAAAAAATAAAAGTTTACCATGGACCAAATAATTTAGTCCAGAACCCTTAAAAGCATTCCTTGGGTCTTTAGTCACCCGGGACTTCATTCCACCCCCTGTACCCCATCCATTTTTGGAGTTATTCCCATACCTCTTTAGCATTCCTCAATCTTTTTCTTATAAATAGTGTAACACACACAAAAAATAAATAAATAAAAGCCATAATTTCAAAAAATCTATTTATGTATGTACTAAAAGTTTATAGGGTCATTAGAGACCCTAGGCATGTAAGTGTTTTTGTTTTTTTTTCATATCTACAGTATATAAATTTACTATCACAGAATATCTATTTCTTTGTTTATTACAAGAGAAATGTGTTTATATTTATAAAAATAAATTCTATATCAGGTTGATTTTCTGTGCAACAATGCTGAATAATCAGTATCCCATATGCGTGTACACATACATATTATACATGCTATTTCCTAATCAAGGTGGCACTGATGTGGTTGATTTACATTTGACATTGCTATTTGATGCAGAAGCAACGTGGAAGTAAACTATAGCAAGTGTAACTGATATGACTATTGTCATTTGGGCGTACTACTGAATGTATGTAAGTTGTGCATCTATTTAGACTCAATAAGTACCTGACAAAATATTTATGTGTAGATTATGTGTAACTAATTTGTAGCTTATGTGTTATGTGTAGATGTATCCTGTTTTGTTTCATTATCTCTTTTATATATGAAATATAAAATATTAAAATATATCAAAAAATATTTTATTCTATTATTTTCTAACTTGAAAATGTTACACTATCTGGGTGGGCATTTTGTAGATCCATTTGTGATAGATATATGTGCTGGGTCTCTAAAGACTCAAATATGAAAGAGTGTTTGGTGAAATTCCTATGCATTTAAGGGTTAATTTGTCTCCCCTTTTACACTAGAAACAGTACAAACAAACCTTTAAAACAAGCATCACTAGTTTAAAAGCAGTGTATGATAAGTGGCCCCAAAAAGTATCTGGACACTTGAGTCACACTTAAAATTTTGGAATGTCATTGCATTAGATATCAAACCAAGTGGCGTCTGCAAACAAATGAAACTAGACCTTTTCTTAGAACTAACTTCACTTTTCCTAGCGATGTTTCCAATTACTTTTATCCAACTGGTCTCAAGGTGATTTTTAGTGGATATATGAAGTCAGTTTCCACAAGTTCACACAGGTGTCCTAGCACAATAACATCACATTAACTATGGACATTTCAAATAAATGCCACTTGGTTTCATATTTTTTATTGTATCTAATAAAAATGACATTAATAAATTTTTAAGTGTGGCTTAAGGGTCCAAATACCTTTTGGGACCACTGTATATGAATGCTTCTTACATGGTTGCTTTTATATTAATATTACCTGTGTGAAGCACTCCGAAGTAAAAGAATAGCTTCATCAGATTTTTGAGCTCTGACTTCTACAAGCTGTTTTTCTACTGCAACTCGAGTCTCTGTTTCCATTCTGATTTTTTTCTCCAGCATAGAACAGTTTTGTTTGTCCTTCTGTCGGGATTTTGTCAGACACTGAATCCTGCACAACAGCACACCAGAAAATTTAAAAGAACAGTGTTATCTTTTATCATTAATTTAAACTTTTACACTAAGAAAAGCTTTCATAGATGTCCCATCTGTAGCACCTCATTCATTTGGATTCAGAAATGTATGTTCCATTTTTCAAATTCAAATCCCATAAAAGACAGATCTGTTTGTGTGTGTTACAAACACCAGTCAAACTTTAAGCAGCACCACCGAGCATCAAGCCAATGTGCTAATGCCAAGAGCAATAGGAAAATAACAGAAAGACATCAGAGAACTCACTTGTTCTGCAGAAGTTCATTTGCATGTCTGAGCAAAGTGACTTCAGGGCGTAGACTGTGTTCACTGTTGGTAAGATTAGAAATGTGACTGCGCAGTTCATGCTCACACTGTCTGCTTGTTTGCAGCTCTCCGTTTAGTTTCCTCATTTCTTGTTCCAGCCTGGAGAACAGATGGAGATCACAGTGTAAATGTAAACAATTAATAAACTGTAATTACCATGTTATGCAGTTAATTGTACTTCTGCAAACATTATATGAATTTTATGGGTAACATGAGCTTTTTTTTTTTTTTTTTTGTCAATATCAAGATTTTAGATTAAAATGTATTTTCATGTATAAGGAAAAGTGTATATAATAGGTATCATTACTTTCCAATGCATGTAGGCATTATGACCAAAACTGAACAAGTCTAAAAAAGAAATTGCACTGGACATATTATTGCAATCTGTAAAGCCATCAAACTCATCAAATAGCCATGTGTTATATGTTGTTGGAAAGCTCTCAAAGAGTAAAAACCTATTTGTTTTACTCAAAGACAAAATATAGTGAGTAATAGCTAAGTATATGTCTTTGACATACATGTTTCATGTGAACAGGTGTTGCTCATATGCTGCATTTTTGCTTATAACTTCACAAAAAATAAACAATATAAAATATCACATACCATTACCAGGAGATGGCACCAAGTACATGACATAGACTCAGTGATGACTCAAATGGCACATAATGAAACTCATTCTGTGAAACTCATTTCACTCATTCTGTGAAATCCCATAACTAAAATCATGTCTGCATGCTATGTAAACCTTTAGTCATTGTTGTGTTTGCAGTGTAGATTAAAGGTGCTTTGACGAGTCAAGTTTTTTTTTTCACATTTTTTTTTGCATTCACTGATTCATATTATGATTCATATTCTGATTCAGCATGTCAAAAATATGACATAAAAATGTAAACACATACAGGAATGGGAAAATAAACATACTTCAATATCTGGTCAGCATGTGGGTTTGGAGGATTTGAGATGTTTGGTGAGCACCTTTCGGCAGAGTCCCCTGTAGAGTTGATGGCTTTGGGGGCTTTCTGCCTCTTCTCCCCTTTGCTGTTAGGGGTATTCACTGAACCTCTGTGCAATTTGGATTGGGAATTCTTGGAGGGTCTTTGAGCTTTGCTGCTCTGATCCTCCTGAGGTAGGCTTTCAGAAATTTCTAGCATGGATGTAGAGTCCAAATTAATTTCCCCACGATGTTTTAGCCCTGGAGTTTGTAGATTTGTGTCTCTTTCAGGTCTCCCAGGAAGTCTGTGGATTTGAAGGCAGTCTTCCATGTTTTGTTTGTTCTCTGATGTGACGCCATCATTTGAACACTGGTATTGTGTTGGCCTAGATTTGTCCATCTTCCATTTGGAATCTGTTCACACAAGGTGCAAGTTTCTCAGGACTATATACTGTATGCATTTGTCACAATTTACAAGTAAATCAGATGCTTCAATTACTAGACTGAAACATGATTTGAAACTACAACTATTGCATAATGAAAGAATCAATTGCTTTTGAAAAAAAAAAATCTTTATGTACACTACCTGTAAAAAGCATAAGTAGGTGTGTCCAAACTTTTGATCTAGTGCTTAGGTAGTGTATAATGCATAGTAAAATAAATGATCTGTACCTTCCACCCACAGTTTTGGGTACAGATGCATATAAGGAGGTAGGGATTGTTGCAAGAAATCCGTGTGAAGCTCATTCTCACTCTGAACAGATTTCTGAGTGTGCAGCTTAAAAATACTTGAGAAGTAGCAGGTTGCATCAAATCCCATATACACTAGTGGATAACCAATGCTGGGAGAAATAATGTGTTTCATTGAGTTATTATTGCATTTGTCAAATTTCAGCATGAAACACAATTGTTCAAATGTAGTAAATGCATCATAAACGCCAAACAGATTTTCAGCTCTAAAATAAATTGACAGTTGGAACCTACCAATGTGCAGCAAATAGATGGGACAGGTTTGCATGAGGGCTTTTCAGGTCCCTCAGCCGTAGAGAGGCCTCCATATATACTAAGAGTATCCATAATGTCACAGTTGACATATAAATTCCCTTTTCTGCAAAAAATGTAGCCAGCTCATAATACATTCAGAGTTCACTCTACTGTATTTGTGTTAATGAAATGGTAACTCAGTTAGAAGCTCTAAGGACATACCTGTATGCCACATATAGTTGAGTAGAACATATGTGCTGGCTGCAAAAAATAGCCAGTGTAGGGGTACAAAAACTAAACAAAATAAGTCCAGGGTAAATGCTGCACACACAAAACCCACACAGATTGCCTGTAAAAGAAAAGGAGTGATCAGATTGTTAAATATCTATCCAGTACATACTATATACAATATATACAATCACTAAGCACTTTATTAGGAACACTATGGTCCTAATAAAGAGCCCGACATGGTCTTCTGCTGTTGTAACCCATCTGCCTCAAGGTTCGACGTGTTGTGCATTTTGAGATGCTATTTTGCTCAATTGTACAGAGTACCATAGCCTTTCTGTCAGCTGGAACCAGTCTGGCCATTCTCCGTTGTCCTCTCTCACCAACAAGGCATTTCCGTCCGCAGAACTGCCGCTCACTGGATGTATTTTGTTTTTGGCACCATTCTGAGTAAACTCTAGAGACTGTTGTGCACGAAAATCCCAGGAGACCAGCAGTTACAGAAATACTCAAACCAGCCCTTCTGGCACCAACAATCATGACACGGTATAAATCACTGAGATCATTCTGATGGTTGATGTGAACATTAACTGAAGCTCCTGACCCATATCTGCATGATTTTATGCATTGCACTGCTGCCACATGATTGGCTAATCGCATGAATGTAGGTGTACAGGTGTTCCAAATAAAGTGCTCAGTGAGTGTATATAACAAATGTATCTTAAAAAGTACACCTAAATGCAGCAAAACAGCATAATATGAAAATATCATTTGGAAGCATTGGAAGTGAAAAGAACATAGAAGCATGAAAATTAATCTTTAAAAAGAGGCCAGGTTGTGTTATTAGTTATTAGCCTAGTGTAGAAGTAATGGATAAATAGATAGTGCATGTGCTAAATTCACAGTAGAAAACAGCCTACCAGCCCATGACAGTGAAATGTGGTGTAGACGGTCCCTAGAAAGAGCCAACAAGGCCACAGGTATTCCAGTCTGAACTCCAGAATAAAGTCAGCTAATAGCACCAGGATCCAGACAATCATGAACTTCAGAATGGAGTAAGCGCTGAAAATTAGAAATTTAAAATGACTTAAATGGCTTTTTATAAACAATGTTTTCAAACCATCATCAACTCTGATTATGTGAAGATTAAGTTTGTTGTCTCAGATGAAGGGTGTTATTTGGGTATTATGTCAAATAATAGAGAACAGATTGTATTTTTTTAAATAATGAATATTTTGTGTCATACATAACATATACAACACATATGCCTGTACTGTGTTTAATTATACATTATATTTCATTACATATGTCATAATGGACTGGCTTGAAAAAGAAGAAGCTTTATATATATATATATATATAAAATATTTACATTTTATTTGAATATATATATATTCAAATAAAATGTAAATATTTTCGATTTCGTAAGTAGTCTACTAAGTCTATCTATTCACACAGTTAACTACGAAATAAACATGCGTTATCTGTGTTCAGGCATTTTGCATTTACTCAGTGTTTACTATCAGACAAAGAAAACTGTTCAGTATTTCAAAGGGAAAATTATCCAGAATATATGTGAAATATAAAGGCACAGAAAGTGTGACAAGAGTTCTTGAAGACTTTACAATTAATGTGTTGGTCGCACAATCCATTGTGCTCTATTCCTTTGTTCGGGCTTTCTGCCCTCCACATCCCTTCGTGTTTGGTAACCATGGCAACATTTAACCTTCTGCATCAGCACCTAAACGTCGAATCTACAGACATGGCTATTTAAAGAACAAGAAACCGTTTTAGGAGAAATCTGTGCAGATTCATGTCCGTATGAAGCCAGAACGCTAATCTTCAAATAACTACACTGTACAGATAAAGACTGCTTTCTGTTAACCTGAATAAGAACAATAGCCTGGAATCGGACAATGACAAAAAATTTAATAAAATAATAGTTATAATTATAATTTTTTTTTTTTAAATCACGGCTCTGAATACAACAGAATATTATGAGATATATATATATATAATGATTAGATACAACTAGTCTAAAAAATAATAATAATTATCTTAATCCGCGAGGTATTAAATAAACGACATTCCTCTGAGCCTTTTGCTTATTTTGACTAGTCGGAGGCCCTTAGCAGTTTGTCTGTTTTCAGACATCATACTGTCTTCAAGAGATAAGACTATTTATTAGAGGATGCCGCTGCAAACAACATCAATAATCGTTGTTGATAAGTACCATACCATAAAACAACACCATATAAAAATGCAATAAGTTAACAGGGAGGATAAAAATGTGTTATTCAAATTTTCAGTGTTGTCAATAACGTGGCCCGCTCGTATTTTTCTGCAGTGTTCTTAGACAACATGTTATCCATTTGGCCTTGTGTGCATCCATTAATCCAAAGTCAGCATGACATCTCAATTAAAATGCGATTTCCTATAATAGCTGCGGTTTGTTTGTTGTTTGCATCAATCCGTGCATCGCGGGATAAACAGCCTCGCGCGAGCCATCCAGGTGAAGAACGGATTATAGGAATAACAAAACAACAAAACGGTGTCGTATCATACCTTTCGGAAATCTTCTCTGCGAGTTTGATCTTTTTCATTTTCCGTAGCCTGCCTATGTCCATACAGCGTTTCTTCATATTATGGCTTCTGGTCCTCCTGGCAGTTTAGTCCATTAAATAGGTAATTGTAGTAAGACTGGAGGTGTCATTTACGGTAAACCTGGGCAGAAGCGCTTTGTGCGTTTTAGTGCAGGTGGATGTGCGCACGCTCGACAAGAACTTCGCAGAGAATCAAGCGCCAAGACGAGGCGCGTGGAAGTACATCTGCGCTGTCTGGAGAATGACGCGGTGCAAAGAAATTATGCCCGTCCAGAATGCGGTCTAGATTATTTATTTATTTTTACACAAGAATAGGCAGTTAATGTGTTAGTTTACCCCCAAATGAAAATTCTCTCATCATTTACTCACCCTCATGCCATTCCAGATGTGTATGACTTTCTGTCTTCTGCAGAACACAAAGATTTTTTAGAAGAATATATCAGCTCTGAAGGTCCTTAATACAAGTACATTTTGGCCAGAACTTTGAAGGTCCAAAAAGCACATAAAGGCAGTATAAAAGTCATCCACATGACTCAACTGGTTAAATCCATATCTTCAGAAGTGATATACAGGTGCATCTCAATAAATTAGAATGTCATGGACAAGTTCATTTATTTTCAGTAATTCAACTCAAATTGTGAAACTCGTGTATTAAATAAATTCAATGCACACAGACTGAAGTAGTTTAAGTCTTTGGTTCTTTTAATTGTGATGATTTTGGCTCACATTTAACAAAAACCCACCAATTCACTATCTCAAAAAATTAGAATATATAAGACCAATAAAAAAAACATTTTTAGTGAATTGTTGGCCTTCTGGAAAGTATGCTCATTTACTGTATATGTACTCAATACTTGGTAGGGGCTCCTTTTGCTTTAATTACTGCCTCAGTTTGGCGTGGCATGGAGGTGATCAGTTTGTGGCACTGCCGAGGTGGTATGGAAGCCCAGGTTTCTTTGACAGTGGCCTTCAGCTCATCTGCATTTTTTGGTCTCTTGTTTCTCATTTTCCTCTTGACAGTACCCCATAGATTCTCTATGGGGTTCAGGTCTGGTGAGTTTGCTGGCCAGTCAAGCACACCAACACCATGGTCATTTAACCAACTTTTGGTGCTTTTGGCAGTGTGGGCAGGTGCCAAATCCTGCTGGAAAATGAAATCAGCATCTTTAAAAAGCTGGTCAGCAGAAGGAAGCCTGAAGTGCTCCAAAATTTCTTGGTAAACGGGTGCAGTGACTTTGGTTTTCAAAAAACACAATGGACTAACACCAGCAGATGACATTGCACCCCAAATCATCACAGACTGTGGAAACTTAACACTGGACTTCAAGCAACTTGGGCTATGAGCTTCTCCACCCTTCCTCCAGACTCTAGGACCTTGGTTTCCAAATGAAATACAAAACTTGCTCTCATCTGAAAATAGGACTTTGGACCACAGGGCAACAGTCCAGTTCTTCTTCTCCTTAGCCCAGGTAAGACGCTTCTGACGTTGTCTGTGGTTCAGGAGTGGCTTAACAAGAGGAATACGACAACTGTAGCCAAATTCCTTGACACGTCTGTGTGTGGTGGTTCTTGATGCCTTGACCCCAGCCTCAGTCCATTCCTTGTGAAGTTCACCCAAATTCTTGAATCGATTTTGCTTGACAATCATAAGGCTGCGGTTCTCTCGGTTGGTTGTGCATCTTTTTCTTCCACACTTTTTCCTTCCACTCAACTTTCTGTTAACATGCTTGGATACAGCACTCTGTGAACAGCCAGCCTCTTTGGCAATGAATGTTTGTGGCTTACCCTCCTTGTGAAGGGTGTCAGTGATTGTCTTCTGGACAACTGTCAGATCAGCAGTCTTCCCCATGATTGTGTAGCCTAGTGAACCAAACTGAGAGACCATTTTGAAGGCTCAGGAAATCTTTGCAGGTGTTTTGGGTTGATTAGCTGATTGGCATGTCACCATATTCTAATTTTTTGAGATAGTGAATTGGTGGGTTTTTGTTAAATGTGAGCCAAAATCATCACAATTAAAAGAACCAAAGACTTAAACTACTTCAGTCTGTGTGCATTGAACACAGTTTCACAATTTGAGTTGAATTACTGAAATAAATGAACTTTTCCACGACATTCTAATTTATTGAGATGCACCTGTAAGTGTGGGTGGGAAACAGATCAATTATTTGAGGAATATAGTATATATATATATATATATATATATATATATATATATATATATATATATATATATATATATATATATATATAAATCTCCACTTTCACTTCAACTTTCTTCTTTTGTTTTTGTCAATTCACATTCTTTGTGCATACCGCCACCTACTGGGCAGGGAGAATTTATAGTAAAAAAGGACTTAAAAATGTATCTGTTTCACAGCCTACCATATCACTTCTGAAGATATAAATGTAACCACTGGAGTCTTATTGATTACTTTTTTGCTGCATTTATGTGATTTTTGGAGCTTGAAAGGTCTGATTACCATTCACTTGCATTGTATGGACCTACAGAGTGAGATATTCTTCTAAATATCTTAGTCTGTGTTCTGCAGAAAAAAGAAAGTCATACACATCTGGGATGGCATTAAGGTTTTTCTCCCCATGCCACAAGTTTTTGACCAGCTTCCTGTTCAGTTTAACACTTTTAAATTTAGCACTGTCAAAGCAGCCTACATTCAATGTTTCTGCAGGTTGCTTGAGCTGGTGTGTCACTAGAAATCCATAAAGTACATATTAAACAAGAAGGGAGCCAAATAGATCCCTGGTGTGCCCCAGCATTTATTTACACCTGAAGCCGTCTGATAAGGTAGCTTGCCACTTTGAAAATCAATTGCAAAACATCCAAGAAACATTTCAAGAAGATATTGAGAACATATGTAGTACTGTTTTTCAGTTTTTATTTGACACTTACAAAACCTGCTTCCCCTTCATTTGAATAATACCCATATATATTATGTATATACACTGGCGGCCAAAAGTTTGGAATAATGTACAGATTTTGCTCTTATGGAAAGAAATTGGCACTTTTATTCACCAAAGTGGCATTCAACTGATCACAATGTATAGTCAGGACATTAATAACATGAAAAATTACTAGTACAATTTAAAAAAAATTTTTTTAAACTACTTCAAAGAGTTCTCATCAAAAAATCCTCCACATGCAGCAATGTCAGCATTGCAGACATAGGCATTCTAGCTCTCAGTTTGTCCAGATACTCAGGTGACATTTCACCCCACACTTCCTGTAGCACTTGCCATAGATGTGGCTGTCTTGTCAGGCACTTCTCACACACCTTACAGTCTAGCTGATCCCACAAAAGCTCAATGGGGTTAAGATCCATAACACTCTTTTCCAATTATCTGTTGTCCAATGTCTGTTTTTTTGCCCACTCTATCCTTTTCTTTTGTTTTTCTGTTTCAAAAGTGGCTTTTCTTTGCAATTCTTCCCATAAGGCCTGCACCCCTGAGTCTTCTCTTTACTGTTGTACATGAAACTGATGTTGAGCGGGAAGAATTCAATGACGCTGTCAGCTGAGGACATGTGAGGTGTCTATTTCTCAAACTAGAGACTCTGATGTACTTATCCTCTTGTTTAGTTGTACATCTGGCCTTCCACTTCTCTTTCTGTCCTTGTTAGAGCCAGTTGTCCTTTGTCTTTGAAGACTGTAGTGTACACCTTTGTATGAAATCTTCAGTTTTTTGGCAATTTCAAGCATTGTATGGCCTTCATTCCTCAAAACAATGATTGACTGATGAGTTTCTAGAGAAAGCTGTTTCTTTTTTTTGCCATTTTTGACCTAATATAGACCTTAAGACATGCCAGTCTATTGCATATTGTGGCAACTCAAAAACAAACACAATGACAATAATTGCAAGTGATTTTCTAGTACCAAATTAGCAATTTAGCATGATTACTCAAGGATAACGTGTTGGAGTGATGGCTGCTGGAAATAGGGTCTGTCTAGATTTGATCAAAAATGACTTTTTTCAAATAGTGATGGTGCTGTTTTTTACATCAGTAATGTCCTGACTATACTTTGTGATCAGTTGAATACCACTTTGGTGAATTAAAGTACCAATTTCCTTCCGAAACAGCAAAATCTGTACATTATTCCAAACTTTTGGCCACCAGTGTACATGCTAATTAGCTTTATTTACAATTTTGCAATGTTGAAAAACTAAACGTAATTAAGTCTTTTCTTTCTCCAGGTAATGCCATTTCCCTTACAAAATACAAATAATGTTAACAATACATTTCTAAAACTGTCAGAACATAGCAATGATTCCATAAACTCTTTTGAAATTCTTTCAAATTTAGATGCCACACAGCTATCCTGTGGACATCCAGATTGGCTACCATCTATATATCTTGCAGGTGCATCTTTGTTGATGCTTTGTTGTGCAATTGGCTCAAATAATCTCTACGTCCACCTGCTCCCAAAGACTTTAAGGGCAGTTGTCACATTCAGACATTGTGATGGGGAATGAATTCTGGTCCATTAGTTCTCCAACTCACTCCTGGAGTATCTGCACAACTTCAGCCAGGATGAAAACGTGTGTTGTCCAAATCCTGGATGATAACTTCTTTCCCAGCGCTGATCTCCTCTTCCATCCTTTTCTTTATAAAAAGCTACACTATGTAACTTTTGGCCCTCTAGCGGTTAAAAAATAAAACTGCATGCGTCTTGCAGAAGAACATTGTTTTGGTTGTGCGTCGGCTCTGCACCTCTGTGCGGATAAATGTGTTTCGAGGCACCGGTGCACACATGAATACAGGACATCATATCAGAGCGAATGGACAAATAAATGACAAAAAGAAAAAACAGATATCCGAAAACATGTCATCTGAGCAGATAAGTGCCATATCTTATGCTGTTGTTTTGACTTATTGGAAACATTGATGTTTTGAAATAAATGACATTACAAAAGTTAGGCAATGTTTGTTAACATTAGACACAATGATTAATAGTCTGATAACCTCAAACGTTGTAAAGTTTTTATAACTGCAGGATATTCTGGCCAAATAGACCACAGTAGTAACTAATTTATAGATTGTCATTGTTACCAACCAGTGGTCAACATAATTTCAAGACTCACATGTGCTTGACAAGCCTAGGACTAAAGGATTTATTTATATAAATTATAGCTGTTATAAAGAAAAATACACACGTGTGCTAGCAAATTAAATGTTCTACACCGATTACAGTATAATTATTGTATTTCACTACACACACACAGACATTCACACACTACACAAGTATCTCCTTCCTCTCCATTTTCAATTTCTAAGAATTTATAGACCAAAAAATGTAAAGAAGGGGAAATTTACACTAAATTATTTATATTTTTTTGTCTGTATCTGTAATACAAATGATCTTCCTCGACTACGTCACACTCGTTAGATGTATTGAGCGCACTACATTATGACAAACACTAGTGTTTGGCACTAACAAAAGTGTCCATAAAGATTTCTATAATCTCTTTACCGTATAGTTATAATAAAATGATGATACGATTTAAGTGGAATGTGAAGTTAGGATGCACAGCTTTATTTAAATGTGATGAAGATTTGGCCATTTTTGTGTCTTGCAAACACACAACACCAAAATCAATGGCCTATGGTCCAATGCAAGTACTACAATTAATACAAAAATATCAACAAATTTCAGCCAACATTAGTACCAACTTGTGCATTTGAGGTAAGTATACAAAGAAGGCTGGTGAGTTAGGAAGGCAGATCAGTTTTCAGACTGTTATTACTAAAAGAAATACCACAGGTTTTTATTTTTGTTCCAAGAAGAATAAATAATGCAAATAACTCTTGGAATGTTCATTGATAAATCTAACATAATGAACTTCACACTAATTTATTTTTAAGTTACAGCATGTATAGTCCTGTTAAAATGAAATGCTGAAAAAGTGCTAACTCAGAATGACTGAAATGAAATATACAGTACATTTGATTCCAAGGCAAAGATGATGAGGGGAAAACACATTAATACATTAAAAGTTAAACCAAGGATTTTAAAGCATCATTATGATGACAAGAATTAAAAACCAGGAAAAATAATAAAAGTGAAAAGTCAGTGGTTTAAATTTTACAGTCAGATTGAAGTGTAACAAAATAAAACATGTATTCCTTCTTTTCCAGTTATGCAGTTTTAAATTCCTTTTTCTGTCATAGGCGACACTATCTTTTAAAATGTAAGTGGTTGAATCCTTTAAAGGTAATGAATGATCATGGCAAGAGATCACTTTAGGATTGCCGACTGTCCAAGAGCATCCTGAATAAATTGTAAACTGCGTTTATAGAGAAAGGAGTCCTTTTTTTCTGGCTTGCAGATGTTAAGGTGATCTACATTCACCTGGATGAGTTCCCCAATTCCCAGCTCTGAAGGAGGAAAAGGAAAAGGAAATTTTGTTAACTGATACAAGGTTGAAGCATTTACTTTCTGAATACATTTGAAACCTGAAAACTATTTGTAACACAGTTCAGTGTTCATTATTTTACGAATGTTTCAGATTACCAAAACATACAATAACTAACGAACATATTATATAAAATTACAGTTACAGCATATAAGAATTCAATATCAATGGCTGCATGAAAAACTTTATTATTTCGACCTACCAGCTGACTGGGATGGAACTACCAATATTTTGAGCATTGGACCAATGGAGGTAGGCAATGTTTCTGCAAAACTGAGGACTTTGAACTCTCGTTCTATTGCAATGTTGAGAAAATTTTCATTTAATTCTCGCAACGCTGGAGACTCTGAGCAGAAATAAGCCAACAGAAAATGATGTGAGTAAATGAGACTTGGGACATAGGACAATATCAGTAAGAATTAATATCGAGAGTAAAAAATTATATACCTTTACATAGTTCCTTCACTTCTATGGAGGGAAACAGAAGGAATCGGATATTTCTAGAATACTCTGCCATGAATGTGCCATGGTGAGGAACACTGTAGAACAGAATTCCTTTTGTGTTCTTGATCAGTGCACTGAGGTCAGGATCTTTTGAGGCATCTAAAAGCATTTTTTTCACAAGTAAACCTGCAGCACAAGAAATGATGAGAGTTACTGTAATAATCTCCATATTAATACCAACTTTTCTAACTTTCTCTAATAGGGTTAGCTAAAACCAGACTGTTCCAATGGTTCTACAAACTACTGTATTCTGTTCAGGGTTTCCACACATTTTTACCCTTAAATGCATACCTTTAGTGACGCGGGACCTCATTCCACCCCCTGTACCTCATCCATTTTTTTGGAGTTATGCCCACACCTCTTTAGTATTCCTCAATCTTTCTCTTATAAAGCTCTTTATAGTGTAACACACAAAAAAAGGCCAATATATATATATTATATATATTATGATTGCTTAAGTATCATAAGTGTATAGGGTCATTTAGAGACCCTAAGTGTGTTATTATTTCATATCTATAGTTTACTATCACATGATACTGTATCTATTTCTTTGTTTATTACAAGACAAAAGAGTACTATATATCACGTTGATTTTCTGTGCAACAGTGGTGAATTATCAGTAGTCAATATGCGTGTACATATTATACATGCTATTTCTTACTCAAGATGGCGCTGTTTTTTCCAGTGATTAACTTGATTTACATTTGACGTTGCTGTTTGACAAAGAAACAACATGGAAGTAAACTATAGCAAGTGTAACACATGAACAGTATGATATGACTATTGTCATTTTGTGCTGTACTATTGAAATTATCTAAGTTGTTCATCTATTTAGACCCAAAAAGTGCCTGAGAAAATACATATGTGTAGATTTTGTGTTATGTGTAGCTCAATATGTGTTTGACAGCCAGTTGCATCTCATGAAATCTCAGTGTAATGAATCCTGTTCTAGATTTGTCTCGATTTGTTTAATCATCTCATCGATATATGAAAAATAAAACATGAAAATATATATCCATTCTATTATTTTCTAATTATCTTGGAAGTTTAAAATTTATTTTTTTTATATAAATTTCATAATATCTGGGCATTTTGTAGATCCATTTGTGATAGACATACATGCCGGGTCTCAAAAGACCTGAAAATGTAACTGTTTGGCGAAATTCCCATTATTTTTCCATGACTTCTCCAGTTGCATGCGATTACTGGATTTTTTAAGGATTTTAAACTGTATACATTTTATACTACGCTTATGAGGAGCAACTTCTAGCCAATGAAATATTTTAGAGCAGAGCATGACTAAAAAAAAAACAAAAAAAAAACATTCCTTATGGAATTGTCCATGAATTTTAAAGATTTTATGAATTTCCATTACTTTTCTTGACCTGGAAATAACAATTACAGTAATTCCCTGATATTTACAGGTTTTCTGATATGACTACCCGATTTATATAGATGCATTCACCAAAAAGATTATATAAAAACAGAGAGATTATGGAAGTTACACTGATAGTTGGGTGCTGGTTATTTTAAGACCCACCATGGACTAACCTCCCATACTGTGGGCTACCCAGACCACAGGCCTGTCACCTACACCTGCATCCTTCAACTTCCTCAGCATTTCTTGACTCCTGTAGGCTAAGGACTTCCTGTATAGCTCAAAACATTTATAGAGTTATACTATAATGAGTTAACCACACTATTTAGATATATACACTTTATTTAAAATTTACACCATGACTGTTTACCTTTGGTTTTCAGCAGGACACTTAGCTTTCCAGTCACTTAAATTGGTGTCATACTCAACAGACAGGATTCTGAGGTTCGGACAGTCTGCAGCCAACCATGACTGTGGAAAAATCAAAATAAGATTTGAATGGCTGACTTCAGATTTCTTAAACCCTATAATGACGTCTACCACAGAAAATATTTGCGTAACTTAAAGCTTCTTCAAGCGTGTGCTCATTAGAAAAATATTTGACCTTGGGCCAGCATTCAGTGTAGTCCTCTCGGGTCCCTTCCACCTTGTCTTCATCCATTATATCACAGTCCTTTTGACGCCACGTCTTAAAAGCTGCACCCAATAGGCCATGCACGAAGAGAACATCAGCTTTGATTGGCTGGCTGAACACAAGAGGTGAACAAAATGAGATGGAAAACATGATTAAACCTCATTAAACAAACTGACAAATGAAACAGGACAAATTCACTCACTAGCAAAAAAGTATATAAGTCTAGAAAATCCAAATCAGCTAGTGCGCTTACTTTGTGCGGCACTGTGGGTGCAAGATGTATACACCATCCTGATACTTCTCCCTCACTGTATCTCTGTCCAGATTGGCTAAAGCACGGGCAGCGTGAGACGCCTGCATAATGTGGGGTGATCGGATCATCTGCACCAGGACAGACACCCAACCTATAGGATAACCAGCATGTGAAAAAAATACACTATTAAGTATCAAATCTACTTCATAAACTATTAATGCCATAGTAGGTCTGATTAGAAGTGAGCTGGCGTATAAACAAACTTGTATGCAAAGCTAACCAGACTGCACTATGGCTGTGTGGACACTCTCATTCAAGGCAAGGTTTCCAATAATTCGCACAATGTTGCGCTGAATCTTGGGAGAGTCCCGGCGAAGCTGGTAGACTCTTTGCAAAAGCTGCAATCCTCCATTAGCAACAATGTGGTCACAATGACTAGGGACCTGTGAAGAAAGAACAACTCAAATGCAAATACTCTAAATTGATAGGTTTGTTAAAAACCCAATGAAATCAAAATTTTTATTTTTCAATTTTTAGTGCAAGACATCTATATGCAGGTGTATTACTAAAGTTGACAAAATTAACTCTGCTATACAAATGTCAAAATAACAGTTTTTCTCTTCCAGGAAAATGGACCAAAAATATTGATTGCTCATCTTGCACAACATAGATTTTTGTCCAATGAAATGCTCTCTAGTCTCCTGTGACCCCGTGTACACGAATGTGTGGATGTTGTATTTTGGCTTCGCTTTATGCAACACATAATTTAAAAATTCATTTAAACTGACTGATCTCAGTTCAGGAGACTCTGTGCTGTCAGGGTTAAACTTTCGACGCACTGAGTTATGACAAAACAATATGGTGCCGATCACAGCGGAGTTTGTCTTTGGGAGAAATGTTTAGCAAAACTACATTTGAAAAGAAACCTAATTACGTTTTTACATTGAAACCTGTTTGAGACGAAAGATTACAGTCTCGTTTCTTCTGATTTTGAGCGATTTATTGTGAAACGACAGGCTGCTAAACACAATGTACACTAATGTGTACTTTAGCACATTTTTCCTTAGAAATCCTATATTTACTGTGCATTATCACACTGAGAATCAATGAGTTCATCCACAGGCTGAAAAATGTTGCTTTCAGAGGCTTTATATGGAGTTAAGATAAAAAAAAAGGTGCATTTCTAACTGTTCTGAGACCAGTGCAGACAGACAAAACACTGGAGGTTAAGTCATTCACTAAATAGAGAGTAAGGGAGCATCCTATAGCTTTCCTATGAAGCCAAGTGAATTCAATTCAAACTTATTATCAAAAGTTCAGTTTCAGGCTGCAGATGATGTTTGGACCACTCAACATGGTTGGCAGACATGGGACAATGGTAATCAGGACATAGATTCAAAATGTATCATGTACAATTTTATTTTAACATGGTTGGCAGTGATTGGATGATGCTGGCCATTACTTTGAATCAGAATTTTGCTAATTTTTAGGAAAACTATTTGCTCAAGAAAATTTTTTTTTTTTGTTTTTGCATGTTTATTAGGTGCTACTAGTTACAAATCAAAATGGGAAATGGAAAATTCACCCACAATCGGGTCTCAGGAGGTTAAAATGAGAATGTCCCCTCCCCCTAATACCACCTGCAACCATCAAACAAGTAGCAAATCATGGTTCACGGGTGTGATATAACTCAAGCCTATTGAGATGAGCCCTTCTCTATGCCCCATCCAAACTTCCTGTTTGAATAGAAGACATCAACACAGAAAAGAAAACTGAACTTGTCAAGTGATTTCATGGGGTCTTTAAGAACAATGATTTGCTAAATTCAAAGTTTAAATTGACACTGATCAACGCTACAGTTCTTCAGAACACATACAAAGCTAGTCTAGAAAACATCAGTTAATCACAAGCATTGTTTTCTTTTCTTTTTTTATTTTTGCCCCAATTTGGAATGCCCAATTCCCAATGCACTCTAAGTCCTCGTGTTGGCGTAGTGACTCGCCTCAATCTGGGTGGCGGAGGACGAATCCCAGTTGCCTCCGCGTCTGAGACCATCAACCCGCACATCTTATCACGTGGCTTGTTGAGCGCGTTACCGCGGAGACATAGCGCGTGGAGGCTTCATGCCATCCAGCGCGGCATCCACGCACAACTCACCACGCGCCCCACCGAGAGCGAACCACATTATAGCAACCACGAGGAGGATGTGACTCTACCCTCCCTAGCAACCGGGCCAATTTGGTTGCTTAGGAGACCTGGCTGGAGTCACTCAGCACGCCCTGGGATTCGAACTCGCGAACACCAGGGGTGTTAGTCAGCGTCTTTACTCGCTGAGCTACCCAGGCCCCCAACAAGCATTGTTTTCTTTGATTATTTCCTTGTTCTCCACAGTGTAAGTGCACAAATACATGTCACAGTAACTGCAATACTGTCGATAATTAACAAGGAATTTGGCAGAGTTTGTGAATCTTCACCTTTGAGTGCTGCACCAGGGCTTGCAGGCAGAAAGTCTCCACCTTCTCTGAAGGGGTGGAAGTGAGGCTTTGGGCGTAGGGCAACCCATTTCCTCCGAAACACCACAGCCCTCCCTATAACCACAGAACAAAATACACAACTAATGCATTGGCTCTTTCATCTGGATATAAATCCAATCACTTTTGTACCATGTGTGTGTTTGTCTCACCCTTTGAGAGGCTAATGATTGGCTGCTCTCTCTAAGTGCCAGGGAGGTAAAGTACTGCACACACTGATCCACTTCTGACTGGGGCAGAGATGCAAGCAACTGCCTAAGACCATCTTCTATTGATATATCCTATCAATGTACAAAACATGAACATTAGCAGATGTAGCAGACATCTGGAGCTCTTATACAGCAGCTCAATACTGTCTGAATTATAGCTACTCACATCCTCTGTGTGTGGCAGTGGAGGTGGAGGGAAAAAGAAGCGAAGGTCCACATTAGGGATGCGGGCGAGACCCACAGCTGTGCGCTGATCTACCACCTGTGCTGCTGTCTGGTACTGATAATCTGTGATGGACAGGCCAAAACACCAATCAGAGCCCATAATGTCAAAAAGATGGAAATACAACGGGTGTTCCAATACCAGAATTTTGTGGTATTAGTGTTATATTAAACTTCAGTTCATTACTGCATCTTTATAGACAGGCAAATGACCCCATGAAATCAAAACTGGAATGGAAACCACGGTTTCCATGTGAAATTAACAGAAGAAATGCTACAACTGTGCTTTTTTTTCACTTTCACACAAATCATGTTTACAACGGGCTGATTATGACTTTATAAACACTTATTTTTTGCACTATTACTCACACAATGCTATGTTATCGTACCGAAACACTATTACTCTAACACACCATTTGAAAAGCTATAAATTGTAATGCTTCTATACATATATTTACACACTTATTCAAGTGTGATTAACTTCAGCGGTAGCTCACCTGATAGAGTGTTGGACTTTTGGAGGACCGACACGTGAGACAAAGTGTCATAAAAGCGACCCGAAATGACGTGTTTGCTTCAGAAAACGTGCTTTTTATGTCGCATTTGCGACAAGCACAGTATCGGTTAGGTTTAGGTGTTGGTTTAGGGTAAGGATGTCTATTTTGTTCACCTATTATTTATCTTATAGGACACCATTGGTTAGGTTTTGCACAAACATTAGGTTAGGGAAGTGCGTTTTACTCATTAAAACCTCCATCTAAATTTCACCTTAAAAACCTTGTCTGGTTACAACATAATTTCACTCGCTTTTGGAGCCCCCTGCTGGACATTTCACTGAGAAACTGAGAAGGATATAGCGGCAGGCACTGTTCAAAAAAGGGGCGGAAGCTCCAAACCGCCACTGAAGATATAGGGAGCCCCTTATCTAACCCTTTCCCTAACCTTAACCATGAGTGGAAGTGACGCCTCCTTTTGGAGTTGGCCCAACCCCCTTTGGAGTAACCACGCCCCTTCTGGAGTAATCCCACCCTCTTTTGGAGATTCCTCCCCCATTTGGAGTTCTCCGGCCTGCCGCTATACGTACTTGGGGAAACTGCAACCAAATGTTTAATGAAGCACATAATTTTGGTTTGCAAAAATATTACCATGGTCACATGAATTTTATGAAATCTTTTAGTCTATGTCTATTAGCTTTGAAGCCACATGTATGCTAGTGCACTCCTAAAAGTTGACAAAATTTAGCAGATAAATGTATATATAGTTAACAGTCCCTCTCTTCCAGGAAAAAACAGACCAAAAAATTTATTACTCATTTAGCACTACACAGATTTTTATCCAATCAAATGCTTTCTAGAAAGAATACCCCTTCCCCTAATACCACCTGCAACCCACTAGCAAGTAACAAATTATAGGCTACTGGCTATGAAAAAAAAAAAAAAAAGACAAGCCCTTCTATATGTCCCACCTAAACTTCCTGAGGTCTTTTAATGAATTAAATCCAATCAGTGAGACATTTCATTAATCTCAGTAAGTCTTTGAAATTTTGACAAGTGTGCTGCGGTCTCTCACCCTGCCAGTGGTGATTCTGGGCCAGGTCCCGCACTGCCTGCTGTCTCATGACCCGGTCTGCAGAGCAGGTTCTCTTCAGCAGGACCCATAGTGCACATTCATGAGGATCTGCATCCAAATGACTGAGACGCTCTGATAGAGATCACAATAACATAGATTAGTACATCAACTGGAAACACACCCTTGCTTAAAAGAAATCATGATGAATGTGGGAAAACCTCAATATACAACAATAGTACATTTATTTACCAAATGTACACTATTTTGGAGTCAAATGGGAAAAGATGCTTTAGGCATATCAATAAAACTTGGGGAATACAGCAAATCTAATCTCTCTCTATATTTCTCTACAGTCTATCACTCTACTGATAAGGCTCACTCATCTAAGCTGTTTTGTGCTTAATCTATTTGTTATAAACTACTTTTCAGCCTCAAACCTGATGCCTTCAAGTGTACTGCGATAAAAAAGAAAGTCAAGCTTCAAAAAGAGTCTATTTGAGTTCTATATCTAGAGTTTGCAGGTTCGTCTCATTTTAGGATTAAAACATGTGAGAGCAAGATGATTGCCCCATTTACAACAGTATAAAATTCAATGTAATTTCCAATACTGTCATCTTTATCATTCATCAAAAAACTAACTGCAGATGCTTCCTGAGATGTTTCCCCACAAACCTTAAAATTAGAAAATCGTCAATGGGTGGGTTTACTAAGCATGTCCTCTGGTATTCTTGCAAGTCCCTTGATAACACTAACAATGCAGTTTGTTTCAGCTAGGTAACATTAACAAACCTTTTTCTTCAATATTGTAAAAACATTAAAGGGATAGTACACCCCAAAATGAAAATTCTCTCAGTGGTTAAATCCATATCTTTAAAAGTAATAATGATAGGTGTGGGTAAGAAACAGATCAATATTTAAGTCCTTTTTTTACTATAAATCTCCACTTTCACTTTCACATGTGAAAGTGAAACCAAACAGGCACTTCATGTGACTTTCTCCACTTTCACTTTCATAACTGATTTAAAACAGGAGTTAAATACTGATGTGTTTCTTACCCACACCTCTCATATCGCTTATGAAAATATGCATTTAACCACTGGAGTCTTATGGATTACTTTCATACTGCTTTTATCTGTTTTTTGGACCTTCAGATTTCTGGTCACCATTCGCTTGCATTGAAAGGACCTACAGAGCTGAGATATTCTTCTAAAAACTTTTGTGTTCAGCAGAAGAAAGAAAGGGATGGCATGAGGGTGAGAAAATGATAAGAGAATTTTCATTTTTGGGTGAACTTCCCCTTTAATAGGTACCATGACATCAACATCAAATACAGAGGAACAACTTACCGTCCAGTGGGCGAAGCAGAACTCTTGATGTAATTTCAATAAACTTTCTCGCTGCTTTATGAAGCTCCTTCCTGGTTTTGTTAGTGAGGCCTGGAAAAGGCATAAGGTCTGTTATTAATAAAGAGAAATTAATAAATGTCTCTATCACATGTAACAACTAATGCATGAATGGGCTGCTGTATATTGTTTAACTATGCAAAATATTAAACAACACGTCTACACTGCCTGGCCAAAACAAAAGTCGCATACTCTGATATTTAGTTGGACTGGCTTTAGCTTTGATTACGGCGCGCATTCGTTGTGGCATTGTTTTGACAACCTTATGCAACATCGCAACATTTATTTCTGTCCAGAGTTGCATTCATTTTTGGCCGAGATATTGTATTGATGACGGGAGAGTCGAACCACTCCGTAAAGTCTTCTCCAGAACATCCCAAAGACTTTCAATGGGGTTAAGGTCAGGAATTCATGTGTGAAAATGATTCCTCATGCTCCCTGAACAACTCTTTCACAATTTGAGCCCGATGAATTTTGGCATAGTCGTCCTGGAATATGCCCGTGCCATCTGGGAAGATAAAATCCATTGATGGGATAAGCTGGTCATTCAGTACATTCAGGTAGTCAGCTAACTTGCCGCATAACCTTGCTGAGCCTAGACCTGACCAATTGAATCAACCCCAGATCATAACATGCCTCCAGAGGCTTGTACAGTGGGCACTATGCATGACGGGTGCATTGCTTCATGCACTTCCCTTCTTACCCTGACTCGCCCATCGCTTTGGTATAGGGTAAATCTGGACTCATCAGACCACATGACCTTTTTCCATTGCTCCACATTCCAATCTTTATGCCCCCTAGCACACTGAAGTCATTTTGTTTGATTAGCCTCATTAACAAGTGGCTTTCTTGTGGCCACACAGCTGTTTAGTCCCAATCCTGCAAGTTCTCATCACATTGTGCATGTGGAAATTCTCTTACTTTCACTATTAAACATAGCCATGAGTTCTACTGTCAATTTTTTACGATGTGACTTCAAGCGTTTTAGTGATCTCACGATCATTCAAGATTTTTTTCCAACCACATTTCTTCCATGAAGCTGACGGTTCACCACTATCCTTCCAGGTTTTAATAATGCGTCGGACAGTTCTTAACCCAATTCCAGTGATTTCAGCAATCTCCTTAGTTGTTTTCTTTGCTTGATGCAGGCCAGTAATTTGCCCCTTCTGAAACACAGTAACATCTTTTCCACAACCACGGGATCCGTCTTCCGACATGGTTGTTAAGAAATGAGAAGCTACACACTGCATCAGTTAGGGTTAAAAGAATTGTTGCCAGCTGAAACATATTAATCACTGCAATGATCCAGTCCTAGGCTCTTAAGGATCTGCTTATTTAAATCCAAACGGCAAAAAAAAAAAAAAAAACAACAACAAAAAAAAAAACCAATTGTGGCCAGGCAGTGTATATCTAACAATAACCTATAATCTAACTATAATATAAATATGATGTCCCTGCAAGAACTTGTTGACAATTTAAGCACAGAGGATGGGGTCAAACAACTAACATTTAAACATGAATAAACCTGTCATTTATTGTTCTAGTTGTTTTCTTTTCATCACTACATCCTGTTTTTCACAAATCTTAGATTGTTACATTAGAACAATCTAAATGTTACTCATGTTCAATTTAAGCAGTTTATCAGTAAATAGTTTATAACAGTGATAAAAACTGACAGAATGTACCAGAAGCAAGGCTCTCTTGTTCCCTATTCCTGGCATGAGTCAGGTAGATGTAGGACTTGTGTTTCTCTTTTAGAATGGCACTGGTGTCGATAGTGATGGCCTGGTTCAGAGTAAAAACTTCGTACGTGATGAAAACACAGCCTCTGTGAAACCAAACTTGTTGTCAGAATGTTTGACTGGGTTTCAAGGAAGGAGAATCAACCTGCCTGAACTGCTGTACAATAGTTCTGTCACAATTTAGAAGATCAACTTAGGAACCGTATCAGAACTAAAAAAATAAATAAATATATTTTATTTCCCCATAAAGGGATTTAATTAGCCATATTTGACAAATGCTTTCTCTGACTTCCTCTGTCAAAGTGTATCATATTATGTTATTCAAGTACCTGCAAAGACATCAAATAAATTGGGGGGAAAACCCTGCGAACTTACCCCAAAACTATTGCTCCTGTCACTTTTGCTATTTTCCCTAGAGACAAGAAAGAGACCATCAGTCACACTATAAGGACCTGTAGGAATGTAGCAGGACAATATGTTGGAATGTGACTAAATACACAATGGTTGTGTCGCTCAAAACCTAGTGAGCTTCTATTCAAGACAGTTTTGGGCATCATCTGCACCCACAATAGATGTCCAAAAATGCTGTCTATATAGGCATTTCACTAGATTTAGAGTCTTACTGAGGTCTTTCCATGGCAATGCTCTCTTCACAGCGGGTCCAGAGGTGCTCAGCCTCCGGCAGCGGATCATTCGCAGAGCAGACACAGACATTTGCGGATTCACTCGCAGATATCCGACGATGGCACACATCAATTTGGGCCAGAGGGCCGGTGATACATGTATGACAGCTGTTTATGATTACTTGCTGACTAAATTTACCTTCTCATATGATGCGGTTAAATAAGCTGTCGGTTTGTACATGCAATGACGAGTTAGTTAGCTGGATAGCATTCTGGCGAAATGCTGTATCTGAATGTGCATAAGATTGACAGGAAATGTGTTTTCTGAGTGAACGAACCTCGACGTGAAGCGTCATTACCGTAAATAACGCAAATGTCAAGCATCTAGAATGACCTACCGTAATACTCTATATGGTGCGCATAAAATAATAATAATAAAAAAAGCCTACATATTTGCTAAGGAATTAAGATATTTAAAAGCAAAAAAAAATAAAAATTTTTAAAATGCTTTCTCTTATCCCAGCTTAATGTGCAGAGACAACTAGGCCAATATCTATACTGAAAAAAAGACTAGTAAGACTTTAGTAAGGCAAGTTTTTACACAGTTTTTCTAAGTAAATTTTAATGGTATGAAATTAAATGTGCACTCAGTACTTTTTTCCTCATTAAAAAAGTTTAACTCCTAAAGACATGAATTGTATTTTTGCAATAGCTATTTGTAGGAAATCATGACCACACACAATAAAATGAAAGACTTCAGTCATATCAGTAACCTTATAAAAGCTGTTTTATTCTACGTGGAGAGGGTCCGCACATGGGGGCTGCCATGTTAGAATCACATGACCAGCTGAATACTGCTCGCTTAATCTCAGTAACCGTCCTGTTATTTGACACTTTCACTGATAGATTAAATAATCTTGGCTGACTGTGAATACTAAATTTCTACAATGGCATCTGAAACTGAAAACTATTGATTTTAAATTATGCTGCATAGAAATTCTGCTGATGCTGAAATGTGATTCTAACATGGCAGCCCCCAAACAGCTTTTATAAGGTTACTGATATGACTGGAATCTTAATGTTAATGTGAGTGGTCATGATTTCCTACATATATTGCACATTTTCAATTCATGTATTTAGGAATAACACTTTTTTAATGAGGAAAAAATTACTGAGTGCACCTTTAATAAAGTCTACTTCATGACACAAGTGAGTAAATTTAACTTAAACATTTCAGTTAACATAGTACCTTTTACTTACAAATCTGATGGATATGGTACTTAAAATTAATAAAATTTACACTTCAATCTTTCTTTTAATTTTTTATGAACACATGCTTAATCATATATCGTATGACATACTTTCCACAAGGGAAACTTATTGCTTGCTGTTGCTATATAGTCAACTAGACAACATCACCTTGCTTTACTGGCAACAGTAACAAGATACAGAGCTACGAACACAGACCTCAACACTTGGTGCACAAAACATGATGACCGCAACAATCAACAATTTTTTTTTTTTTTTTTTTTTTGATGAACGGCTACTTTGAGCAGAAAATGAAATTCAAACTTCACAAAACAAGAAGTTACCAAACATGAAAATCTATCTATCTATCTATCTATCTATCTATCTATCTATCTGTCTAGCTGTCTGTCTGTCTGTCTGTCTGTTTGTCTACATGTCTGTCTGTCTAGTGGCTGTATGTCTGTCTTTTGCAGCTGGCACAACAATGTCTACATGAAGTGTTGATTTCTTAGCATACATTTCAACCTGGTGAGAGAATTCCTTCCTCTTGTAAAGGGAAATCCACTCATGAATGTGAAGGATGCCAGGTCACTTCCAGGATGTGTGTGCTCCAAAACCTCTTTTAAATACCTCAGGAACATCTTGTTTTTGTCCTTGGTTTGTTCATTTCTTAATAACAGCTGTCATGGATAGATCATTGACATGTTTAACTCTCGGAAAATGATAAATTAATGGTATGTGTATAATGCCGATTTTCTATTAAGATGAAAGCAAACCACAAGATCAGCATTTAATTAAGTTCAAACAAACAGATGTAACAAAGTAAAAAGCAATTACAAAATGCTTTTTTTGTCAGTTTATTCCAATGAGGACAACTGCGCTGAAAAATGCTTACAGTATAATGGTTCTAAAAGACTAGAGTTCCAGAACACAAACCAATAAACACACAATCTAATGTGTTCGGTGCATTTTTTTAATTTTCATTTTAAATTATTGTTTGCAATAACTATACATTTAGGAATTTGCATGAAAAGACATTTTGTGCTTTAACATCTGTACAATGGTCTCACATGGTTTATCCTAACATTTATCACCCTGATCCTTAATATCTCTGCCTTTCTTTCTCCCTCACTTTATCTCTTTTGCCTTTCTCTGTCTCATACACTCTGAAATATGAGCTTCAGGTTAAAATTGCACACTTATGCACAACCAGAAATATGCACATACACACATCAACACACATAAAAACAAATGTAAGAACACATAATAAAAGTTTTGGAAAACTGTCAATGTTTGATTAGAGTTTAGGACATCCATATCTCAACTGAGAACATTTCAGTTGTCCAATTTTGTAGTCCAAGTATATGTATATATTTATTTTCTCCCAACACTTTAGTGTTCATGTGGTTGTCTCCTGATAGGCTCGTATGATGCTCTCATAGGCAGGTGGTGGGGTTTGGCCAGCATGGAAGCCCCTTAGATTGTTGTTGCCCCAGAAGGAATCCGGTCTGGTTCTGGCCCTGGGTGGAGTAACCATGGAACTGACGGTGCTGTTGGAACCAGCTGCCCCAGGGCTTGTAGTGAGAGTGGGTGTCCGTGGCAGGCTGCCCTGGGCACCCTCCTCTGCCTCACGAGCAATCTGGCTACACTGGAGAAGAGGATGAAAGGTAGAGGCCCGGAAGCTAGATTTGCGGCCTGGTGAGTCACCATAATCTGTTGGTGAGGAAGAGGTTTGCCGATGGAAGGTGAAGGCAGCGCTAGCCAGACTGTTGTTGCTGCGGCAGTCATAACCACTGCTATATCGACTGAAGCCAGGCCAAGAGCGGGGTGAGGAAGACCGGGTGGTGGAACGGGACTGGTGGACGGGCAGGCGGGTGATAGTGGCTGAGGCCCGACGGCGGGACATCCAGGTCAAAGTCATATAGACCATAGCACCCAACAGCAAACCAACAACCATAGAAAGACTGAAGGCCAGGATCACATCCCCTAGAGAGAGAAGAAGAGAGTGAAGGAAAGGATATAATGTTGAAAAAAAAGTTAGTAATTTTAACAGAAAAGTACTGTAAAAATGCTACAGTTAAAATGATTAATTGGTTAACCTTATCATGTATGGTGAAAAATGATATTTTATTAAACAAGAAAATAATTTACGATAAAATATTGTAAAAAAAAAAAAAAAAAAGTTTGATGTAAAAGAATGATTTACCTTATAGTTGGTGAAAATGTATATTATGTTTAACAAGACAACATGTATATTTTTAGGTTAAACTGTTCTTAAAATTGGGGTGAAAAACTATAATTGTGAGTTTCAAGAAGTCCCTGCATGGCCCATCTGATAATATTTTTTTGAAATATTTTATGTTAAATATTTATGCCTAAGAATTTTTGACAGTTTTTACACAAGCAGCACTCAGTAATTTAGTAAACGTATTGACAAAAGCATTAAACCCTGTACATACTGTATAAATATTCTTATTATAATGTTCTATTCTTATTCTTATTAATATTCATATTGAAGTATGATCAAATGTCTGGTTCCCAGTCATTCCTGACCAAAAATATTCTCATTCATTTCAGATGGTTAAAGAAGTGTTTACTGCATGCTATTGCAATGACATGAATACTTAGTGCTTAGGATCATTAGGGAGAAACTGTAGGAAATGGTTGAAGGTCAGTTGGAACGCCTGTCCTGAGCTTCAAAATGACACACTCACAGTGGGCGTGGTCAAATTCCACAACAGATGCACACCCAGTGTTTTCTTATACTAAACTGGATAAAATAGTTAGAGTTTTAGGAAGCTTCCTGTAATAGGATTCCATTGTCTAGAGATATACCAATCACATTAGTACACAGGCTGGTGTAGCACAGAACATCAGATGTCCTTCGAAATCCCAATGATTCAGTACCGCAATTATTTTTCTCTTGAATTTTCATTTCTTAAAAGAATATTCTGGGTTCAATAAAAGTTAAGCTCAATTGACAGCATTTGTGGCATAATATTGATTACCACAAAAATAAATTTTGACTTGCCCCTCCTTTTCTTTAAAAAAATAAAAATAAAATAAAATCTGGGTTCTAATTGTATTTTTGCAATAGCTATATGTAGGAAATCATGCCCACTCACATTAAAATGAAAGACATCAGTCATATCAGTAACCTTATAAAAGCGGTTTTATTCTACATGGAGAGGGTCCGCACATGGGGGCTGCCATGTTAGAATCACATGACCAGCTGAATACTACTAGCTTAATCTCAGTCCTGTTATTTGACACTTTCACTCATTGATTAAAGTGATCTTGGCTGACTGTGAATACTAAATTTCTACAACAGCATCTGAAACTGAAAACTATTGATTTTAACTTATGCTGCACAGAAATTCTGCTGATGCTGAAAAGTGATTCTAACATGGCAGCCCCCATGTGCGGACCCTCTCCATGTAGAATAAAACAGCTTTTATAAGGTTACTGATATGACTGGAGTCTTTATCTCATGTGAGTGGTCATGATTTCCTACATATATTGCAAAATTACAATTCATATGTTTAGGAGTAAAACTTTTTTAATGAGAAAAAAATTACTGACTTTAAGTAAAATCTACTTCATGACACAGTAAAGTGAGTGAGAAAATGTAACTTAAACATTTCAGTTAACAGTAACCAGTGAGGCACTTACAATGGAAGTGAATGGGGTCAATCTGTAAACGTTAAAATACTCAATGTTTCAAAAGTATAGCTACAAAACATAAACAATATGCATGTAAACATGATTTCAGTGTGATAAAATCACTTACTAACCTCTTCTATGTAAAGTTATAGCCAGTTTTACAACCTCATTGCCATGATGATGTAATGTCAACAGACCCTAAAACGACTGTAAAAATGACAATTTATCCAATTTATAGCTCAAATAATACATCATTGTAAGCCTCACTGTAACTTCTATTTTTGCTTCTTTTTTTTTTTTTTTTTTTTTTTTTTAAAGAGGGACGAGTCAAAATTATTTTTTGTGATAATCAACATTATGCCACAAATGCTGTCAATTGAGCTTAACTTGTATTGAACCTGGAATATTCCTTTAAAGGGACAGTTCACCCAAAAATAGAAATTTACTCACTCACGAGGAGAAATCTTGAAAAATGTTGACGTAGCTCTTTCCCATACAATAAAAGTGAATGGTAACTGAGTTTGTAAATAATAATAATAATAATAATAATAATAATAAATAAATAAAATAAATGTAAATAATAATAATCATAACACATTTTTTTAATAATAATAAGATTTTTTAAATAATAATTTTACAAATTAATAATAATAATAATAATATAATTTTACAATCATAATTATTATTATTATATATAGAAGGGTGCAGAAGTATGTTCTTTCATACATTGTGTTATTCTTTGAACTGAATAAACAGACACAAACAGTTACATTTAATTTAATTAATCCAACTGTAGCCATTTTAACAACAAGACATAACTATTCAACATATTATAATAGGAATATGACAACTAAAACTCCTTAGATGCTTGTACATAAACTAATGTGGATATTTATATGCAATTTTCACCCTGGGTGAACAGAATCACAGTCCAGAGTGAAGGATCATCTGGAAATGACATTTGGAGAGACTGAATGGAAAAAGCTGCACACTGGCTGTGTTGTTTTTTTTTTACAGACCACTCTTGCCAATATCTTTTGTTGCAAGTTACTGCTGTCTGCATTTCTGATGAGAAATTAGTTCTCTTAAAAGTTCTCAACATAGCATTTTCTCCACTCCAGAGCTTTTCATTGAAGTTCAGAGTTGACAACGTAACATTTTGAGTAAACTTGTTTGTATGTGTGTGTGTGTGTGAGAGAGAATGCTTTATTAAGAGTATAAAGATGGTAAAACATCTTACTTAATCCAAAGGACTCCAGTATCTCCACAATAGGATGGGTGCCGTTATCCGCCATAGTTCCCTCCAGAGATACAGAGGAGAACAGAGAGCACACAGTGTCTCCCCTCCAACTCTTTCGTCCACTCACTCTTCTTTTAAATTTTTCCTTCTGTCCTCTGCTCTGTCTCTCTTCCCAGATAAAGGGACCCTCCTCTCTCAATCTATGTGTCTGTTTGTCTCTTTTTTTAATCCTAGACTGCTCAGCTCTGTGGCATACAGGATCCTCTCCAAGGCCGGGATTGCTACTCTTGTTGTTTGTAGAAATACAAAGTCTTTACTTCACATTTCCTGCCTTTCCTGTGTAAAATTAGCAGCAGGCTGTCCTTATCTGTACAGAGCAGGGTTCCTGTGGGATGGAGGGGAAAGGGAGGAGGTTACAGAGAGGGGAAGAGTCAAGGTGTGTATGTGAAATAATTTCCTCCCCCTGGCCAATATTCATCATATTTTACTTTTCCCTTTTTCCTCTTTCTCTTCCAGACACTTAGCATGAACAATGGAGGCTGTACTGCTCTGTGTCATCACAGATGGTATTACGTCAGTTTGCAGTTTAGATGACAGTGACACATTTCATTTTCCCTGCAGTTCATATGACAATGCTTTAATCATTCCAGCACAGGATAAAACCAAGACCAAATGAAGAAAATCCTTGCATTTTTCTATGTATTTCATAACACAAGATTTCATAACACAATTTCCAAAATTTCTGAGCTTTCACATATCGACTTTCTACTCTGCTCTAGTCTTGGTCAACACAATGTTTCAGATTTTCCATGTAGAGTCCCAGCTCTATCCTGGCCAGACCAGAATTGCACAGAGAACAATCCAGCACAAACAATGACCTGATAAGATTCCGTAGAAAAAAAAGCAGTGGTTTGTACTAAACTAGACCCCTCTCACCTCAGTCATTAGTATGTGCTTTTAAAAACAGTGATTAAGAACAGTAGATAGCACAGGTTTTCAGGACAGAGCCACTGTTCTGGGAGGAGAGGGACAGGCCCCATACTGACATTTCCTCTCATTGTTGCTTTGTGCTATGGATCGAAGAAATCAGCCGTTGCTTTACACAGTTTTGAAGTAGACCTATACAGAACATTGCATTTTATTTTCAGTCACTCACTTGTGTGTAATTGCATTAAGAAACACCCCAAAACATAGTGTAAACATCATCATACCCCTTTGGAATAATCACTTTTCTTTTGTCTAACAGCCTGAAATATAATATAGTATATACACTGTATATAAATAAATGGCATTTTAATAAAATAATGAATGAACAAATGGCATTTTAATAAAATAATGAATGGTTCAGTCTTCAGCTGAACTAAATAAATTCCTAATAACAAACCAGAGAAATAAAAAGTGTTCTCTTCATGACCAGCAGGTGGCTCTGTTACTTTGTTTAGAAATCACTTCGTCAGTCTATCTCATTTGCATACCAAACATTTACCTGAACATTACTATTCTAGATCTGGTTAGATAATGTATTTTCATATTAGTTGTTTGTTTATCACAGTGAAACACTCCCTTTCTTTCTTATATATTCACAGGAAAACACTTAGCAAAATGTTGATATGTATGTTTGTTACTAAAAGTGATCTTCAGAAGGATAGAGGCGTCATGGTGGGCCTTCGAAGAAGGTGAGTGAAAGTGGATGCTAGGCCAATTTACTTTTGTGTTAATAACTTTGTTGTTTTGCGTCTCTCTCTCTCTCTCTCTCTCTCTCTCTCTGTATTAGAATAATAATAATAATAATAATAATAATAATTAAAAAAAATACATTAAAATAAGGTGCCAAGTAATGGTATATAAAAATAATACACAATATACAATATAGTATTAAAGTAAAAATAAAATTTTTAAGACAAATGAACAAAAAAGAATACTGTAAAAGATGTACATAGATACCCCTTGATTATGTTGATCAAAGCAGTGATCTCTCTCTCTCTCTCTCTCTCTCTCTCTCTCTCTCTCTCTACTTCTCTCTCACCATCCATACATCTGCAGTGACCTGGTAAAGGTCATTGCTAAGCATTGCTGCTTGAAAACTGAGCTTACCGCTTCAGTCAGGCATTTCACTTTTTATCTTATAAAATATCTGTGTGATATAAATGAAGTGAAGAGCATAACAGTCTGCCTCTCTGGTCTGGGAGTATTCCCAACCTCTCAAATGTTATTTAATGGAGTCCAATGCTTGAGATATTTCATATTTCAGCATCTTATACATTTTCCATGGGAGAAGGTTTGAAGACATGTGCAGTTGAAGCATAGCACAGATATTGTAAGATATCAGCTGAAAATTTTAGCTAGCCTCCTATCCAACACTTTAAGAAAGGTTCGTGAACAAATTTGGTTACTCATTCCATATTTATTTATGCAATACAAATGAGTGATTTATGTCAATAAACTGTAGGCTAATACTCTTCGTCTCATCACAAAAGTTATTTCCTTATTTAAAATCTTGGTTAAGTCTAGGGTTTGGGTAAGGGCTTAAACTTTATGGTTAGGTTCAGGTTTGGGGTCAAACGTAGGAAAAAATATATAATACGTAACACATAAATACCTTGTTCTTTGCTTTGTTTATTTTTCTCTATTGGATTAGAAGTTATATGTTTTGGACAAGCCAGCTCGTATGATTTTTCCATCTCATACTATTATTCCTAGTGGTGCACTGATCAGGAAATTTGAGGCCGATACTGATCACCGATTTTTTTAACACTAAGATCGGCCGATACCGATTTTTTCTAAAAGTGCCCTTTGCCAAACTCTTGCAAGTTACAGTATATGCTGCAGTTATATGTTTATGCCCCACAAAGTAAAATTACAGTAACACTTTACAAAAAGGTTCCATTTGTTAACATTATTTAACAACATTACTGTAGTTAACATGAACTAATGAACTTAATGTCAGTTACAACATACTAAGTTGTATTAGTAACATTAATGCACTATGAACTAACATTGAACTAACAATGAACAACTGTATTTTTATTAACTAACATTATGATTAATAAATGCTGTAAAAATATATTGTTCATTGTTTGTTCATGATACCTAATGAATTAACTAAAGTTAAAGAAATGAAACCTTTTTATTAAGTGTTACCAAAATTACATTAAAATTACAATAATAGTGAATTGCTAACATTTATTTGTATTGAAAACCATTATTAATAGTTCTGTTGTCAATATCAAAAGGTCATTGTGACATACTGGCAACCAAAAACCATGAGAGCATCACACACAGCAGAGATACGTTCAAAAATAGACAAAAACTGCTCCAGTGAGAAATCATTAATATCTATGATTTGTTTACTGTCTTTGGCATTTTGCTCTAACACAAATCACAAATTATTAAGCAAATGCATGAAGACACGGTGCCGTTATTTAAGGTTAAACAGTTATATCTGTTTTGAGTGGCATTGTGACCAACATCAGTGTGATTTAAATTGGGATCCTCAGGTAAACTGGGAAAAGCGCTGAGATGAGTGACTGATGAGATATTGAGAGCACCTGGAGAGCACGCATGTTTTATTGACACCTAGGGCGCTCATGTTAAAGAGAGTAAAGCTAAAAGTGCTCATGATCGCTCAAACAGATCGCTCCACACGTCTGATTGTCACGACCCGCGTTACATCATGTGTACTCAGATTTGTATTCACATGTTTATTTGTTGATTTTAATTAGTTTTATACCCGTTAGCAGCCTCTTTATCCTCTTCCTGCTCACTGTGCAATGAGTCAGAATTACTACCTTAATGACTCTAAAAAATGGGCAACTTAATATTCATACATGTGTAATTCTTACATATTTTAAAAAACAAAACTGCATATTCATGTGAATTACATCATGTCTGAAAGTTTAAATTCGTGAATGCTTAGAATTGCCAACAACTCACCCTCTAAAGGCCACTCTGTCATGCTTCAAGGGCTGAGCAAGCACTCATTCATTAGAGGAGCAGTGTGTATGTGTGATTCGCTGCATGCTGCAATAAAGATAGGCCCTAAATCTAGGCACTATCAGCCTATCACGGATTTAAAATGAATATCAGCCGATTTCGGTGGCTGATCAATCGGTGCACCCCTAATTGTTACGACTTCTTACGAGAGTGGATTGTTGACTAATATAATTTTTATTTGGAGCTAATTATATTTTCTATCCCCTACCCCAAAATCCAGGGGCATAATAACCATTATAAGTAAGGGGGACATGTCCATGTTTTTATGCAGATTAATATTAATGAGCCCTACAGCCTGCCAGGCAATCTACCTGATGAGACAAGACGTGAGCAAAAAGTGAAGTCATCTTTGACTGTTGTAATGAATGTTGTTAAACAGATGAAAACATTTTAAATCTTAGTATAGGCATAGTATAGGTCATATAAACAATGATATTGTTCCATGTTTTTTGTTTGGCTATTATATTTAATTTAGATTACTGGTAATGTTGAGGTTTGTGGCATAACCATAAAATAATAATAATAATAATAATAATAATAATAAAAAAGAAAATGAAAAAGAAAAAGAAAAATACAAAATTCTGTGACCAAGTTATTAAATTATATTTGATATATTTTTGTTTAAAGGGGTCATGAAGTGCTTTTTTTTTTTTTTTTTTTTGTAATTTAATTATCTTCCCTGAGGTCCAATGATAATGTCATAAAAGATTTTTTGCACCAAAACAGTTACAATTTATTAATATATGATCATTTTACACCCTGTTTTTGGCCATCTGTCTAAAATGCTCGGTTTTGGCCTAAGCGCCCCCTTAAAACTTCAATGTAAACGCCCACTATTATGATTGGCTAATATCATGCAGCCCCTCAAATTAGTTGATCATCTCTTTTTAGACTGGGAAGGAAGTTTTGAGTTCTGAAATGTACAGTATATTTTTATAGGACAATTACCTCTTATATGTCTAAATATCAAGGAAAATTTGATTCTCCATTTCATGAACCATTTAATATGAACATTTTCATTCATACATAGTTTCTACATTTTACTTCTTCTTATTAAAGTTCTATCATATGGGGGGCCTGGGTAGCTCAGCGAGTAAAGACGCTGACTACCACCCCGCGAGTCGCTCTCGGTGGGGCGCGTGGTGAGTTGTGCATGGATGCCGCGAGAATAGCGTGAAGCCTCCACACGCACTAGTTCTCCACGGTAACGCGCTCAACAAGATTTGTCCTCCGCCACCCGGATTGAGATGAGTCATTACGCCACCACGAGGACTTTGGGAATTGGGCATTCCAAATTGGGGAGAAAAGGGGAGAAAAAAAAAGTTCTATCATAAAAAAATGCTGATGTTTCTTAAAATTTCAGTTGATATGCTTTCTTTCAAATTATATATTCTTAAAAACAAAAAATATTCAAAAAAAAATCAAAAATTCTTTAAAACTGTTATGTTGTGAAGAGAGGCTTATTTAGAATGTGCCCCCCCCCCCCTTTTTTTTAGATTGTTCCTGCGCCCCTGCCTAAATGTAACCCTCGCAGAAACCTTTTTGCATTTAAGATTTATGTTAAAACATTATTAATATGTTTATTAAACTGTTTGCCTTGTAGTTGGCTGATCCCCACAATGCAGGTGAAATCAAGTATTATTCTTGTGGGGATATTTGGTCTCCGGGCCTCACCATTGGTCAAGAGACTGCACTTAAGATCTGCACTCTGATTGGACACCAGGTGGCAGTGAAAAGTAATGCTGATGCCTACTGTAGTGTCTGAGAAGCAGAGAGAGTGAAAAAGAGAGAGAGAGAGAGAGAGAGAGAGAGAGAGAGAGAGAGAGTGTGTGAGAAGCTGTTTCCTGCAGAAGGCACTTAACTTCAAGGGGGGAAAGAAAGCATATGTTTGCATGGCATGCAGTGATCTGAAGCTTTCACCCTGCTTAAATGTAGATATCAGCTGATCCAAGATCATCTCTGGTGGAGCCGAATCCAATGACCTGCATCAGCATCAACTGACTTGAAATCAGCGGAATGGCATCTGCTCTTCACTATGGCCGTTCAGACAGGGAGATTGCCAATGAGATGCAGAGGCTGCAGGGTAAGTGCTTACGCATGCTTTCTCTTAAAGGTGACCTCGCTGCTGTGTAGAATGACACAGCATATATGTACTGAGATGTCACAAGAGCTATTTTAAGGATGAAATTACTTATGTATAACTTGAATGGGTTTTAACATGAAAGATACTGGATTGTGATGATTTTGCATGTTTTGTTTTAAGACTGCACCTATGAATTAATATAAAGAGTCCCTGCTGCTGTTATTTAGCTGCACTGTTTGAATGCGTCTCTTTGTAGCTGTACTGTATGTTGTGAGATAAGTGATGCAAATTACCAGAAGTGTACCATCTGCAAGCATGAAAAGTTTAAGGTTTGCTTGCAGATGATGCTTGACAGTTCTTATGACGTCTGTTGCAAAATCGTCCTTGGGGAGTCTCTTTTCCTGGCAGTTTAGGAGTGTTTATTTATGTGTTTCACACACACACACACACACACACACAAATTCAGTTATTCATCCCAACTCCAGGGTTTGTTCACAAACACAGTCGGAAATGGGTGTATTGGAGCATCTTTATCCAGTGTCTTATTGACTGGCATTATTGTGCTTAAGTGTGCCCTTTGTGTGGACCACAGTTAAGATTGAATCAGAGAGGCAGAGGAGAGAGTGTGAATGAATGTAGGAATTAGATTAGGGTGAAGGATTGTTTAGCGAGAGAGGGCTTACAGAAGAAGAGCTGATTCTGGAGGTCTGTATTTCCTTCTGCAATAAACAGAATTAAAGTGTGCCACCTCTAAATCTCAGTAAATTATATGGATACTATTACTCCAATGACTCTGTATCTTTTACACTGCACAAAAACCCCTATTATTATTACACTATTATTAACTTGTTTTCCAGTATAGAAATCTAGACATCCTAAAAAGATACATTTTCTTGAGATATATTAAAATAAATAAAAATATTAGATAATATTAAAATAAATAAAAAATATTAAATTATAATAAAATATAAGATATTAAGACTTAAACTAAGTTATTTTTCTTACCCCATTGGCATAATGTTTTTTTTTCTTCTTCTTGTTTTAAGTATAAATCTAACAAAACTTAGCAATGTTCATTCCTAAAACTAGACCATACCCGTACCTCAACCTCAGTAGCAGCAAATGTGAATCTTGTGAGAATTTTGCAGAACAACGTGTAGTTACACTATAAGTACATTGTATGCATTTTAATGTTAGTACATAGTAGTTAAAGACACCTACTATAAAGTGGGACCAATTATTCTCTGAAAACAAGTCTGATTATCCTACTCAGTGCTTCTCAAGTAAATATATCTCATTTAAAGGATGTTTAGATATTAATAGTGGACCTACTGGGCCTACTATAGGTTGGATTATTATTATGATATAGTCACCTGCTGTTTAAACTGTTGCATGGGCACAACACTATCTTCTGTAGGTAACATGCTGAAGGCTTGGGCTTTGGTCGCCCTAGAAACCAGAAGTAGAGCATTGTGAGTGTCAGGCCAGATTGATGGTGTGTAAATATGCTTGTGGGGAAATTAATCATGTGTTACTACTAAGTATGTTATTCATTGTGATATGCCTCATTGGTTGGAAAATTAAGGCAGAGCAGGAAATACTGCCATAATGATGTAGTTATGTAAACATGTTCATGCTTAAATTGAAACAGCAGTGGTTAAGCTGTCATATCTTGATACTACTTATAAAAGAAAAATGTTAAGAAAAATAAACCTATCAACACTAAATGATTCAAAGCAATGCTTCAGGTCACTACAACAAAGGGTACTGTCAAACAAATGCACTTAATGTATTTTAAAGGAGTAGTTAAAAAAAAAAAAAATATCTGTCATCATTTACTCACCCTTATGTTGTTCCAAACCCTAATGACGTTCTTTTTTCTGTGCAACACTAAAGGAGAAGTTTAGCAGAATGTCTGAGCTGCTCTTTATCATTTCAAGGAAGTGGATGGGGACCATAGGCTGCCAACCTCTAATAAGAACATAAAAGCTCCATAAAAACATCATAAAGGTAGCCCATACAACTTATTCATATTGTAAGTCTTTTGAAGCCATATAATAGTTTATGTGAGAAACAGATTGAAATGTAAGTCATTATTCACTGAAAATCTTGCTTGACAATTGTGATCACCATTCACTTTAATTTTACAGAACAGAGCGGCTTGGACATTTTGCTATAAACAATTCCTTTTTGTTCAGGTGAAGACAGAAAGTCATACGATTATGAAATTTGGCTGATGATTAATTGTCAATCAAATAACTGCGATTATTACTATTAATTGTCTGTTTTAGGGCTTTTGCGATTATAAAGATTAATAGACATACAAATTATCATACTTCTTAAGGTGTAAGTGTGCTTCATACACCATACAATGTCATTTATTCATATTTAACTTGAAATCATATAATAAAATGCACCTCTCAGCTTTAAAATCAAATCTAATACATACATAATCAAACCTTTATTGTGTTCTGCCTCATATCTATGTCATATGTCTGTACATCAATGTAACATTTAACACAAATTAGAATTCAGTCCACTCAATGTTCCTTCTTCACTGAGCTGAGTTTTTACTGTCTCCTCCTGAGTGAGCAGATTAGAGTTGCTAATCAGACCAATTTGATCCCCTGCTTTGATCAGATTAGATTACCATTTCTGTGTGTGTGACAGTGAGAGCTTCCCTTCCTGCCCTAAACAAAGTGCTCGTCAGCAGCAATATTCATTGGGATCAAATATTTAAACCATAATTTAAATGTCCTGTTTTATTGCTGGAAACAGAGAGGGAAGTCTTGCTAATGAGCAGCTGTCTCTTCTATTTTCGAAATGGGAGAGCCTGCATACACTGAATCTCACACTCACACATACACAGAAATCCTTCCTCAGCTCTCTAACAGATCCTGTTAATTCTTGTTAATTTGTATTCATTCTTATTAATAAACTATGGCATGTGATGTATTTTGTTAGATCAGAATACACTGCCAATGCAGCACCTAATAAAACTGACACCTTACATTAAGGTTGTATATGTTAAGATTGGTTAACACAATAATTAACATGAACTAACAATGTACAATATGTTTACAATATTTATAAATCTTGATTAATGTTAATTTCTACATATGCTAATCCATTTTTAACATTAAAAGCCATATACATTAACATTAGTTAATGCTTTATGTACTAACAATGAACAAGGGCTGCCGATTTAAAGCGTTAATTCATTGTGATAAATTACATAAAAAAATAACGCTTTAAAAAAATTTACGCAACTAATCATGTCCCCGGACCGTAACATGGAACATTCCTACCTCCAGAGCAATTTAAGCTTGCAGTACCACCTGTTTTCATCAGGGTGCAGTTAGCGAAACTCCAGCTGCATAGGCAACATGCAGCTTACAGAAAACAAACCACACTCATGCTGCTTCGTGCTTCGGCTACTTACGCCGATCAGCCACAACATTAAAACCACCTGCTAATATTGTGTAGGTGCCCCTTGTGCTGCCAAAACAGCGCCAACACGCATCTCAAAATAGTATTCTGAGATGATATTCTTCTCACCACAATTGGACAGGGCGGTTTTCTGATTTAATGTAGACTTTGTCAGTTCGAACCAGTCTGGCCATTCTCGGTTGACCGCTCTCATCAACAAGGCATGTCTGTCCACAGAACTGCGCTCACTTGATGGTTTTTGTTTTTTCCACCATTCTGAGTCAATTCTAGAGACTGTTGTGTGTGAAAATCCCAGGAGATCAGCAGTTACAGAAATACTCAAAGCAGCCCATCTGGCACCAACAATCATCCATGCAATTATCTAATCAGCCAATCGTGTGGCAGCAGTGCAGTGCATAAAAGCATGCAGATATGGGTCAGTAGCTTCAGTTAATGTTCACATTAACCATCAGAATGGGGAAAAATTGTGATCTAAATAATTTGGCCTGTGGCATAATTGTTGGTGCCAGATGGGCTGGTTAATACCGGGCTGGAACCATTAATAACTCAAAACCTTTTAACTGCTTTAAAATGTAACATATATTACAATTCGGAACACAATTTTATAAAAAAAAAAAAATTAAATCAAGTATTCCATAAAAAAAGTTACAACTTAAAGGTGGAGTGAGTCATTTTAATCCAATACACTTTTTGTCAAATTCCGCGAATATCTCTTCACGTTCCACTAGCTGTCCGTTCTGTGTGTGCGCTGAAAAAGAATCTGGTGTTTGTACACAGCCCTGGCTCTGGCACGTGCATGAATTTGGGGGGGCGGAGCTTCTGAAGGAGGGGGTGGGTTTGTTTGTCTGTTGAGTTCACTGTGTAACAATTTTTTTATTTATTTTATTTCCTGGGTAGTAAGTGTTATTTCCTAATTGCTTATGCCTCAAAAGTATAGAAAATGGCTATTATTCCCCACAAACTTTGCTTTTGTGACCAGGACAGTGATATTTTGAAATGTACCTATTTCCAATGAGAAAACGGGTGAATTTGTGTCTTTTCGTTCACATAAAGTCAGAAAAAAACAACATATGAATCCAAATTAACATGTATTTATACTAAAGTAATATTCAAAGCCGTGCTGGTCCATAATGGTAACAAGTACCCGTCTCTTCCCCTGGTTCACTCGGTGCACCTCAAAGAGGATTACAACAGCATCAAGACCTTGCTGGACGCCTTGAAGTATGATGAGTACAGCTGGGAGGTCATAGGTGACTTCAAAATGGTGGCACTCCTGATGGGTCTCCAAGGCGGTTTTACCAAGTTTCCCGGCTATCTTTGCCTTTGGGACAGCAGGGACACCAAGGCGCACTACCACAGGCGGGACTGGTCACAGTGGACCGAGTTCTCTGTGGGGAGGAACAACGTCAAGTGGGAGCCACTGGTGGACCCCCGGAAGGTGCTGATGCCACCACTGCACATCAAATTGGGCCATATGAAACAATTTGTCAGAGCTCTAGATAAGGAGTCGGCAGCCTTCAAGTACCTTCAAGACTTCTTCCCTAAGCTGTCTGAGGCAAAGGTCAAAGCCGGTGTCTTCATCGGACCACAGATAAAGAAGGATTTTGGATTCATGTTGTTTTTTTCTGACTTTATGTGAACGAAAAGACAAATTCACCCGTTTTCTCATTGGAAATAGGTAAATTTCAAAATATCACTGTCCTGGTCACAAAAGCAAAGTTTGTGGGAAATAATAACCATTTTCTATACTTTTGAGGCATAAGCAATTAGGAAATAACACTTACTACCCAGGAACAAAAACTGTGTTACATAGTGTGACAGTCTTTCTCAGGAATCGCTTACTCCACCTTCAATGTGATGCCAATTATTTCATTTGAACTTTTATTTTTAGAATTTAATTTAGAATTTTTATATGAACAGCCATATACATAGCAATGAAACTGTTTAGTTAAAAAAACTAATTATTAATAAAAATGTATCTGCATTGTTATTTCCGTCCAAACAGAAAAAGAAAGAAAAGAAAGAATAGGCTTAATTGTTCAACATGATTGATTCTGAATCAAGCCTCTCTATCACACATTTCTTTGCCCACTTCTTTAGATTTAGTCAATAATTGATCCAGGTGTTGTTTAATTATTCCCGAGGTAATTATCGTGACAGAAAAGATACTCGGAAATGAACTAATATTTATATTAGCTGGCCATCAGTTTCTCCCGGCAACGTTAAATATTGGTTAACTTCAAGCCTTTCAAGATTTTCAGTGATAAAGTGATAAGTTAAGCCTACCAATCTCTCTTTATCCATTTGGGCATTGTCAGAGGCATCTCTAGGATTTGAAAGCATCAGGGGCTGAGGCCAAAACATCAGGGGCTACTATCCAACCAAGCTATGAATGCATAGATATAAAAACTATTTACATTATATTTTGTTTTACACATAGGAGGGGCGTTTGTAGCCTTACTTGATTCACCTATGCATTAAAACAGTGTTCCAAAACATGTGATTTTAATGAGTTTAGGAGCAGCATTTCTACATTTTCTTGTGTAGATTGAATGTAAATATGGGATACAGTGCATCTCTATACTTAAATTATTTACATGACCTCACTAACTGAAGTTTCTCACAATAGCCTTTTAAAAAAAGTAGCTTGCTGTGACAGTATCATGGTGATGGTAATAACATGGTATTTTGAATTAAACTATGTTACTTAAATGATACTCTAAGGTATCTGAAGTAATTTAATACTCTGACTATTTTCCATCATCTAAGCATCTGTAAAGTTTTGAATTTGACACAGATTTCTGTTTATGAAATCAAACTAAATTTAAATAACACCTTGTTTCTAGGAGATTAGTTATGAAATTTTCTGACTGTACCCATGAGTACATCACTTTACTGAGTTGGGACTGTGCTAGTGAACATTTTTTTTCTTGCTAAATAACATATATTGTTTTACTTTCATTAGGCTCTTAATGATTTAAGTAATCTTTATGAATATTTGAAGTCAAACAAGGCCAGTTTATTTAGTAAACATCGTTCATAAAGAACATACATTACACAGGAGGAAAACTTTGTCTATATTTTTCCCATACATCTTGGAGGTCCAGACTTTAAAGTTGCAATATGTAATATATTTACTGTACTAAAGCATAAGATTATCATAATATGTTATCAGAGATTTAGGAAACATGCTAAGTTGAAATGCTGGCTTCTCCGAAAACAGTATTCTACTTTGAAATGTCTGTTCCGGGCCAGAATTTCTGTTTGTGTTTTGGCCAGTGTGATCCTGCCCACTGCCCATTTCCCAATAGTATTTCGACCCTGGGTTAACAGATTTGAAACAAGTTAGCGGGCAAATACGCTGCAGCCATGGAAGCCAGCAATACATCTAGCTAACATTTACAAAGTTACAAAAAATCCACATGAGCTGGTTTATAATTTGCAAACAATAAAAACATTGCAAACATATACATTAGCTGATCAACTTACAGTGTAAGCCTCATGGCTTGCCATTGTCAGTTTACTCTTTCCTGTTGTGTGTCCTCAACCTGGCAACCTACGTGAGCTTCGAGTCTGGGGTGGAGGAGGCGGAGGAGACAACTCTCTCCAATATTTTGAATATGGACTGCAGTACTCATTTTAAACGCTTGATGTTAATGTTACATATTGCTCCTTTAAAGCCCATTGCATAGGGCTTTGCATGCCAGAAGCATAGGTAAGACCATGGATGGCGCTTTATTACTGTGGTTAGGTTACTCTTTAATCTTTACCTTTAGCCCAGACAATGTGCGCACTCCAGAGATACAGTAGGATAGAGCAGAGCGCATCAAGCCTGGTTTTTATTAGGAGAAGTGTAGTCTCACGTCGCCAGATCTTTGACTTAAACAGCAAAGTTCTGGGGTCTATCGCAGCTAACATTGGCAAAGAACCGCCCACTTAGGCAGGAAAAGCCATCTAACTGACATGTAAATCGACCAGTTACAGTCGGGTTTGTCATTACGTGATGTTTAGAGGCGGGGTTATCGCAGGCAGCTCATACCATAATAAAAGACCGGCATAGGAAAATTAATAATTTATATAATGGCGTGTGAGTCTCCTCGAGCAATTGCACAGAAAACACACAGGAAAATAGCAGAAAATGTATAGCAAGTGTAAGTACAGCAACTTCACAGACATAACCAAGTAAACAAAGCAGAATATGCAGCTCTGCTTATGGATATCAACTTTACTTTCTGCTATGTGCCTCAAACCAAGAGTTGATGTGACTAACCTGGCAAACTTGGGTAAATTCTGTGATTATTTAGTCCTCAAAAGCACTCATTGTATCAACACGGAACCTTGTACACTCGACTAGGCTCTCAGAAATCCTGTAGAAGTCAGCCAATCAGATTTGAGCTGACTGGACTGAGAAAGAATTTCCAATTTTGTGTGTCAGACGGTTAGTACACAGAATGTGGGCGTGCCTTCTGAGGCACGCTGCGGTGCCAGGCGAAAGTATAACTGCAGCTTCACACCAGTGGTTTTGTGATGGTTCATGCAACACTCACACGAAAACCAGGCTTGAACCATGTTTCAGATGAGGATGCATATATAGTGTAGAAAGCACCAAACGGCAGATGAATATTATTAAATTATCAGGAAAACCGCTGCAATAACCAACACTTACTTATCCTGCTTCAGTTCTATTTAAACACCTGCAATTCCGAACAAAAACATTCGGGGCTGGACCAAAATAATTCAGGGCTTGAGCCCTGAATGTTTTGACCTAGCGACGCGCCATTGTTGTCTTCATTTTAATGCACTGTTTTTGATTTTCCATCTTCCTTTTTCTGTTCTGCGCCCCAGGCTAGAACACATTCCCCCTCTGACCATTTTTGTCATAGTAAGAGCAACGTCGGTAGACATAGGGTGAGCAGTAAAATAAAATAAAATGAAAAAATAAAAATGCATATTTGAACCCATTAAAAATGCTAAGACAATTTTAAGTTATATTAAATAAAATAAAAGTTTTTTTAAATAAAATACATCCTTTCATTATTGTTTAAAACTGTGCTTTTGGTTATTTGTAATGTATTATACGAGATTTAAAAAGTATGATTTTATGCGTTGCATATGTTGCATACCCCATTTTTGCGCCCCTGGAATGCACAACACGTCGAACCTTGAAGCGGATGGGCTACAACAGCAGAAGACCATGTCAGGCACTTTATTAGGACCATAGTGTTCCTTATAAAGTGCTAAGTTAGTGTATATTGCCTTCTAAAGCCACTTTTTGTATTGTCTTATCAATGATTTACTCATCTGCCACAATAATGTAATGCAGTGGTTCTCAACCTTTTTGACACCCAAGGCCCCCCACTGTCCAAGACAGTATTTGAAGGCCCCCTTGACCGAAACTAGACGTGTCTGATGAAAATAATTAATCATGGATTTAGAATTTTTGATTCTAAAAGTTTCAGAAAGTGTCTGTTTATAATTTGTAGGCATACATCTATACATCTATCAGTATTTTTTTAGCATTTTAATTAAGTTAGATTATTTTAAATATTTTAATATTTCTTATTTTAAATACATTTTAAGTCATCTTGAGGCCCCCTTATAAGTGTGCTGAGGCCACCTAGTGCGTCCCGGCCCCCTGGTTGAGAACCACTGATGTAATGCATTTTAACTGAATTAATCTAAATGATTATTTTTATAATATATATTATATTTGTAATTATTTAAATATTTAGATATGTGATTAATTTGATTAATAAATATCATGTAATTAATTTGATAAAAAAAATGTAATGGATTGACAGCCCTAATTTCCCTAACGTTAACCAAGATTAAATGCTGTAAGAAAATATTGTTTATTGTCAATTCATGATACCTACTGTATTGCATTTACTAATATTAAAATATAAAAAACGTATTGTAAAGTGTTACGAAATTAATATTATCAATCATCTCACATGTATCATAAAACATCAGACAGTAGACATTTATATCTATTTAAATTCAAATACACTCATATGTAACAGTAACAGGCACAACAAAATGCCCTGTTTCCTCCTTTGTCCTCTTTTTGGGTACCTCACATCCAAACAGTGACAGGTTGTAAAAAAAAACAGCAATTAGTGGCACCATATGGCAGAAAATGGCAAGTCTGCTTTGAAGCCCTCCCAGGCTAAAAAACGTTCCATATTTTTAGGAATTTTGCTATTTATTATCTCTCATCATCTAGACAGAAATTCCACCACTCGGCATGCTTTCTACATTTCACTGGTCATTTGTGTAGGTGGCCATCATAAGACTACTTCTCTACCTACAGTCTGGTTGGCTGGGAAATTTCCACACAAATGAGTCACAAGAACACCTGGGGAATGTGTATCACTCATGTTGTCCTCTCTTTTTTTCTCTGCCTTTGATATGTGTGAGTGTGTGCTTGTGTTAATTTGCTGTTCTTCTCTTGTGTCTTTGTTTGCTACTATTCTGTCTGATTCATGCAAAAGTCACACACAAAGGTCAAAGTCCAATCTTCTGCTTTTGTATGCAGATGGCACTGCAATTATTTCCTTTTTTTGTCACCATGCACTTGGTGCCCTATATAGTCAAGATGAGACATGACAAAAGAAAAAAAAAGAAAAAACACACCACATAACTACCTATGCTAAAAATGTACAAGGAAATATAATAAACAAATAATAATTCAATAATTATAATTAAGCTGGTCATGACTTGATAGTCTAGTGGTATATTTGTTATTTAGCATGTGAGGGGACTTGGGTTCAAACCCCAGCTTTTAAAATGTCAATAAACCAAGCAAAATTACAACTCAGCTTGGAAGCCTGTGATCATCATAGACTTTTGTTGCATTCAACGAAGCAGGAAATTTTGCAACATATAACTTTTTTTGTTCCACAGTGAAAAAAAGCCATATTAGTGACACGAGAGTGGGTAAATTATGCTATTGTGAATTATACCTTTAAAGCAAGCTATCTGACAGATCAGACTGACCAAATTTAGACATATGGAGAGGTGAAAAGTTTCCCCCTACAATAACTATTTGGAAGATATTAGGGTTTCTGGATTTGGTTTGTGTGGGCATGATGCTTTTGTGTTTGTTTGTGCAGATGTATTTGTATTTGTAAGTTAAAAGGTAAGATGTGCTTTTTATTTAAGAGATTATATTTTTGCATTCACAATATGCACAAAGAAACATAGAAAGAAACAGAGAGGCACATAGAGGTCATCCCTTATGCTTAAGCTCTTTCTCTTTAAGGCCACTCACACCAAAACTGGCACAATGCCTCAGAGATGGCAGTAGAGCAGGAGAGAGAGAGAGAGAGAAATGGGTTAGTTCTGGCACTCTGCCACAGTGGCTGTGTAATGATGTGCCAGATATGGCAGAGATCAGCCGACCCATTCTCTACTGACCAGCTCGAGCACAGACGGTCACCTTGAACGCTGTGGAGTTGTGAGCTCCCATGGATGCGGTCCTCCTTCATCAGTGTGGTGTCTCAGATATTTAACAATGACTTCTGCATCTTTCTCTCTCTCCATTCCACAACACAGACTCGGCACTCTGTTTCAACTGCAAACTGCACAAAGAAGTAATACAATAGAGGTGCGTGCGCAAAACAACGTGCTGTAGGTCAGCAAAGACGAAAATGGGTGCAGTCTGCTATAAGATGAGGTGTGATTAATTTACTGTTATACAACAGTTCCAGTCCTCTAATCTGACTGGACATGCAATGTTCCAAGAGTACTGATATTTAATATAACATCACTTTGACACTTAATTTTTTCTTTACACTAATATAAAATATTACAGTTACAATACAAAAACACTACTAGCATAATTGACAAAACAAGGATTTTACATCACACAAAAAATATATTGTGTCTAAAAATGTAACTTATCCAATATTAACTTATTGTTTAGGACTGTTTTATAAAAGCAACATCACATGATCAAGGGTTCTATTGTCCTGAATATCAGCAAGGCTGGTTACCTGTACTAATATTGTACTGTTTTTGGTGCAAGAAATAATACAAGCGTTTACATGCGCATTCTTATACCGATCATGCTTAATAAGCCGACAACGCGTGCGGTCATGTAAACGCAATAAACGGTATTCTTTTATTGGTGTAAATGCCATAAATGGCTTATGAATAACCAGATCGACACGGGTAGATTTTTGCCCATTATGCTGATTTTGCTTGCCATGTAAACACGTTACCCGGTGTTCTTACCGGCTCATCCAATGTTCATACATGTTGAGTTCATACATGTAAACTGACGTTTAAATGGAAATTTTGAAGTCGACTAGTCTAAAAGAAATCAACCTTTAGAAAACAGTAAAAAAAAAATTTGTTTAAGTGACCCATTTAAAATACTTAATCTATTCCAAATCCGAAGCTAAATTCCACTGAAAAGGGGAATTTATCTGCGACGTGCTCGCCTGCATTATGATCATTGTACATTAAATATAGAACATGACATTCATTCACTGAATCAATATTAGCGAATATTTAACAGGCATATTTATTTAAATCAATTGAATGAATAGTGCAGGGCCAATGGAGCAACCCAACCTGTTCTAAACGGAATTCACCACGTAAAAGTTACTTAACATAGGCTATTAAAACAGACAGGACATTGTTGAAAACAATTAACAGGTAGACTAAGCCAAATCTACAAGAGAGAAAAAAATGCACTGAAAAGTTGCGCGTATTTCACGATGTGCAGTCGTGCATTAGCTCTTGATATCGGATACCGCAAATCCAACCACTCTTCCGTTCTGCTTCTGCCCGCTTACAGGCAAAAACTGAAACAGGAAGTACCCTCCCTCAGAACGATCCAGTACTGGTCGGACCAATTAGATTCTATGCTACAAGACTGTTTTGATCACGCGGACTGGGAGATGTTCCGGTCCGCCTCTGATGACGACATCGAGGTCTACGCTGATAGCATAATGTGTTTCATCAGGAAGTGCGTAGACGACGTAGTACTGACCAAAACTATAGGGATCTACCCGAACCAAAAACCGTGGATTAATAGCGATGTTTGAGTGGCACTTAATGCGCGGACCTCCGCTTTTAATTCTGGGAATGCTATCAGAGCAGCCAAACGCCAGTACAGGGACAAGGTTGAAGGACAGTTCAACACCACCGACTCTAGAAGCATGTGACAGGGAATTAATATCATCACGGACTTCAAAGGGAATAAAAACTCAGCCGTGAACACCGCTGCCTCTCTCCTGGGTGAGCTTAATACTTTTTATGCTCATTTCAAGGGAAAAAACACTGCCCTCATGGAGAAAGCTCTCACGGCCGAAGCTACAGAGGTTAGTTCACTCTCCGTCTCTGTAGCGGATGTAACCCGATCCTTGCGACGGGTGAATATCCGTAAAGCCGCGGGTCCAGATGGCATTCCGGGCCGTGTCATCAGAGTGTGCGCGAACCAACTGGCTGGTGTTTTTATGGACATTTTCAACCTTGTCTGTGGTCCCCACATGCTTTAAAACATCCACCATTGTGCCTGTACCAAAGCAATCCAAAATCACTTGCTTAAATGACTGGCGTCCTGTTGCTCTGACCCCCATCATCAGCAAATGCTTTGAGAGACTAATCAGAGATTACATCTGCTGTGTGCTGCCTCTATCACTGGACCCATTGCAGTTTGCTTACCGCAACAACCGCTCCACTGATGATGCCATTGCATCTACAATACACACTGCTCTCTCCCACCTGGAAAAAAGGAACACATATGTGATAATGCTGTTTGTAGACTACAGCTCAGCATTCAACACCATAGTGCCCTCCAAGCTTGATGTGAAACTCTGGGCTCTGGGCTTAAACAGCTCGCTGTGCAGCTGGATCCTGGACTTCCAGTCAAGCAGATGCCAGGTGGTTAGAATGGGCAGCAACATCTCCTCATCACTGACCCTCAACACTGGAGCCCCGCAGGGCTGTGTTCTCAGCCCACTCTTGTATTCCCTGTACACACATGACTGTGTGGCAACACATAGCTCCAATGCCATCAAGTTTGCTGATGATACGACGGTGGTAGGTCTGATCACTGACAATGATGAAACAGCCTACAGAGAGGAGGTGCACACTCTGACACGCTGGTGTCAGGAGAACAACCTCTCCCTCGATGACAGTAAGACCAAGGAGCTTGTGGTGGACTTCAGGAGAAAAGACAGAGAACACAGTCCCATCACCATCAATGGAGCACCAGTGGAGAGAGTCAGCAGCTTCAAGTTCCTGGGTGTCCACATCACTGAGGAACTCACATGGTCCATCCACACTGAAGTCGTTGTGAAGAAGGCTCATCAGCGCCTCTTCTTACTGAGACGGCTGAGGAAGTTTGGAATGAACCACCGCATCCTCACACGGTTCTACACCAGCACTGTAGAGAGCATCCTGACTGGCTGCATCACTGTCTGGTACGGCAATAGCACCGCCCACAACTGCAAAGCCCTACAAAGGGTGGTGCGAACTGCCAGACACATCATTGGAGGTGAGCTTCCCTCCCTCCAGGACATATATACCAGGCGGTGTGTGAAAAAAGCTCGGAGGATCATCAGAGACTTCAGCCACCCGAGCCATGGGCTGCTCTACTTCATGATACACCAGCCGACTTCCTGACGGCTTCTTCCCCCAAGCAATCAGACTTTTGAACTCTTGATCTCTCACGATCAATACACATCAGCACTGCACTTTATTAATCTTACACTGGACTGTCATAAATTATATTCTCTCTTAACAACACACTGGCAACTGAATATCAGCCGACAGCCTGAATGTCAATACAGCACAATACAACCTACTGTATATTTTATATGTACTATTTTTATTGTATACTGTGTATTCTATATTGTGTGTATGTGTATTCTATATTGTGTGTATTGTATAATGTACATTGTATATAATTATTTGTATATTGTATTGTAATTATGTGTATATTAGATATGTAAATTGTGTTGTGTAAATCTGATGTTTATTGTAAATTTGTATATGTCTCATCACTGTCATGATTGCTATGTTGCTCGGAACTGCACCCAAGACTTTCACCCACTGTTGCACTTGTGTATATGGTTGAGTGACAATAAAGGGATTTGATTTGATTTTGATTTGATATAATATGACAACTGTTCTGTAAAGAACGTTAATCGATAACAGTTACGATGTAAAAAAAAAAAAAAAAAAAAAGTAGCGATAGGATAGAAAAAATAGGCCTGTGATGTAGCCTAAAATAAACCTAATGTATTCTAAACATGACGTGCACACAGAATAAAAGATAGTTTAACCCGTTTAGCAGTTGGCACCTTGTTGAAAATAGCCTTCTTAATCAGCAGATTTAAAAAATGGCATATATAGCCTAAAACAGTTATTTTCTAGGCTACTTACTCGAAAGCATACATTTTTTGATGAGTAAAATTAACATGTGGACATGGTCCTGTGAACGACGGGACTTGACTCACATGAGGAGTCTATCCTGCACTTCAAAAAGCCTGTACAATAACGTACAAGCACACACAGATGTATAGAAGAGGCAAATGTGAAAACATCCATAGGGATTTTAAAATGTTTGGAAATCTGATTCCTGCACCACCACCGAAGTGATTCAGAGAACTACTTTGCTGAGTTTGCTTGTCTAGCGAGAGGACATTTTCCTGCGTGCCGCAAGTGAGAGAGGGAAGAAGCACCCGCAGCCTGAGATGAAATTAAACTTTGTATCTGCTCCAGATATCCTCTTTTTTAAATACATTTTGTATTTTAATTCTATTTAAAATATGTAACAATGATAGTAATTTAAGCACAGCCTCTGTAAAAATATAAAGCCAAACGTAAATGTGTAAAAATGTTGATCAGTTTAATGGGGGGAAATATTAACCGACTAGTAATTCCAGTGTCGATTAGCCACATCAGAACCGTTTAGTCGACTAGTCGACTAGTCTCACACATCCCTAGTGCATGTCTCTTCAAGGTTTGACATCAAAAGTAGAGAATAACGTGATTATTTAAAATGTCATGTAAACTTGGAAATCTTGCCTTGTCAGATTTGTTTAAATAAGCTGATTTTAGAGAGTAATCAACATATAGGTGTGCAGTAAACTGGCTCATTGACTTACATTTAAGGTAGTAAATAAAATGCAAAGATGTGGCCTTTTTAAGATTGCATAAATAAGCAACCTTGTCTCATACAATCACGTTACTATACTTTTAACTTTTAAAATGTTTTTTATGTTGCTTGTTGTGCATATCGCAGCAGGAGCAACAACAAAAATGACTTTAATTCACTTTCACACAAATCATGAGTTACACGTCAGATTTTCAGTTCATAATTACTTTTCACTCTATTCCTCACACAATGCTACAATATCTTATGACATCAACACACTTTAACTATAGCACGTGACTTGAAAGGCAATACATTTTAACATTTGCATTACATAACCAAGTACATTTACAAACTTATTCGAGCACGTTCAAAGTGTGCGGTAACTCAAATGATAGAGCGTTGCACTTTGAATACAAAGGACCTGGGGTGCGCTTCCCGTACCACTACGTAACTCACTGCTTAACCACCATAGTCTGATGCATCATTGAAGAACACGGCTGTTTTCTGAAACTGTAGTAACTATGTCGCACATCCATCATTCGAACCACAACAACACACAACATTGGATCAACAACATAGAGCTGCCGTTAATGACGTTACGCAGGTGGTGGAGTTAAAACTTCTGCGAATATTAACTAATTTACACGTACACCAGAAAGCCATTTAATGCAAGAAAGTTGCTGAAGACAGGGAAGCTGCATGTACTGTGTAGATACATACTGTATGCTTCAATAGATGGGTTTCCCTCTACATCAAACTTCGGGGTTCCCCCTACGCAATATATCACATACGCACATGCGCACTCTTCAGAAACATATAAATGCCTCTTATGTCTTAACATAAACACATAAAAGCCATATCCTCTGACAGAAACCTTGTGATAAAGTGCTTTCTATTACCAGCCATTAATCCCTTATGTCACATTTCAAAACGCCACTTTCTGCAAAAACCCGGAATAAGTCGTTATCTTAAATGCATGTAAATGTGGTCAAAGTCTTGACAGAATGAAAAATATATATGGAATAAAAGATATAGAAGCCTCAGCAAAGTGAAATGATGTCTACATAGCAAACTAACAAGAAACTATGCTTCTAACCAGAGGTAAAGAGCTGTAGTTCCAACCACACAAATTTTGTGATGCTGTTTGCGAATTTTCGTTGGAACAATGGTTTCGGGAAACATCAAATCATTGAACTATGTTGCTAATGATGGAAATTGCGACCGTAGTTGGTTAACAATGCTTTTGGGAAACGCATCGCAGGTTGACGTGGTTATGGCAAAAATGTCATAGAAGCACCACAGAATGACGTGGTTGGTTCAACAGTTGCATTTTTCATCTCTTATTGCTTACATGACACTAACAGTTAAATTTAGGTTTAAGGTTTAGGGTAGGTTGATAGGTTTTGGTGATTTAAAACTCGATAGAGCATTAACTTTAAAGGTATATTTCACCCAAAAAAGCAAATTCTCTCATCACTTACTCACCCTCACGCCATCCCAGATATGTATGACTTTCTCTGTTCTGCAGAACACAAAAAAAGATTTTTAGACAAAAATCTCAGCTCTGTAGGTCCACACAATTCAAGTGAATTGTAGCCAGAACTTTGATGGTCCAAAAAGCATATAAAGGCAGCATTATAGTAATCCATAAGACTCCAGTGGTTAAATCCATGTCTTTAGAAGTGATATAAGTTTGGGTGAGAAACAGATCAGTATATAAGTAATTTTTTACTTGAAATCCACTTTTACATTCTTCTTCTTTTGTTTTTGGAAATTCGCATTCTTTGTGCATATCGCCACCTACTTGGCGGGAAGTAGAATTTATAGTAAAAAAAGGACTTAAATATCGATCTGTTCCTCACCCACACCTGTTATATCGTTTCTGAATATATGGATTTAACCACTGGAGTCATATGGATTACATTTATGCTGCCTTAATGTGCTTTTTGGACCTTCAAAGTTTTGGTTACCATTCACTTGCTTTGTATAATCCTAATTTTCATGAAAGATATAGAGGTTTTCAACCTTTTGGTCTAACGCCGGTCTCTCACAGGAAGCTGTTGTTACCAATGAGATTCTAATCTTAACTCAGCTGCCAGTCAGAGTGATATATCAAGATCACTGGGGCGTCAGCCACACAATACAGGGGGAGTGTCCTTTAGACATGAGCCCTTGATGATACACTTGTGCACTGCTAAATCAAAGAAACAGCCTTTTTGGAGCCAGACCCTTATTTTAAGGTCAAGTGTGA